>NC_088295.1:60373921-60698927 GCF_032854445.1 Liolophura sinensis | reverse complement strand
ACAATAGTCACTAAGGGTTAAACTATTCATAATATACACCAAGAACTAATGATAACACATGCCAAAAGATAAGAGTCAAACTGGAACACATTCACATAGTTGCTGCAATATGCGTGTCATCATTTTGTGCTTAACAGAAATATTGGATATGTAAAACCGTGCCAAACAGTTAAAATATAAATACATGTCTGAATTGTCTGTTGCCATAATATATTTGAACTGCACAGAAAAATCACTCAGACACTAGAGAACATTCGTAACGGTTAGTATTCTTAAAATCCAAAGACCAAAATATTTATCTCCTGTTTCATTTCTTTTTCTCAATTAACTATATATCTATGTAAATAATAAGCTGAATGGATTTACTGATTATGGATGAATATATATTCCTCACAATTTACACCAAAACTTCTGCTACAAGCTTTCCAAACATTTGTTATTTTCATGATCGTGCATAATATAAAGCCTATTGCAAATACCGAATATGAACAAGAAATAATGTGGACAATATCTATGCAGACATCAGACCCTCTACTCTGTTCCCGAGAATGACGTGGTTGATAATAGAGAGATATTCACATACAATTCAGGATCATTTTTGACCAAAATGACCAGGATCATTTTGCTTAAATTACAGTCAAGCACTGGAGAGCTGTAGGGTAAACATCACCTCTCTACCTATTACCTAACTTACATAGCACGTGGACAACCCTGAATGTCTTGCTTTGTGTTTTTTCTCAAACCCAATGATGTCAATCGAAAATGCATTACATCCCGTTCAAGTCTGCTCTACTATTAGCTGTATTCTACAAAGCCAGTTGTAAAGATTATCACAGATAAAGAGTGGGACAGATGTAATCCCAGATGCCAAAGACTGTGGCACAAAAGGCGCAGATGACACTGTGTACATCAGGACAACAAAACATAACAAAAATACAAGATTATGGAGCACCCAGAATACACTGCTCAGAAATAAATTGATAAAATTCCTTCTTCACAGCTTTTCGCATATTTTTTACCACTGGGCGACAGAACTATATAATCTTAAAATTTGGTTAGAAAGAAACAACAATTGGCCGAAACTCTCAAAGAACAGTTTCGTTATTTTACTGTATAATTCGCTGTCAAAGACAACATTCACTGCTCAAACGTTTTTGGTTGACAGTTTTTTTCTCTTTTTTTTTGGGGGGGGGGGGGGGGTGGGGGGGGGGCTCATCGGTTTATTCTCCATTTGAAGGTCTGCGCTTTCACGTCCACTCAGCTCCCATGCTCTCTACCATTCCAGGCTTCTTCTAGCTCGGTCAGGGTGCCCCGTTCCTTGGCTTCATGTGGACTTCATTCCCTGGTTTCTGTGTTTTTACCATCCTAAAAAAATAAATAAAAAGGAAATGAAATTATTTAATACATGTAGAAATGATTTACAAAACTGAAGTCCTCAGAAGACGGGCAACATAAATAAATAAAGACCACTGGAATACCCAAGTACAGTACATACATTTGTAAAATGAACATCAATCAGTTGATGCCGGGTAATTCTGTTGGTTGCTGGAGAAAGGCATCATTAAAATGTGACAATTGTACATACCCTAGCTGTAAACAACTGTACACGTAAATACACTGACTGCTCCTGCATAACATGATCATCCTATTTAGCAACTGTGTGCTCAAAGATGTGTGACGCAAAGCGAATTGAGAAATCGCCAAGATTCACTTTTACTTATTGAAATCTTAATGCACACATGACTGTTTACCTACCTTGTAATAAATAACCATTGCAACAATAAACGCAACTCCAGCTAGTGCAAACAAGACGCTGCCGGAAATCCCCAGTCCTGAAATGCTTGAAGCTGAAGCTAAGTCTGATTCTGTAATAATATAAGAGAATACTTAGAGATCCCTATTAAAAATTCAGTGAATTGGTTCGTCTTAGTGGCTTAATATGTTTTTTAGCTAAATTAAAATGTATATTTTAGGCTTAATATTGCTTAAATAGAAGGAACATAGTAAAGCACACAAACCTATCGGTGTAATAAAAATTAGGTAAAAAGTTATAACCGCAATTTGTCAAAAGTCACTGCTCTAGAACTGCTTAAAATGTTGTTGTGTCTTTGCATTCGATAAACAATAACATATTAACATTGCCAAGGCACCCGGCCTCCAAGGTACACAATTTTGGTTGGATTTTGTATGTAACATATAGCATAAAATAATCATTGACTGGCACATTTCTTTCTATCATTTCGTTCAAAAACTTTTATACCTTCAGTGCAACTGTTAATTTGCGAATTTCTTTGGGGAAATAGGATTTCAAAACAAATGTCTTTCAGGTCTAATACGACCAGGACGATAACGACCACGGTGACGAGTGCTGTAGTACCAAGTATCGCTATTACTCCCTTCCAACATGATCCTAAACAGAATATGGAAAATTTCAATCAGCAAAATGGACAAAGTCACTTACATTTCATGTTTGTTTGGTCGAACACTTACCCGTAGGACAGCCTAAAGGTAACAGTTCCTATCTTGCCTTGATATATTGAGCATGCTCGACACTGTTAAGTCAAGAGACCGTGTAGAACAATGTACTGTTATATTTGGATTATAAATTTAAACTTGGTTATGTAGTTTTACTAAATGACTAACATATTGATAATAAATTCACTAATGTCACATATGGTGTCAAGGAGTGGATATAACAGTTATAGTATATAACTAATATAGTAAGTTTGTAAAGAAAACTGAGACCATCATATGCACCATGTACCTGTTGGTCCTCGCTTAATCAGAATTCCCAGAAATATTACACAGCCCAACGCCAGGAGGCACGCTAGCGCTAAGACAGCAATCAAATTACATTCTGGCTCATAAAACAATAAAGAAAGAATTTATCAGGTTAAAATTGTGTTAGCGAGCGGTTTTTACAAAAACTCAGGTGAGAGCATTGGATACGGTAACATTTCTTTCCAATAAATATAAAAGTTACATGTGCCACTAAATGTTCAGTTTGCTGAAATCATCTCATAAATTTGCCTTAGAAATGCACTTTTTATTTACATAGAAGCCAAAAAATTATATGCGCCTGCAGAAAAAGTACGCAAACCACAACCATCAGTCTACATTATAGCAAGTTTTTTGCGTTACGCATGACAGATCAGCACGTATGCTTGGATCCCGAGAAAACCAAAGAGATAACAGCACAACTACATATACTGGTAGTTTATATTCGTCATATCTCACGCCAGTTAGATGCCTATTCTGAACCAAAGGGCACGTTTATTCAAGTTTAAACGTTAATATGTTTTTTTCAGTAATCAACAAACCCATGCATGTAAAATAATTGGTGTAACATAATGGACAAAAAAGAGCAATATTTGTTCATGTATATATGTAACAAGTGTATGAATTGGAGAAAATGGTAACAGACATACCTGGTGGTGGAAGGCCTGGAATTTAACATGAAATTGCAATTAGAAGGGAAATCACACATTTGATAAAATTAAACTTTTCAAACAACTAAATACTGTCTACTCAGACACGGACTAAGTAAAACATGTTAATGGTATTCAAGTTTTTTCCTGCATATTTCATTGGAATTAACTGTAATCAGTAAGAACAGCCGTACAAAGCACTATATCAATGAAATTGCACGAACACCTTGAACACAAATGTTCTCCCAAAGTACACAGGCTTCAAGCTGACATGCAGGTTACCTTTAAATATCAGAAATGAGCATGCGTTAGTAAAATAGCATACTTATAGGCAGATATTTACAATAAGGAACACAATTTACTCAGGGATACAGCACTGGAATTACATGCACTATGTATAAAACGTAGGACATATGTCAGTTTCTGGTGATATTTCTCGATAAACAATAGTGTATTAATGCGAGTGAAAAACAAGTAAGAAGAGATTGTTCACGCTGTGTCATTATAATTGTCAAAGACATCAATACCATGCAGGCATGCCTTTTACATGACATGTATGTTAATCTGGATTGGATGCATTCCTAAATGTTGCATTTAACCTCGCCAGTCAGATGACTGATTAATGGAAAAGACACCTCAACATTAAAGTAAGCAACGCCAGAGAGATACTGAAAGTTACATATATCAGAGCACTTTGGTTCATATTTGTATACTTTATAGAATAGAATTCTGGAATTTTAAGGTGGGCTTTTTTGTACTATGTTGCCAATAGGAGGGTACTCCAAGGTACGTCACATTTTTTCCACATATATGTGTAGTGTTTATGAACATTATTTAAGTCACCATGTCTCTGTGTGCAACAGGAATTTGAATATTTCAATGCATTTAATGACAAAAAATAAAATATCTTGAAGCATAGTTTTCACTTGTTCGTATGCTGAGCCTTAATTACATTTTTATGCTAAGTCGACCAAGAGTGACATCTTTTCAGCTGTTTTAAATACTTTTGAAAATAATATATAATCAGGCAAAGAATTAAATAATTATCAAAACAAGTTACATGTAATGCATATTTCAAAAATCCTGCAAACCGGGGGAATCACCAGTTTTCACACGCCCTTATCTCTGACACATATTTGTTTTGCATCTACCAGTAAATGTCAGAATATGTTTGTGTATATAGTATCTATATTATTACATAGTGTTACAGATGAAAAGCGTTTGACAAAGCAATAGCAATAGCTGCACATAGCATTAACGTTTATTAAAATACACTATATTATCCATACAAGTGTGCTATATATATACTACACAAGTGGTTGTGCACAAATGTGCACATCCACCATAGCATGTGTATCAACTCTATACCCGGTGAACAATTTGGGTACTGCTGGTACACACAGTTATATGGGCATGTATTACTGCCACAATATTGGGTACCTGTCATACACAGTACGATGGACACTATGTAAGGGTAATCACCTGAGCTTGAGGTGTTTGATCGCGGTTATACACCTGGTAAGCGGTTACATCATAGATGGTGTGCTTCAGCCCGAGGTTTATTATGTTGCGGCTTACCAGGTGTGTAAACCGAGATACTAGATCTCATGCGAAAAGCGATAAACTTCTTACATAATGACGCCATTGTTCGACCACGAGTGCTTCATTTTGCATATTGTTCAGTTTTCGACGGAAGATTCTTATGACATGCACTGGCTTCAAAAATAATCTTGATTTCTAGGTAGTTGGTTTTAGTCACATATGTACAGTATTGATACATGTAACGGGCCACCAAATTCAAAACCTTCATGAAATCTAAGTACACTGGCACTATTCATTCCGACTAGAAATCTATGAGGCAATCATGCACCCGAAGATATCAGTTTAGATCGGACCCAATGGCAAGTGAAATTGCCATTAAGACATCTGGATTTCACTCTGTAGTCGTGCGTACTTTACACAGACAACAACCAACCCATTAATATGACCCTCAATGCACATGTCAGATACACAGCCCACATAATTAAGACTTCAAACTAGCAAACACCTAGATACTAGTATTCTATATTATTTTCTTGTAATACAATGGCATTGGGTAGAAAACACAAAACTGTTTTTACTTGTCCACCTATCGACCCAGACTACAACACACTACAAGCCCTCTGTGTCCCTGGAAGAAAATTTAGGAATTTTCGGGAAAAATATGTGTCAAATTGATTACTTTTGATACGAATTAAATCTTCTAAGCTCAGTATTCTTTTATCTTCAGAAACGTCAAATATGATGCCCAAGATGCACACGGGATTGTTCTAGATGATAGTTTATACATGTCAGAAATAGAAAGGAGTTTGCACGCTTGCCCATGTCTTAGCAAATATCTCCACAATATGGCTGAAACATTGCCGACGTGGCGTAAAGCCATTCATAAAGTCATTCATTCTTAGCACATAATTAGATCAATCTTAAATAATACTATTGGATCGTGTATACTGGTATTTGGTTCTTATAAGTATTATTGTGGTCTTTTCATAGAGATGTGATGGAATAGATTTTTTTATATATCTGACATTAGTTGACGCTTTAATACGTTGATCTATGCCCAGTAGGCTGTAGGATAATATGCAAATTTCCAGAGCCTATGAAGCGGGACAGGGTCATGTCTGCTCTGTATAATAGGAAAAGTCTATCTGTTTGCTTAGAAAACGCCAATAATTTAAGTTCATTCTCTGATTGTTGTAGTTCTTTAGGCAGTACATATCAGAAAGCCTAGAAGTCAAGTCTCAACGCTCAACTTACTTAAAACCAGGAGAGATAAGCTGTGTATAACTTCCTCATACACCGACTTAATCTTCATTATCACGACTGTTGTTCCCAGAAACTGGGCAATACGTAAAATAAAACACTCGTGGACAACAATAGCGCCAAAATGTAACATACGTTTATATAACGTCATATGTGCAAATTGCATACATAGCGTTTATGGAAGTAACTACTACACCTGTATCACTATCTAATAACGTGTATCCTACTGAAATATGACTATAAAAATGTATTATATCCAGAGTTAACTGGTGTCATATAAATATCTGCGTCTTGACTGACCCAAAAGCGTAATACACATATATAATATGTCATAGCTAGAGGTGCACATGTTATTATCACAACAATGTCATACTTACAAGCCGTAGGCGGTCCTGAAAACGAATAAAGAGAAAATGTCATTGGCTAATCAAGGTTAGATGCCATATAGTTAATTCCATATTACTTAGAGTAAAATACAAGTATGTGTACCCAGGGATAAAATTGCATAATGCATTGCTTTATGTGAGAAATCAAAGGTGATTGGTGTAAAATGACGTGAGAGTAAAGAACAAAGACAAGATTGAGAAATGCATTGCGTGGCAGTTTGAAAATTATCACAATAGACATTGAAGAGACAAAAGAACTAATATTTATTTGATCGTTGTTTAGTGTGTATGCAGACATGTTTCATATTAGTGGAAGAAAACTTCGATTGCATATACAAGCACACGAGCGCGGCCGAACGTTTATCGTCATCACTCGTAGTGACAGAGAGGGGATTTACAAACTAATATTTATCGTCATTTGGCTAGTAGTTTATCACCACCATTCTATGCGATACGTATTATTTACATATGGCATCCGTGTAGAAAACCTCATACAAGTTAACCGTGTCTTTCTGTAAATTATGTTCCAAATGTAGATCCAGATGTACACATACATACATGTATACACCTACTTGTAAATATAGATTAAAGAAAACCTGTGAAATTTTTCTTGTACCCTCACAAAAAGAACCTTTATATTATCGTTGTTGGTAATGATATTGTTGTTATTATAATTATTGTTTCCCTGTAATAGTTTTCCCCTCAGTCGTTTGAAAGATACTGTAACTATAATATGTTCTTAAACATTGTATATTTATTTCTATGATGTGAGGGTTGCATGAAAGTATTGTGTACTCAGTATGACCAAGTGTTTCTTAGATATGCTAAGATAATTAAAAAACATACAAACACGGATGTTTGTTATCGGAAAACGAAACCCACATGCAGAGGTAAAACACATAACTTCACGCGTAAGGTGAAGATATGTATACATTATATACATGATTAAAATCTCTATGACAGCAGTTGTAAGCAACAATTGAGATATTAAGAAGGTTGCATTTTGCAAAACGTCAAACCCATTTTTATTACTTTGTTAGGAAGTTGGAAAGCATTATTCTGGGAAGCTCTCCCCTCAGAAGATAAGACTACCTTATAGCTTACTATGATGACACTTTTCGTACTCTGATGACTTTAAAGCTCCTGAAGCACATGCAGAAAGGAGGGCTTGGGGGAAAGTGTTCTCAGCAGTTCTCAAGCGACAAGACGTGTTAGGGCCTGGTTCAGGGACGACAGAATGGCCTTACCAGGTGGCTGAGAAGTCGTATTACTTGTGTTACTGACTATGGATGAAGTGCATGGTAGGCCTAAAATAAGTTGCCTAATACACAAAGGGCTTCTCACAGCTCTCCGTTTCTTTATTCGCTACTTGAGAAATACAATCTATGATATTTAAGTGAATGATGTAGAAACACAGAAACCATATGTTGGGTAATTTTTACTGAAGCTGAAGATAATTTAAAAGATTTGACAAATAGATTTGTCTTTTCATTTACCCATCAAAAAATTCCGCCATCAAGCAGGAATACATCGAAAAGAAATTTAAGTTGTTAATGATATTGTTTCAAACCATATACACTTATATTCGAAACTGACACTTTTCACATTAGACACGTGATCAAACATGAACAAATGACCAGCAAAGGAGTCAGAGTGACACACAGGATATACATCCCTCAAATTCACTTTTAACATGGCGGATGAGACAATTAGCCTCTGCATCCGTTTTTTAGAAAATGGAATGAAAATTTGTGGAACAAAATGCAGAATAAATTGTGCACCAAGACCAGGTATCTTGCACAAGGCGAGCAAACAACACGATTTAAGAGAAATAGTTAATGAGAAAACGAGCGTGTCCCTAAAGCTAGATTCTTATTCAAATCAAGTACATGTCTTACAACAGCTTGTACATATCGATGGAGTTTTCCTTGTAACGAGTGAAGAAGGGCTAGATGCTTCTGGAAATTGTTTTAGAACATGTAAACGTCAATGATAGTCCGTCACCCTTGTATGTCAACAGGACATCATATTAAACAAATGTTTGGGAAACATGAGGATAATGTGCCCTCATGAAAACTGCAAGAATTAGAGTAAAAAAAGCTTTACATCTACACTTTGGTACTCGTAGAGAACCAACGGAGCTAAAGTGGTTTGCTATTGTCTAATTACAAGCACAATCCTAGCAGGTTTCCTGCATTTCAGTCCAGTCTGTCGAGAGGGCAGAATTGCTTGCACTGGTCTTTGTATAAATTGACCATAAGACTGGAACATTCATTATATGACGATTATTCCTCACACGAACGACAAGCAAATCACGTGGAGACCAGTTGCCCCCTACTGGGTTGTTTGTGTAGAACTTTATGGCTAGCCTTGGGAACCTGACCAGTGAGAGATTGTGTAAACCATACTGACAAAAATGTAGAGAAAAACATACAAGTAATGTGGAATGACCTAGACAAATAGGAATTGTGGTGGCCACATTGCTTTGGGTTGATTTCGCAATACAATCTGCATGTATAACGTTGTGCTGTATTAATAAACCCACCAACTGCTCAGAACAGAATCTTACCAGTAGCTGTTGATGTGGGAGGGATAGTTGTTGTCGTAGGCTCTGGAAGAAAGTCCATTTATCGTTAAAACCCGCCATGTATGTTTACTGATCAAACGACACAACTATTTTTAAGCTGTTTCCAAATTACTTTAAGCATTTATTCTACACGTATGTTGTACAGCTTTGAAGTGAACATAAAGACTGCCTCTATATCTATTCCGAGTGCCCATGTTGTAAAAGCCCTTTTGAAACATTTTCTCTGGTGAGAAGTAACACCTTAATAGGTTTTGGGTACAACCATATAACTTCACTCAAAACTGACGACGTCTCGCACTTTGAGTATCTTGTTTAAACTGGACAACTCTACATCCTAGAATAAAGGAATTTTTTTTTGTTGCGAGTGCGATTCAATGCATTATACTTTATATGCATACTCATGAAAGACGAAATTAAAGCTGAAAATGTGCAGAAAATCGTTTCCTAGGACAACTGTCTATTACCTAATAGACAGTAATGTGGCATGTTTATTGTCATGATTTATTTACCACATCACATGTTTTAAACAAATTCCTTCTTAGCACGCTCCAATTAACGAAACTAACATTAAGGAGTTGATGTTTGACACAGTCCCATTGTTTGATCATACCATTTTGCCGGAAAATGAAGTCATTAAATTTTCGGGCAAAATAAGTTAAATGAAAAAACTAAGAGATTTACAAGCACTGAAGCACATAATAATGGGGTAAATTACATGAACGTTGTTCTAATCTGTTTTGATGCAGCCTATAATAAATGCCTTGTGTTAGGCACAATTACCTAAGTACCACATATCAGTCAACAATTCATAAAATGCTTACGGTTTATAAACGCCGTCTCTTTACGCACACTATAATATCGACTTTCTTCAACTTTAGAACTTTTGAAGATCGTCTTTTAGCAAGTAATGTTTAAGAATGTAAAAATCCAGTAATCATCAAGCGCATTAATTGGCGAATTGAATATGAGCGTGTAGTTTTTATTTCATTTATTTTATTGGTGTCTTACTCCGTACTCAGGAATATTTCACTTATACGACGGCAGACAGCATTATGGTGGAAGGAAATCGGGCACAGCCCTGGGGAAGTCCACGACCAGCGTTAGGTTGGTGATAGACCTTCCCATGCCTGGCCGGAGAGGAAGCCAGCATGAGCTGGGCTTGAACTCACAGCGACCGCATGGGTGAGAGGCATCTTCAAGTACCATCTGTCACGACATCACAAAGAAAGAAAAGAATGCACATGACGAGCTTTGGCATAATACAGGGAGAAGAAAGAAAGGTTTGCAGTAAAGACTATTAAGATGATGTACAAAAGTAAATAAATCATGACAAATAAACCTGCCACATTAAGAAATCCACACCCCTAGCACTCGACAACGATCATGCTTACCACTTTTAACGACATTGTCAGAAACAGGAGTGTCAGAGGTTACACTAGCAGTGCTCTGGACCGAATCAGTGAAAGTGACATCCGTAGTCAAGCTGATTAGTGTTGTTAGCTCTGTGGTTGATGTGGATTCTATGAGTGCCTCTGTAAGATTGTTGACAATATTTTGCAGTCGAATCCGACCTAAGGCCATAACCATAAGTGTGGCTAAAATGGGATGTTTTCATAACTGCTAGTACAGTGGGCAAAATGATTTTCTATTTTGTTTATCATGGAAAGTTAGGAAAGTAGACCTTCTTTCTCTGCCATGATGTCTGTGCTCGCCTTGGTTTAGTAACATAGCAAAATACGTGACATGGTATTCGAAAACGTACTTACGTATCACAACTGGTGTACAGTCATCGGTCTGTGTATAGTTACAGTTTCCGCTGGACAATATGTAACACAATTCCGAGATCCCGCTATGAAGGTTGCTGTCGAGAGGGATCGTCGAGGAATATCGAGCCCCACTTGGGCACCCTGTAGTGTTGTTGTTGGTTTGAGGTTTGGGCAAGTTGGCCTAAAATGAAATGGGATTGTTAATAAAAGACATAATTAGACCCGTGGTGGGTACTATAGCGCTGCCATGTATTGTTATATCGGGTTAGGCATTAATCAGAATACTACAGCATGGGAAATAAAGATATAGAGCAGGTCCGACAGTGTGGTAGTTGACAGATGGGCACGTGTACAGCCGTTGAAAGCCGACATCTTGTTATTTACAGGTAGAGTTTTATTCTAAGTGTTTATGTAAATCCTTAGGTGGAAAGCAGCTTTAACACACCTTAGCACCATGACCTAAGTAAACTTAGGTAAAACAACGTCGAAATGTGAGTAACAGCTGGTCACTGTCCACGAGTTACTAAAAATGGTGAGTCAATATTCCCGATTAACGGTAACATGAACACATTACCAAAGATCATGCCTTAGGAATGCCTAATGGTACAACGCGTGAAGTTTAACTATAAAACATAGAACCGAAAAGCATGTGTCCTAACAATAATAATTGATGGATGCTGTCAAATTTCCAAAAAAAAAAAAGAAAAAAAATATATGATTAACCCATAATATACGTTTTTGCTAATCAAGGGTTTGTTGAGTCAGCTAGACACGAGGTACTGCCTTTTTTACCACTCAGTGACTGGAGTTACGCAAAAAGTAACGAAGTAAAAGCAGTAAAGCTGTGGGAATAAAATATATTATTTTCTCGTAGGAAATGAAAAAACGGCCACTAAATAGAAAAGACAAAGCCGTGTTTCTAACGCGCGCGTAGACTATTTAAGGAATATCAATCGAGTGGAATTTACTGGTTTGAAAGATACGAAAGTCTACAAATAGAGAGAAAAGTTAAAACATTGTTGCAAAAACCTTTTCCACGGGTGGAAAGAAATCAGATGGCAGAAATAAACATTATAAAAAATGACAAATACTAAAATCAATATCCGTTTAGAGACCTTCATTAAAATGGTCGTGGGTTTCCCCCGGGCTCAGCCCGGTTTCCTCCGACCATAATGTCTGCCGCAGTCATATAAGTGAAATATTCTTGAGTACGGCGTAAAATACCTATTAAATAAATAAGTAAAATGCATTCACTATACCGAGATATTGTATGAGATGTCCAAAGCGTCCTCTAAACAATCTGTAGAACATGTCACAGACCTCGTGTCACCACTGCTTGTGTTGAAGGCAGTACAGTTCACATTTACCGCTCTAAGGTTTACTGGTCAAACAAAGGAAACAATGTGAATGCACACTGAAAAGTTGAATGTTAAAGCGTTAAAATTAGGCCATGATTGCATGTGCAGCACGAATATCATAGCGTGGAAAATTTAAAGGCAGTGTATCACTTCCAAAAAAAATCATATCTGAAAGAAAAGTTTTGTGAAAGGATTATTGGTTGACAACTTTTTTACGAGACCGCAAACGGTACATAGTTCAATAACTATGTACACAGGGAGTTCTTCTAATTTCTGATTCCTTGACCAAGAGCAATTGAACAGCAAAGTCGACATAATTAGAAGTCCAGTTGTTCTAAATGTTCACGTAGTTTTTATGTCTGAAAACAATGTTATATACTGGACAGCTGTTAATCATGCTACAGTGGGCGAGCATCATTATGACATCATTACCTCATTAAAGACAATGCATTGCACCAGAACGTCGTATTATGATATACTGTAAGATTGTAAATTTTCTCAAATTTATTTTGCAATTAAGTCGTTATCATTTATATTTGTTCGGCTAGTATGAGCATGAAAATCTTCACTATTTGTACCACTGCCGTATGTGGCAACATATCAAGGCAACATATGTAATACATGTTTTGGTCCTTACATTGTATAGTTGTATCTCAACAATTATGGCAAGGACATATAAAATTCATGTAAAATCTGTCAACCTTTTTTCGATCTTTTCAGGATTATATCCAAATGTTCATCACTTATAGCAAACGTAATTAACAGCTCATTCCACAATTTAACAGATAAATTCTTCAACGGACCATGAACAACTTTGTACAATAAGTTTGTTGGCATTAACGCAGTTAAGAAGATCAACTATTGGGCGGTAACCCAAGGAATGAAGCAGTGCTACAGATAATTTTTGAAAATACTCAACACTTCGCTATTTTGGGTCCCCAGCAATAGGTACACCTGGAAATTGTGAAGTTGACTGAGTGAAACAGGTTGAGAAAATCGAAGACATACATACATGTGCATACATGTATAGGCTTTCACAGACCTACCGGTACACAGATCCATGTAGTTACATATAGGACTACAAGCATATGTATATACACGTAAATTGCCTAGAATTACGACTTATAGAATAACATAGTCATAACATTATAGAATAAATTAATTATTTCAGCTCTTCCTCACGAGGAATGAATCTGAAAGCCTACTTGGTTATCTGCACGCCTTTTATCTGCAGCACCGGGGTCAAGGTTAAATGGCATACCCGCCGTCTGATAACTTCCACATTCTTTATTTTCATCATTTTGATGACTAACAAAGCGCTCGATTGCCGTAAGGTAGGCCTAAATGTTATTAAGAGCTGTCAAGTACATTAATATAGGCCACATTACATGGTGTAAATCTTTTCGCTACATACGTTATGGCAGGCAATCAATGTTCTGACTGCTTTGTGACATTTACCCTCAAGATCCTCAAAATAGCGCAAGCGCTTTCGATAACTTTTTGTGACACGAAACTAAACGAAATGAAAGCAGGACTCCAAACATAATTAATATTTTTATTCTATGCATAATCATGACATATAAATCCGAGCAAAACAATGAAGAAAAGATTACGAAAGAAAGCTAATATTTGGCCATAACACACCGTCTATTTCGTTAAGCGCACTGACACGGCGTACTTGGGTGAAACTACTTCCGGCAATTTCTTCACATTTGTCATGCCTCTAGAATGGGCCTCTGTCGATTCTCACTAATAGATCCGTATATATACTACCATTTCTTCTTGTAGACATGATGAGATCTGAACAGATTTAAAAAAAATACTTATTTTATTGGTCATGTTCCAGACTGAAAATGTGGACAAAATTGTCATGTAGGAGACACAGTTAGATTCGTTACACTTGCACAAGGTTGCATTTGCTGAGTAGTAGTATGTTTCAGAGCTGTGTCTCACTCCGTGTGTACGTATACTTAGGACACTGTTACTCAAATCTGCACTGCGTATCGTTCAGAGGCCAACCAGTGGGTGAACGTGGAATATGTAGAGAATAGTCATGAACATGATACATGTGATAATTGAGGAAATACAAACCTAACGATCTTCTCAACATTTTGACTCAAGGAATAATAAATGAAATGAATAAAAAAATAATGACACCAAAAACTTACAGCATAGAGAGTGACACAAGCGCAGAGACGACTGTGTGAGAGTTGTCAAATGTTCACACGTAACCGGTGAAAAACGGCATCTTGTCACAACCCAAAACATCCAACTCCCATCATTTCTGCACATAGTTTTATCATTTTTATCTTCTATCGGTTTGTATTATATTGACATCTTTGTCTGCCTGCATCTGAGTAACATGACATAAGGCTGTCCAGTATCTAACAAAATGTATTTAGACGATCTCTGAATGTCGATCTTAAGTCAGACAAGGCATGGCATAAGGTTTTCCAGTATCTAACAAAATGTATTTAGACGATCTCTGAATGTCGATCTTAAGTCAGACAAGGCATGGCATAAGGTTTTCCAGTATCTAACAAAATGTATTTAGACGATCTCTGAGTGTCGATCTTAAGTCAGACAAGGCATGGCATAAGGTTGTCCAGTATCTAACAAAATGTATTTAGACGATCTCTGAATGTCGATCTTAAGTCAGACAAGGCATGGCATAAGGTTTTCCAGTATCTAACAAAATGTATTTAGACGATCTCTGAATGTCGATCTTAAGTCAGACAAGGCATGGCATAAGGTTTTCCAGTATCTAACAAAATGTATTTAGACGATCTCTGAGTGTCGATCTTAAGTCAGACAAGGCATGACATAAGGCTGTCCAGTATCTAACAAAATGTATTTAGACGATCTCTGAATGTCGATCTTAATTCAGACAAGGAACTATTATGTATAACAGAGAGGCAAGCGGATACATGTACATGTAGTTTAATAGCATTGTATGTAATAAGATACTTTCTGTGACAACACCGTACCGTAATTCGGTCTCTCAAAAAAGCTATACACCATTTCTCAAAAGTAGACAGGCCCACATAACATCGCATTTGTTTCATTAGTGTGATTATTGGATAAGTACAAAACGATTAACCAAAATTCTATGTCGACTCTGTCTTTTGTGACCTACAGTCTTCCATGAATTTAACGTCCATAGTCTATTTCGTTTAGAGAGTCACCTATGTTCAGCTGTCTGCAAAATCAGTCATGCTCGCTACCAAAATTGCCTTCAGGGAGTGAAACACAACAACACAACCTCTACACATGGATATGTTTAAAGTTCATATTCTTGCTAGAAAAAGGAAGTTAGAACACTTTTTTCTGATTCATAACATTAAAGTCCATAAGCTCGGTTTTGACGGCAAGTACCAATTGCCTCGTATGACGTCATAAGTATTCAAATACCAGAGGCGTGCTGGGTATTGAGCGGAGTTTTGGAGGAGGGTGACACCAGTTATCTGAACTGCTGTCGACTTTACTGTAAACCCTGTTTCTGACACTGCGATATTTGAAATCGTTCGCACATTTTAGTATAATATAACCTTAAATGAAATCTCACATAGATTTAGAAATGGATATTATGAAATTAAAGCGATCTAGTTGGGTGCGTTATAGCATGGAGTTTGCTCTAACCGGTGATTGGTGCAGCCACTGAGAAACAAATTACTCTCCACGCCCATTGTCCAGCATGCAACTTATTTTTGAAGAACTATGCCCTCACCAGGGGCAATGAGTTCTTTGTGTCGACACTAAGCTTGTGGAATTTAACATCACGAATTAGAAAAAGTACTCAAACTGCAATTTCTTTGATAATATTTTTGGTTCTATGAGAGCATTAATGAGGTGGTGAAAATTGTCACCGATTGACAGAAGTAATTCCAGTTTGATAGTGTCATTTAACATCTGCATAAGGTTTTCTTCTATTCTGGCATGTAAACTCGCCAAGAACATCATTATTGTGAAGCACAATACTTAGTTTATTAAATACCGGTCAAATTATATCTTTTTTACAACAAAGTTTTAGTGTTGTCTGTTCGCACTTTTTCTATGCATAATACAAACATTGTTAATAGTTAATAATTTAACCTAACGAAGACTCGAAAGGCTTAAAGTCATATTTGCCAGGTACACATCTACGTTGGGGGATGGTGTCGGTTTACTTTGGGCAAGATATTGAGTTTATGGTAACACTTTAATTAAATCGAATAATAAGATCAGAAACACAGTAGAACTTACAACCAAATGAAGTTTGTAAGCTAAGTATGTACATGTATTGCATATTATCAGTGAAGGCTTGTGGAAATGTAACTCCCACTACTCCCACACAAGTCACGCGACAAGTCATCGACGATTATGTATGTAAACAACGTAACACGACAAGCAGTCAGAGTTAAAATAGTAATAAAAAATTTTTTATTTTGTACAAACGCCATTCAGATAAAGTGAACGATGGATCTAAACAAAGGTGTCAAACCTAATGTCTCATAAAGAAGTTCTTATCCATCCGGCGTATAGTACCAGCATCTCCAGCTATCAAGGATTCATTTTTGGTAGCCACGCTATCTGCTTATTATCGTCACAGCCTCACCAAATACAAAAAACTCAATTAACAATCCAATTTAACATAACCCATGCTGGGTAAAATTCTTTTGTTGACCTGGGAGTACGTGGAGAAATTTGCATTTTATCTTTGCCGAAGATTTGTTGTTTACCAGGTTTAGTAAAATCTTACATTTTGTGAACCATTTCACATAGGATTCCCAGACTGATTAATTTACTAATAGTTGAATAATGACAGTAATTTGATGAACATAATAGTATCTAAAGTGTACTAGTTAATATAAAAAAATGCTTGGAGTATACTTTTCTTATCCGAAATATACCCTTGATACTTACGTTTGAAGTTAAGGGAAGTCCTGAGATTAGTTCTGCCATCTAATAGTTGCCACAACCCTTCATCAACACGAGATGCAGCTGTTATTAACAATGTATAGTTAAGACCAGAGTTATTTTGATGTATGTTATATCCTGGCAGGGTTGGGTAACAGGGGCCATTTGGTTGACATGTCCCAACGCTTGTCTTGTCCTGTCTTTGCCAATCCACTGGATTGCCAGGAAGTGACTTGTACTTGCCGATGATTTCTACTGGGTTTCCGATGATTATGGAACATTCCTCTGTCCTTATTTCAAGGGCTGTGATTCATAAAAGAGAAATAAATTCACTGTTATACTGATACTCACATAAAATCAAGCTCACAAAGATAGTCCACACAATATCTACATTCAACATATTTTTCTCTGTTAATTTCAACAGAAAGTCTGATGTCTGAGTGATTTTACATAATACTGTGTCAAATTCAACATAATATCCTGTCAGTCTAATAGAATCCTTATGTTGAATTAGTAGAATATGTGTGTTTCATTTAACAGAAAAATCTGTTCCATTAGCAGAATACATTCTAGCATCACTCACACAACAGACTTTCTGTTAACGCATTAACACATTCATTTTGTGATCATCTAGAACTGTTTTCGTCCACAGCAAAGGCATCATTTTTCATGAACAACTACTTGCGCTCATGAAATAACTATTTCCGTCAATAGAACAGTGACCACAGAAAGTTGCGAGGAATGGTCTAGGCGAATAACTGAAATTATCCAAGCCTAACCATGCTAGGGTTTATCGTCGTTAATAAATGTTTGTATATAGCTTGACAGAACAATACATAGATAGCCTTCGCATTTGTAGACCTATGGTGTAGCGGACTGTTCCCTGGGGGTTGTAGAACTTGTGAACAACAAGCTAGGTACAGCTGACTCGCAGTTTAAACCACGTGGCATAGTGTCAATGACGACAGAACAGTAACCCCATAGATAAAAGCCTCGCCTTTCAAACTCTTTTTTCTCTCTTTCAAAAGAGAATGTTACTTCACGTAGGAGATTTTTATTCATCCTAATCTGGAGCTGAAACAGGCCCTACATGGTAACATATTGTTATTATACAACTTAGATGTTACAATTACCGTATGTAACCAGTATTGTTTTTACTTCTCAGTAAATGATGTCGTGTTTACCATAATACATGCACAAACATACCTCTTAATCTCATCATGTTATAACAGTATGGACGGTCTTACTGAACAGCTGTACTGTTGCTATCTAAATACCTGCAGCACAACTTGTACATGTTCTAATATACATGTGTATTGTGGCTACCATAATTTATTTTCTTAACGAATAGTTTACCTTCAGTTTCACAGGCACGGGTTAAGATTTGTGGAACATCAGTCAGTATCATGACTGATCCTGGAGCCAGTGTTAACATTTTGGGAGCAGAAATGTTCGCCACAAGTGGCGTAAATTTAAACACCTGTGACTTTGTAATATCGGACGGATGTGCATGTCTGACAACATTTCTCGGTATAGAATCTCAGGCAGAGTATTTCAGTAATGTTGCAGACTACTTTTCTGAATGTTTTAATTTTTTATTGTTTATGCACACAGCTCTAGATATGTACGTAGGTACGTCAGTGTTAACGTGACGCTAGTATCTTAAGAAAAGGGAGAGATGTAGTAGCTTTATAGTCCGTTCCGGTCTATTGTGAATCCCAACTTTAGGAGACCACGTAAGTTCAGTGAACATCGAATACAGGTGCGAACTGTCTCCACGTCTTCGTCCAGTTTACACAGACACCAATTAGTATGTTACACATGGTAACAAAATAAAGCACCAAGCAGTAATCATCTACGAATTTATGAAACCATTTAGTCATTTACATATTTAAAGCAATTTGAGGCATATAATTCATTTCATTTGTTTTATTTTTTTTGTTTCCGGCTTACTCTATAAAGCAATTGCATATAAATATACATAATAGGTATACACACATTAGTTGTAACAAATTTGCACAGGAACATTAATGTGTTCCTTGCATACTTCAGATTGATGTACCTATGCTTTGAATGGGTAGCAAATTGTGTGCCTGTGATACACGCTTTATTTACAGTTCGAGCCACACAAATACATGTGTCAAAACGGTACACTTTTGCTTTCTGACAGTAAGTGGAATTAGGCACGACTCTAGCCACTCTACCCATATTTCCGTGCTGTAATCATAGACTGAACATAAAAGAGTCAAGACGGTTGAGTGAATATCATTAGCACATTAATTTTTGCTCCAAAACCTGACGCTGACTGAAATAGTCAAACAACACGCATGATCTAAGAAACGATACAGTGTGAGATATATAAACTGTAGATGTAGAAGACTATTTGGTATATTGTTAATCTATTAAGAAAACTATTCCTTTTTGTCGTAAATTCGGCGTGACACGAAACATTTGTTGTCTTTGTATATATCAGGTCCAGGTTAGATGTACCATCTATAGAGTCTGTTGTTTCCTATAAATTATGCAATGATGGATATATATCTTTAACAGCCGTGTACGGGTCGTTTAAAGCCAGCAGATTATTAATATATGGCCTAGTTAATGGAACACACAGGCCTTAAGGATGGAGACAACATAAAAATTACATAATGTTCAAATAAGAGTACGAAAAGTTAGTCGTAAATGTGGTCTTCAAATCTTTTTCTACTTTTCTTTAAAGAGAAAAGGCCCTTTGAAAAAACCCTTGAAACTTTGTACGGTGGGTATTTGTGACCACCTTTTGGCACAGTCATTGTGTAATAATGTTCTAAATGAGGATGTAACACATGTTTAATAATGATATTTGCACGAGAATATGGTCCTTACTGTTAACATATGGGCATAACATGATTATAGTTTTAATATATTTTAATCTATTCATATCTATTATCATAATTCAGATTAAATACATATGTTTAGATGCAAACAACAAATTTACATTCAAACAAATTTACATTCAAATAAATTAGTTGGACGTGCATCAAATACTTATTTAAAAGATTATTATGCGACGACGATATACGCTAAAATGTGGTCCCAAATATCAACCATACAAAAATATTTTCAAATTCCATTTTTCCTGAAATGAAAATCGAAAAAAATATTAAAGATCATAATTGCAAATAAGTTTTGACGCTCTTTCATCTGATCTTTCCTCTCCTTTAAGTGATATGCTATAAACATACTATGTAGAAAAAATAATAATCGATTTATTTTATTGGTGTCTTATGGGGTGTACAAGAAGATTTAACTTATACAACGTCGACCAGCATTATAGTGGGAGGAAACCGTGCATGACCATCAGCATGTTGCCAGACCTTCTCACGTACGGTCGTAGAGGAGGTTTAACACCTTCCATTAATCCGGGTATTAGTAACAGCTTAGTGAAAACAAGGGAAATGGGGATAATCCGCTTAGCCCTGCTGAGAAATTTTCCAGGAATCTGAGTGAACCCTGTTCCTATTACGACACTTGACCAGAATACATATATATAGGTCATGTTACCAATACCCACAATAAAACCACTACTGTTGTTTTCTCTCTGTGTAAATTTCTGTATAGGCAACTCAATGTAATTCTGTATTGTAGATCTATGTATTTCTAATGTAAAGATAACGTCAACCTCTTTAAATAGCTTACTATTTATCCCGTTTCTGTTAAATGACCATGGCAGCATTTGAACCTATACAATAAGCTATATACATGATACCACAAGGAATAATTCCAGTAATTGACTCATGTACATATGTAAATAGTATACCAACGCACTGCCATTATCTGCCAAAAATATTCATGTGTTAAAAAATAATAAAACACTGATCTGATGGAAAGTGACCCTAAAACCATACCGATGTTGTTGTTTAGCTTGTAAGGGCAAAAGTACGCAAACGAGCCCGATATGAACTTACCCCCATGCCGTATATTTATACCGAAGAGATATCTATGCTAAGATGTCTTCAATCCGCCTTCTGTCCAACTTGACTTCGAAGAAGCTATGCACAGAGCAGCTATAGAAGTTTTCCCAGGTATAACATTTAAGGGCTGTTTTTTTTTCCATTATACCCAGTGTATCTGGAGACAAGTACAACAATTAGGTTTGGCCAGTCTGTAACAGACTGGCGACGACCTGCACCGATTTGTGAGACAAGCGGCAGTTTTACGACTAGTGTCCAGAGGCCTAGTTGAAGATATTGGCTTCAGCCTCTGGCAGATTCTCCAAACACTGCCCCAGCGCGACTGTTTGCAGTCTATGTCACTGAAACCTGGATAGAGGGAGGCTTCGAACAAGAGACATGAAACCACTATGACACAAACGGAGTAAGTACTACAAACTATTTGGAGGCCTAGAATCGAAAGCTAAATCTCATGGTGACGAAAGCCCATCCGAACATCTTTGAGTTCATCGCCATTATCAAGACCAAACAAGCAGCAAATGAGATGAAGATTTTGCAACTTGACGGCGGGGCATCACCTCCTCCCATGAGACGCAAATACAGAAAACTGGAAGCCAGATTCATAAATCTTAAAATGAAATTGAGCAACAACTGATTGATGTAATGCGATTCGGCATCACATTTTCTTGCTATATCAATGTGTATTCAATATCATCTGTTAAACATTACTGTGTTATTCGTATATATTCGGTCGCATTGTCTAAAATGTTGCTTATTTAAAAAAAAAGAAATAAATAACACACTGAAATTTACTCATACTTAGACATACCTCCCCCCACACCCCAGTAACCGCATGCGGCGATAATCGAAGTTAGTCATACCAGTTTGTAGCACATCGGGGTCGTAGACGTTAGTGGAATAAACCGTGGAGGAAGCGAGCATGAGCTGGACTTGAACTCACAGCAACCGCATTGATGAGAGGCTCCTTGATCATTGCGCCTGGTTGGCGTGCTAACCGCCTCGGACACGAAAGTCCCTATAGATAACTAAATCTCTGGTTTCTTTTCAGGGTGACGTTATACAGTGTGCTTTCATTTCAGCACAATAATATGTTCTTACATCTACGTACAAAGAAGTAGAAAGACACAATGCTGTGTTAGGGAAAAGTGTTAGGGAAAAGTGGAATTGGCCCACAAAAAAAAACAAAGAAAACGATATGTTCAAAACACAATAATTAGCCATAAACAATTAGAGTTAATCACGAGATACAAATGAACACTTACATTGAGCTTCTGTTTTCACCAGGAAAAGTACGTACTCTGTTAGAATTATTGACAGACATTGACCCCATGCTCTCAGGACAGCCATACTACCTGGTCTTAAAAACCCTTGAACAATAAAAATAGAGGAAACTGGCTTTAAAAGAGAAAACAAAAAATGATGCCAAACCAGATAAAATAGCGTGAAAACGTATATGCAAATATGGTCTTTGATATTCTGTTAAGAGAAAAGGCCATTTGAAAATATTCTGGTATGGTGAGTATTTGAGACCATTTCTTGGTACACACAATGTTTGCATCACAATGTTCTAAATAAGGATCTGATGCATGTGTAATAAATTTATTTGTTTGTAAATTTGTTTTTCATATCTAAATACGTGCATTTTATTGGAATTATGGTATTATGTATGAATCTATCAAAATATAAAAGTGATCATATTCAGGTTGAACATAATTGTTAACAAACTAAATTCTTGTGCAAACATACTTAGCAAACATGTGTTGCATCCTCATTGTTAACATTATTACGCATATACAATATTCACCAAGAGGTGTCCCAAATACCCACGGTATAAACATGGTGTCTATCTCTTTTTAAAGAAAAATCGAAAAAATGTTGGTATAATACGTATAGGTACATCACATTTACAAATAACCTTTCATATCATTTGTTCGGGAGTGGTAGATCCAGGGTCAATCCTGGGTCGAGTCACACCTATGACCTTAAAAGAGGTTGTAACTTCCTTATTTGGCGTTCAGCAGGAAGGGGATAGGACAATGACACGTTGAACCGTATCAGTATCATAATGGCTCGGGCGGGTCAGCTTACTTGCCTTCGGTAAGGCGTTTCAGTGAAGCAGTACTAGATAAAAGAGAGGTGGAAATCCGTCCTGCAACAAGGAGGCACATTACATGCACTCTAAGGATTCCTTCGTCATCATATGACTGAAAAATTGCTAAGTACGACGTTAAACCCCAAGCACTCACTCGTATCATTTCATCCGAACAGTATGTAATTTCCGCCCGTAACTAAGTTTTTACCTATTCTGTTTAAAAACACTACAAAACTTTTTCATATTGCCTGTATTATTTAGTGGAAATAAACAGTGGCCGAGCAAATACATGATGACAATGTGATAAATACCGTTATCCATATAAGTTTGTCAGGTTTTTGTTCTTACCCTCACGGCTGCCTTGGTCTCTCACATTCTGCAAATGTAATACTTACATCAGTTTTCACCATTGCCTGATACAAACAATCCTTGTGTTATCCAAGACGATAAAATGTTCACTTGAGAAACTCCCTTGCTCAGTCCATCAAATTGAAACTCATAGTAAGACGAGTGTACGAGAAGGTAAATTGAAAGAACATGCGCGTACTAGATACACTTCCGTTCGATATAGAGGGCAGCTGTGTTATATTTTGTTACACAGAGATGGGAGGCTTAAATGAAATTAGTGGAAAATAGAATACAGCAACTGGACGATAATGCCAGATTTTTCCTCCCGCACGCTTTTCTGCGAAACAACGTTATATGATAAGTCTACGAATCTGGGAAATTTTAAAACACGTGAAGGTTTAAGGAGTTACTTCCCTTAAAAATGACTGGCTTTCTCTCCTGGAGGCATATCGTAGGACGATGAGAGGTGGTTGATGTTGATGCTGACTTACAAGAATGAGCGACGCGTTCATCAGAGAGGTCCTGTTGTCTGTGTTTATCTCTTCATGTATATTTGCAGGTACAGTTTTAGACGATATTATTGCTTCAAGCCCAAAGTATTGCACTTTAGCTGGTATTGTAGTGTATATTCTTAAATACCATAGCACACTCGTACAAATCACCTGGCAGCATTAATCGTATATTGTGAATAGAATGACACATGCAAAATTAACGCTGCGTTCTGCACATTTCGTACACGTGCATTCGATTTCGCCTAATGAAGACACTGAATATCGGCACAATGTCTAAGATATCTGTCTGTCGAGATCAGGAAACGTAATGTGTGTGTTTAATGTCTACTTTATAGTCTCCTTCTGATAACGAATCGTGTTTCTTTCTGTAAAGGGTGGCACGGCATCTAGGTTTATTAATTTTATTTAATTCCCATTAGATTTACACCCTGTATCCAGTCCGTCAATCACAGCACCAGGTGATGTCGTGGCCGGTTTTCCGTTTACCCTGAAGTGTAAGATAAACAGGTCGACAAATATACCTCTCATATGGTACCGTGATATTGGTGAGAACCTATCCCGTATATACGCCACTCAAAACTGTACACCGTCAATACAGCTATCACCAGCCGGGCTATCAGGGGGATGTCAAAACATCAACGGTGGAGAGGTCTACACAGTGACGATACAGAACGTCACGGAAAACACGGTCCGGGGCAGCTGGAGATGTCAGTATGGAAGCAGTAAGGACAACGTTACACTGGATATTAAAGGCAGGTGCAAATACTCAATTGAGCCAGCGTCACATGTAGTTTAACCGTAATAACACGCTGCCTGAAGTTATACAAAATGAGAAAATGTATACGAACCGTTATGCACACCTTTTGTTAACACCATGTAAAAGGAAAACAGGGAACATTATCGCAGTCGCAACAGACCAGTAAACTTCAATAATATAAATATGTAGATGATAACATCCGGTGTCCCTTTTCTTGAAGGGTGTTTTTGCGAGGCTATAAGTTTCTGCCTTGTAAAACCCTTTACTCTTTGAGTAATACCCGAAGTGATTTGAATCCTAGGCGGCAAAATGCAACCCCTTGCTTCATTACCGGGGTATTACGAGTTTATGTATACATTGCACTGTAACGAATCAACAACCACCGATTGCAATGTGTGTAATATGAACATGTGTGTATGGATATGAACCTTCTAAAACCGAGGCCCCGGCTATACATGGGAAGCTCTGCCAGAAACCTGCAGATGGTCGTAGGTTTCCTCTGCTTTCTGCCCGGTTCCCTCCCACCATAACGCTGGCCATCGTCGTGTGAGTGAAATATTCTTGAGTTCGACGTAAAACACCAATCAAATAAATATATAAAGTAACGGCTGATATTGTAGACTAGTTCACAGCCGCGCAGGAAAACACACTTTGTCGTGAAATGCGTGACATTTCTGATTTTCTCAAGAAGTAAGGTTTAATATTATTTACCTACATACCACCGATGTGCTCTCGCCCTGACTAGGATACGACTCGAGCTTGTCTTCGGGTTGCTAAAGAATAAATCTTTTTGTTTCCATCATACATCCACCCACGGCTGCGAAAATATTTCTATATAAGGTGGAATCATTGTCTTTTCTCCAGAGCAAATCTTGGGATGTCAAATCAATACGAAGTGTTTTCATCATCCTTGCCCTAGTCGTATTATACAACGGGCAATGTAAGAAAAAAATGCTCTACATTTAATGATGGCTGTCCACACCCTCAACTCGGGTCGTTGGAGAGTTGTCTTTGAACTAGGTGAACACTTAGAAGACTACAATTATGCATCATTTAAGTAATAATTAGGCATAATTTTCTGTTTCCTACAAATTGTTTGGTATAGTTATTCGCCTTGCGCATTTTTTCTGCCTACTTGTTGGAATTATAGACTGAGTATCGAAAATGAAGAGCTACGCATCCCAAATTTAGATGCAAGGGTTTTATTTGAGTAAATAGTATATCTTTTTCATAAGTAGCCGGTACAAACATTCGTTACCTCCGAGGTTAAATTTTGTTCCTTAACCTGTGAGGATCCCCCCCACCCACGATTCATGCATTAAGAATAATAAATGACAAGAGTAGGAGTATGTAGGAGTCATGTGTATATGATCAATTGTGAAATACTATCCTAAAAAGAATATCCTTTAACAACCATTCTTTTATGTCTAGTCATATTTCAGTATTTAAGGATAGTTTTGTTAGCATGGAATTAATTTTGTTAAATATTTGGATGTATCAAAAATTGTTTGTGCGGTCATAATGTATATGAGTATGTATGCAAAGTTATACCCACTTCTTCAAAATTCATTAGTATTGTTTTAAATTCATTATCATATTTTGCATTAAATACTTATCTCTTAATTGTACTCAGAAGTGTTTAGCATGTGTAAGGGTACCGTACGGAATAAAGATGAGCAGCAATTGGCTTGTTCAACTCTCTGACCAGAGACAGGCCGTACACAAATCAAACAAAGAAACATGAACACGCTTGAATAAGTCCAACACGCATATTTAAACAAAATAGACATATAATACAATTGACAACAATATACAAAACCATACAAACAATTACAAAACATATATAGTCTCTTACCGATGAAATATTCCGGCTGACACAGGCGACTCAGTCCACGTAAATACAGAATCCACAGTTAAGAGGAATTTCCCAATCGAAGGATGACAAATCGGTAAGTGACAAGCTGTAGTGGGCACGCCGCGCTGACGATGGTTGATCCTCAACTGCCTGTGAAGGTGTAACCTTTCAGGGTGGACGGCTTGACAGTAGCTTCCATGATGCCGAACTGGTGATGTACGTTTCACGCATCGGAAATAAACACAAAGTCACTTTCAGGGTAAACTGGGATGAAATGGATGCAATCGCACAAAGAGACCATGAGCGACACAAGGTCCAAAATAACGTCTCAAAAATTAGCAAGTGGCGAAACACAAGCCCACAAAGTGCTACGTACAAAGGACGAATGTCGAATGACGTGAAAGCCGATATCTCCAAACCGGGTAAAATCCTTCACAGTGGATGACAGTAAATATGCTCACAAGTGGACTTCAATAAATGACTGCGAGCTTCACAACTCCGTCTCTCATATTGATAGAGGGACCTCTGTGGCTTAGTTGGTTAGCGCACTAGCGCAGCGTAATGACCCAGGAACCTCTCACCAATGCGGTCGCTGTGAGTTCAAGTCCATCTCATGCTGTCTTCTTCTCCGGCCGTAAGTGGGAAGGTCTGTCATCAACCTGCGGATGGTCGTGGGTTCCCCCCGGGCTCTGCCCGGTTTCCTGGCCGCCGTCGTATCAGTGAAATATTCTTGAGTACGGCGTAAAACACCAATATAAATAAATTTGATTGGTGTTTTACGCCGTACTCAAGAATATTTCACTTATACGACGGCGGCCAGCAATATGGTGGGAGGAAAGTCCCGGGGGACTTGAACTCACAGCGACCGCATTGGTGAGATTCCAGGGTCATTGCGCTGCGCTAGCGGACTGAACCCCACCCCCCCCCCCCCCCCCAATATGAATAAATAAATATTGATAGACTAACGTTAAGACAAGTCTGGATGGTAAACATGTTTAAAGCACCGATACCTATTTCCAGAATTTATACTCTATTTACACTCACGCGAAACTTATACACACACCGAAGCCTTGCAAACGCTCTAATGAATTTAATCCAGTGCAGGCTGTAACGTACACAGGGGATCACAGACGTCAACGTTAGTTAAGAGATTCAAAATACTGAATACGGAGTTTAAATGAGCTCAAAAGTATGCTAGAAGCTAGAAAAAAACTGTATATATTTCAGTACCACTCAACTCTGAAAAAAGACATTTGGTGAACTATGGGGGAGCTCAGGTCGTTTATCAGTTCTGCTTTTTCTGAGTTTTAGCTTCCAGTATTCCCGCAATTTTCACAATCTTCCACTGAGTAATCTGTCTTGCCAGTCATACAGATATGGCTGTCTTCATGATTCTCTGTGATCTTTAAATCTTCTCCCACGTCCGAAGGTGTATGGGATTGTCATCATATTTTATGACTGTCATCACTTGATTACGGTAACCCTATCTAATATCCGCTTGACTCTCTATGACATATTTCCACAATGCGTATACTGGTAAAGGGCTAAACAGTTTACAAGCTACATATTTTCTTTGTTTTGAAAGTATCGGGTTTTATCCCATGTGAAGGAAAATTCAAACATAGAATTGTCATGGATATGTACTGTTTTTAATATTATTGTTTGATTGATGTTAACAAGGAAATAGTTGTAATTAAAGTAGTAAATTATTATTAGAGTACATTTGATATTCTTTGTTCATGTATTGCGTCACTCATATAAATAGTCGACTGGATTGAACCTGGATCTCATTGCTCCCAAGCGGAAACTTTACCGACTGAGCTACCGGGGCAGCTGGTAATGCATAAGTTTAATGTGGACATAGAAATTAATATTTCTTTGTCTTATTAATTCGGTAGGGCAAAAATTAAAATATTATATGTCTGATCTTACACGACCCTTCAAAAAGGCCCCGAACGAAATTCTTTTTTTTTTGCGTTTTTACAGAAGCCAAATTTTTAAAAATTTTATTTCACTTAAGTACTTGTTTGCTCGGTGATCCAATTCTTTTTGCCACGCTATATACCTTAAAACACACCTAGTTTTACGAAATTGAATTTGCGAGAATTGTGGCTCTGTTTATAACCGGCGTGGAATGTTTACAAACACTGACGAACTTGGACACAAGCCAATACCTCTAAGGACAAGTTGTTCAAACTATAGCCGTATAGCCCATTTACGCAGATCCCCTAGGCCTAGTTTATTTTTTGTGAACTAAATTAATTCAGTCATGAGCTGGTATGGTCATGGTGACAGACTGAGGTCTTACTACATCATAATACCTGCTGTAACATGATCAAAACGGAAGATTTTTGTTATAAACCTTTGCGTTATGAAGGGATCCCCAACAGAGCCTCTTTTATGTTTCGCGTTACTCCCATTTCACACCAATCGGAGGCCCCCACATGAGCCCCTCCTGAAAGCATGGAAAAATACTGTTTGGGAGATCCCACAATTAAAAAAAAAAGGTTAGTCAGGTGTGTGGATAGCTTTTCTCCCCATCAAAACTGTATGCTAGGGATCATGTAGCTGGGAATATATTGGTATAATTTCCTGAACTGTCATTGACAGCACAACTGCCAGATGCTTTGGTGGGTAGAAAATGTATCTGTTTACTGATACATTGTTGTGCAGTGGAAACAGTGGTAGTGACAATAGAAAAGGCAGGTGCACTTTAGATGCAGGAATGTTCACATACAAAGACAAAGTTGGTACGTTTCATTCTTTAATCTTCATGCAAAACAACATGATTTTGGCTCTCCTCTTCTTCATGTGTAAATGTTTTTGACAGTGTAAGTTATGTCAAAGCTGGTGATCTCAGCTGAGACTCATCTGAGTGCTTACACTCTTCATACTGTTAAAAAAACAGGTGCATTGAAAGATGCATTGATGACAAAATAAATGTTTGATCCTTTACTTGAAGGAAGAATCTGCTAAATCTCACAAAATTTAGTTAAAATTAGGAAATTTAGGAAAATGGAAACAGATTTCTCAGTATAGATTTTATTTTTCATGGTCATGAGGTTCCACTTCACTCCGTCAAAAGTATCAGCTATAGACAGGAGTTTGGTTATATTTTCACATGCTCGCAACTCCGTACAGGACCTGAAAATGCTAGCACAAACTGTTGACTCAAACTGTACTCATAAAAATGCTTAACCAATGTTTACTTTTTAGCTTTATTGTAAAGATCTAAGATTATTTAGGTTGAGAATCAACAGATATTGGGTGACATAATTTACTACTGCGTTCTGATCAATATTGAGGAAGTTTAATTGCGATCAGTAATTTGAACAGGATTCTACGATTGTTCATCCCTTCTGCAAAAAAAAAAAAAGACCTAGGCCTACCTACCCTCTTGTTATTACGGGGTTGTTACATCGAGCAAACAATATTTTAATTTGGCCGAGGTTAATTAGATATTTTAAAACTCAATATGGCACAATTAGGCCTACAGGGCAGTTAAATCTGAAAAAAAAAATTAAAACGACCTTGAAAAAAACTCAATATTTCTGATAGGGTAGTTAAGATTTTGACGTCTATGAATCCCTGGTATCAGGTAAAATAACAAAATATAATACTTTATTTAAATCTTGGTTTCGTAACCATATGGCAGAGTGAGTGCTTGGGGTTTAACGTCGTACTTTTTTTTTTCAGTCATATGACAACGAAATCTTTAGAGTGCATGTAATGTACCTCCTTGTTGCAGGACGGATTTCCACCGCTCTTTTATCTAGTGCCGCCTCACTGAGACGCCTCACGCCTATATATATATATATATACGTTGTTAAGACCACGTAGACATATCTAATATCTATAAACGGCTTACTTTATATAGTATCATTATGCTCCGTCACCATCGTTTCGAGCATGGCAGAGCGTTTTGTGATTGCATTTACACTAAATGTTGTTTCAAATTGTACAGATATTAGAAAATATTCGAAGGTTGGAGTATATCTTGCATTAAAATTACAGTACCAAATTAAGCAAAAACAGTGAATGTATTTTTTTATGCTTAGGTTCGTTATCCTTGATTTTATTTATATTTTATAATATATACTTATTGTGTGCAATTTATCGGAGCGATTTTATTTAACCAGACGTTATATATTTTTTTCCTGTCAGTACTACTTTGACAATGGGTGATGATATTATGATCTACTGGATATCATTTGGTGTCTTTCATTCATATGTCATCGTGCAGAGTTTAAAGTATACACCTCTAAGCTGTTGAAGCCAATTACTAATATCGCCTAGCAACACATTTAAAATCAGCTGTTATTTTATTATCTGCTTTTCCCTTTAAATCATATACCCTCAGTCGCACATTTTAATTTTGTTGTTGATTTCTCTGATTTGTTTGTGGAGATGTGGAATCTAATCCTGGTCCAGATTCAGCTATGGCCAATAATGCAATAACTACTTCATTTCAGTATTTGAAGCCTCCGTTATAAGTTACTGTTAACGAAGACACACTCGTAATTATTAATAACGATTTAAACCGATTATTGAAATGGTCAGAGCAATGGTTATTTAATTTCAACGCCTTAAAATCAGTTGTAATTCTATCCACCTGTGAGAAGGGTCCCCCAGAATTACGACTTGTGTTTGGTGATACCTTGATTGAGTCTTCCCTGGGTTACGGTATTGAAAACAGCAACAGAAAACAGACTCAGTGACTCAATATTACAATGTAAACAATGCTTTATATATAAAATGAGACGTACAGTTTTACAGACAGTTCAACAACAACAACATAAAAAAACAACATACACATCAGTATTACCGGTCTTTAAAAGTTTCCAGTTCACCTTTGCATCCCAAGGAACGTATTCCAGGAAATCCAACGTAAAGATCATGGGATAAACACACAATTCACACAAGTCACAAGTTGTCCCAGTCAGGTACTTCGCTAGGTTAGCGAACGCGAACACAGTACACAGGTTACACAGAACTGGAACAGTCAAGCCTTTGAATGACGTCACACCCGCAGAGCACAACACAGGGTAAATCCAGGCATGGAGGTATAATCCACTTTAGAACAGTCACAGCTCCCGCAGAAGCTCACAAACGAGCCGTTCAGAGACGTAGAGTAATGTCACCTTGTGGCAGAACGAACGTCCTTTGCAAAACTGAAAACTTCAGTTTTGAGTCCTTGACGACCTTGTCGGTCAGGTGAGGTCAGCGTGTTAAACAAATTACACAGTCAACACTGTATAATCATAATAAAGATCCGAACACCAATAAACGTGACTTCCGCAGAAATTCACTTAAACCAGACATCAGTACAACTGTGGTACACAAACAGTGCCGGCATAGAAATCTGTCCTCCCAAACGAAACTGGCATCACCAGCTCATATCAATGTAATGGACTCGATACGAGAGCGTCGCACACTCTCCTGGCTCCCAGTGGATGCAGCAAAAATACCTCCTCTCTGTTTTTTGTTTATTTACTGGTTTTAGGGCCACTTTCCTGGCGGATATCGTGGCCCATCAAATCAGTGTTTTATTTTTTTTTTTTAACACATGAATATTTTGGTTACATAACAGCAGTGCGTTGGTATACTATTTACATATGTACATGAGTCAATTAGTGGGATTAACCTCTTTGTGCTAGCATGTTACAGCTTATTGTATAGGTTCAAATGCTGCCATGGTCATTTAACAGAAAGGGGATAAATAGTAAGCTATTTACAGAGATTAACGTTATCTTTACATTAGAAATACATAGATCTGCATTAAAGAATTACAATGAGTTGCCTATACAGAAATTTACACAGAGAGAAAAACAACAGTAGTGCCTTTATTTATTGGTTAACAGTTTTGCTCTCTTGCTTCCTCCTCTGTGGCGTGGAGTTAAGGAGCTCCCGCCACTTATACCGGACGCCGTCCAGGAAAAACCAGCGTACTGGAAACCTGTGCCTGTAACAGGTGCGACAAGTATAAATGAGGAGCAAGGATGTCAGGCCTCATCCACTTAGTTGAAGCAAGAGATAGTCCTATTGTCATGATGTCTTTTATGTTTCTGGTCTTCGTTTCCTGGTTGTTAAGTTTCTTTGGTCCCATGGGTCTTCTTATTGTTTTCACTGTCTTCTTCTTTAATTGATTTCCTTCTCTATTTCCAATTTTTATTTTTGGCCTCCCATGGCGGCGCAGACAGCACGTTTCATAGACCGGTAGAACAGTTCCTGGCCTAGAGTGTTTAGGTGCACTCCGTCGTTGGTTAGAATTTGTTTTTGTGGTCGGATCAGTCCCCGTTGTCTCCAGAAGGTGGCCAACTGGTTGTTTGTCAGCTTCTTGTTAATTTCATGGATTTTTGTATTATAAATGTGGACCGAAATTCGCCGAGTTACCTGACGGTAAAGAAGCTGGCTGATGTAGATCCTTGGAATTTGGAATTTCGTTTTAAGTGCACCAGCATAGTCTAAAATATCAGCGCAAATTGCTGCTGCTGATTTGTGAGAGTCCACATCGTTTCCCCCAATGTGGAGGATAACTAGGTCAGAGCATCTAAGTGTCCCAACTCTAGCTCCCCCAATGCCAAAAAACCGAATGTCCTGGCCTGTTCCAAAGTCGATTCTAGAGTTTGGGATCGAATTTCGAAGGATACTATTCTCCAGTCTATGAACGTAACTGCTGCCGATAATAAAGATTTTCATCCTTTTTTTTTTTTTTTTTTTTTTTTTTCCCTGTGAAAACAAATAGAGAAAACAAATATACAAGATAGTTGTATTTTTGATTTGCGAAGGGGTTTTGTTTATGAGATAATGTATATCTTAAGCAAGAAGATATTTGATAAAACAGATATTTAGGAGCAAATTAGTGGTATAGCTACCAATCAGAAATTGATAGAGGGTCTGCCCTCGTATGATATATACACATTTGTAAATAAATAGAAAATAAATATCAACTAATAAGAATAGATAAATAACAACAAATAAGAGGGCAGATTAGTTAATGGAGAAATATTATTAATTACTACAGTTATCAACTTTTGTGGTTACATTGTTTTCGTGTGCTATGTTTTTGCAGATTGGTTTCATGGACGTTTTATCGGCCCTCAAGATCAAGGTATCGCCGATATAGTTGGGGATAAAGTTGTAGGGAGGAATTATGTATCTGTGGAATAAACGGCCCTCAAAATCAAGGTATCGCCGTTGTTAGTATACGTGTTTGGTAATTACGGAAAATGCACCGTTTTTAATCAGAGAAGGTGACGTATTGTTGACTAGAGCAGAAACGGCCCTCAGAATCAAGGTATCGCCGTTGTTGGTCAATTGTGTTTTATCAGATTCGGCTTTCGTAACCCGTCGATTTGATGTATTCTTTTAGTAAGGAGAATATTTGTGCTCTCAGGTGTGGTTTGGGGTTAAGGATAGTCTGAAGGTCAAGTTCACATTTGTAGATTTGCAGGCATTCTGCCAATCGTCTTCGTTCTTTACTGTGTTTAATACATTGTAGCAAATAGTGCTCTATGGTTTCATCATGCTCTTGACAGGCTGGGCAAGTTGGTGAAGAATTTTGGATTATAGTTGCTAGATGTGCTTTGAGCCCTGTTTTCCCCAGTCTCAGGCGTGATATGTTTTTGTCATCTTGGTTATTCAATAATTGGAACGAATTTAATTTTGTAATCGTTCCGTTTAATATTTTATAGTGCCACCGTCCGCGGGATTCTTTATCCCATTCCTCTTTCCACTGATTGTTAATTTGGGTATTGATCAATGTATATATTTCATTTTGGCTCAGGGGGACGTCTATATCTTGTTCATATTTTCGTAGGCTCGATTTTGCTGCCTGATCTGCAATTTCATTTCCTCGAATATTAACGTGCGCTGGAACCCATGCTAGAGTCAGGTCGGTTTTTTGTTTCTGTATTTTGTCAGTTAGCGAGATTATTTCTTGTAGGAGTTCTGGTCTACTCTCAGATTTGGAGTTTTGGATGGAAATTATTCCGCTGAGGGAGTCGCTTAGTATGGCTACTCGGTTTGGTTTGTTCTCAAGAATCCATTGTAGTGCCATTGTAATTGCAACTAATTCACTAGTATAGACGGAGAGGTGGTTGGGTAGTTTATAGTTTTTAACTATGTTTAGATCTGGTATTGCAAATGATGATCCAGTGTGACCCTGCACATTTTTAGATCCGTCAGTACATATTTTTAGATGACCGTTGTAGTGTTCGTGGAAGTGTTCTAAGGCTTGAGCTTTGATATATACTGGGTTTTCCAGTTTTGAAATTTGGTCGTGGAGTGCAATGTCTATTTGGGGAGTTTGCAATAGCCACGGGGGTTGTTGTTGATATACATTTTCTTGTTGCTTTGGCAAGGCAATGTCATATTTGCAAAGTAGTCTGTTGATTTCATATCCTATTGGAGCTGAGTGTTTTGTCCATTTTTTTTTCCAGATATTCATATTCAGAATATGGGAGGATTAAATTGTAACATGGATGTGTATTACCGTAAGCGCTTATTTTTCCTGCATATTTGAGGGTTATTTGTTCTCTTCTAAGGTGAACGGGTTTTTCAAGTGTTTCTACTTGGAGACTGCAAAGCGAAGTGCCTTTGAAGGCTCCTGTTGCTACTTTTAAGGCAGAATATTGAATACTATCAATTCGCTGTAGTAGAGTTTTGCACGCGGATTGATAGACTATTGCACCATAGTCTATTTTGGAGCGAATTAGACACTGGTAAATTTTTATGAGTGTGGTTTTGTTGGCTCCCCATTTAGTGCCTGAAATGCATCTCATAAGATTGAGATCGCGTTGGCATCTAATTGTGAGGTCATCAATATGATCTTTCCATGTTAATCTACTATCAAGAATCATACCTAGGTATTTCACTTTTTCTTTGATTTCAATTTTCTTTTTACCTAAGAAAAGTTCAATATTCACTTTTCTTCTGTTTGTAAAAACAATACCTGTCGTTTTAGTGGCTGAGAATTTAAATCCCCAGTGGTCGGCCCAGTTCGAGATGGTGTTTAATGTTTTCTGTATAGCATCTTTTATTTTCTTTATAGATTTGCCTGTTTTCCATATTGCCGCATCGTCAGCAAATAGTGACTGCTCTATTTTTGGATGGTTACTGTCTGTTGTATTTGCTAAACCGTTTATCAGAATGTTAAATAACGTCGGGCTTAGTACGCTCCCTTGAGGTGTACCATTTTGTTGAGTGTGTCTTTTAGATGAAGTTTGTCCAAGTCTGACTTTGAAGTTCCGATTTCTTAGGAAATCATATATCCAATGTTGGATTCTTCCTTTTATCCCAAGTTGATCGAACTGGAGTATAACTCCATCCTGCCAAACGAGGTCGAAGGCTTTTTCAATGTCTAGAAAAACAGCCAGAGTGAATTCGCGCCTACTTATCCCCTTTCGGATTTGATGTTGTAATTTTGTTAGATGGTCGTATGTACTTCGTCCTTTTCTAAATCCACTTTGTGTTTCATTTAGTACTTTATTTTTAGCAAGATGAAATTCTAGTCTGTTTTTTACCATAGTTTCCATTATTTTACATAGGCATGACGTGAGTGATATTGGGCGGTAGGAGGAACTATCTGATGGGTTTTTTCCAGTCTTTTGGATGGGAATGACAATGGACGATTTCCAACTTTGTGGCAGCTGTTTTTTCCTCCAACTTGTATTTATGAGTTTTAGTATTATATTTTGTGTTTTTAGCGGTAAGTGTTTCAGGATTTTGTAGCCTAATTTGTCTTCGCCTGGTGAGGTTTCTTTTTTATAGTGAATGGCTTTGTGATATTCCTGTAGGGAGAAATCTTTGTTAAGGTCATGTTCAACGTGATCGTCGGGCTCTAGTTGTAGAAATGTGTTATCTTTGATTATTTTGAACGTTGGATTAAGGTTTCGATCGCTGCTATTTTCTGCGAAGGTTTTTGCGAGGCATTCTGCTTTTTCCTCATTGATTTTGTGTTTGTGATCCAAAGTTGGGATTGGATTGATGGTTTTGCCTTATATATGTTTGAGTTTGTTCCATACCTGCTTTGAATTTGTTTTTGTATCAAGTGTTCCACAGTAGTTCTCCCAGTATTTGGCTTTGGCACGGGAGACTGATTTTTCGGCTTCAATTTTTAAGTTTTTGTATTTTTCGTGGTCTGTATGTAATCTGGTTCTTTTGAATTTACGCAGTGCTCTTTTTTTGTTTCTTATATTTGCAGCACATTCACTGTTCCACCAGGGAACAGGATTTGCAGCCCTTTTATGCTGGGAGGAAATAGGGATGTGTTGTTCTGCAATCCTGAGTATATTATCAGTAAGTTTTTGGTTGAATAGGTCTATATCGGAGAGGCAGTCATCATCAATGAATATATTTTGGCAATCTTTCTTAAAATTTTCCCAGTTTGCTTTGTGGAACAGAAATTTGGGGTTGTTGAGATTTACTTCAGATTGAGGTGACATACCAAGTTCTGTCATGATAGCGAAATGGTCACTCCCGAGTGTATCTGGTATAACATTCCAGCTTGATTTAGGTGCGAGATCGGGTGTGGTAATAGTGAGATCTATTGCTGAAGTGTTGCCTGTGACGAAGTCTATTCTTGTTCCCTCACCGTCGTTTAGGAAGACTAGGTTGTGTTCTTCTAACCATGCTTGTACTGTGTTGCCACCATCGTCACTGTGTTTACACTTTGCATCCCATAAAGGGTTATGGCTATTGAAATCGCCGCAGATAATAGCACTTGGGCTGAACATGGAAATAATATTGTCCAGTTCTGTTTTGGATATTTTCCTCATACTTCCGGGAGAGTATATGTTTATAATGTGGATTGGTTTATTTTCGTGGTATATTTGAATAGCTTGCCATTCAAGTAAGTCATTTACGTTATTCGAGCCCATATACAGGTGTATGATGTTTTCCTTGACAAGGATAAGATTTCCACCCAGACGGTCTTGTAACCTATCACATCGGTATGCTTTATAGCCGGGGATATTGAATTTGTTGTTGGGGTTGTTTCCTGGTTTGAGGAAGGTTTCCTGAATACAAATAACCTCGGGGTTAGTTTCAGAGGTAAGTACTTTAAGGTTGTCTCCGTTTTTTTGAATGCCGCGGGCATTCCATTGTAGGATTTTGATGTGATTTTGATTGAATTTATTGATCGAAATTTGGAGCCATACGGTTGATCATTGTTGGGGCTGTAATTATATTGACGTATTTAGTCGTTCTGATATTTTGGTTGGAGTAGATGCCTTCTGGGTAAATTTTGGGTTCATTCCCCATTCAATTATTTCTTTTGGGGTGAATTTCCAATTTAGAAAGTCATGTGCAATATTGGATATTATGTCAGTTTTGGTTCTGTTTGTTGTCCGTTGATTGTGAACGGAGTTAATCACTATATTTATAAAACCCAGAAATTCCAGTTTACTCATGATAATTTGGTCGGTTTGTTCGGTTCCGGTTTCCTGTGCATGATTTTCTAGTTCACTTTGCGCTGTCATTTTGTCCTTTGAGGTGGGTTTTTGTGTCTGCCTGGCTTGTTTGACAGCTTCGGCGTAACTTACTCCTTTGTCTGCCTTTGGCTCTTTTGTATGCGCTGCACCCTTTATATCCTGCTGAGTGGTTTTGTTTACAGTTTGCACAGGTGGTCTTTGTTTCTGTACAATTTTGATATTCATGTTTTCCTGAACATTTGGGGCAAACTATGTCGGATTTACAAACTTTCTTTGTGTGACCAAATTTTTGGCACTGGTAGCAACGTCTAGGCGCTTCATAGTAGGTTTCACAATAATGTTGTGCAGGGACAGCTGGACTGTTTCTGGTAATTTTAATCCTTTAAAGACAATCATTACGCTTGTTGTTAGTGTGTTTCCCTTACTAAGACGTTTTGCATGCAGAACATTTTGATCTTTGAGCTTATTTATCAGATCTTCCATTTTGGTATTTAGGTCAATGCCATATATTACACCTTTACATTGTGTTCTTCGAGGTGTATAAGGTTTAATATTTACTGGTTTGTCTGCTAGAAGGTCAACATGTAAAAGTTTCTGGAATTGCGTTTCGGATCTGCAACGGATTTTAAGGTCACCGCCAGGTAGTTCAGTAACGCTGTGGACATCCCCAGCTTTCTTTTTCAGGTCTTGGGCTAATTTCTGTTTAGGGAATTGGCTAGCCCTCATATTCACTAAACTGTGAATAATTGCTATAAAGCTAACAATGTTTGTGGGAGGGCTTTGGGCGAAACGCTTCGGTGACCTGTTCAGTTCAGGGATATCAGTCGCCTTGCGTTTAGCCATGTTAGATGGGGTCGAGGGATTGTCGAAAGTTTGCTGGGTTAAGACTTCTTAAACTGAAAAAGGAAAGGAGTATTGAAACGATTATACTTAGCTGTTTTGCTTCTTTCTTTCTTCTTATAGGAGTGTAAGGGTTTACGTTTCTGGTTTACGTTTCTTGTTTTCCTTTCTTCTTCTGTTGCCTGTCTTTCTTGGTTGCCTGGTAGGAAGCTTAGCTCAGTCTGCTTCAGCGATTTGTGCTTAGTTAAATTCCACTTGGAAGTGCTCGTGAAGCTTCAACTATTCTTCTCGTTGTGATCCCTCTACTCTGCACAGAAAACACGGCTTATCAATACTATACTATATAGTATACTCTATAGTATGCACTTAATGTAAAGCTCAGTGTTCAAGAGCTTTTGTGTTAAGCATAACCCATGAAAAAGAAAGCTCAATGATCTCAATCTCTGCACAGAAAACACGGCTTATATACGTTCCAGGTGGATTCAACTATTCTTAAACACAGAATTATCAGCCAATGAAATAAACGAAGCATTGAACAAGGTGCTTTCGATCCGGTCCGCGCTGTACACATATAACAGGGCCTGTTATGCTTTCACAAAGGACTAGCAGACTAACAGTACATGAAAACGTTAAATAGTCATACATAACACCTGACATAGCGTCTTCTTGGTCTAACATTCCAAAGCACGTGTAAATGTAGCGCGCATATGGTTAAAATATATACAGTTGCATTTAGGCATTTTAGGCAATGAAATACCAGCTTGACAGTAAAACTCTTAAACAGATATATTTACCTTGTATTAGACTCATATCAGAGTATAGATCAAGTATTTGGGACGGCTGTACTGCTGTCGAGTCGGAAAATCTGAAACAGTTATATCTCACTGCAGCACGCATCGTCTTCCAGACCGTCTTCTATAAGTCTTCCATTCAACTGCAGCAAAAAGTCTTGAAACATGGTTGGAGACTTTAGAAAACAGAAGGGAAATAGTAAAGATGAAATTTTGTACCGATTAAATAATGGTGAAGCTCCGTTTTATTTACACTCTCTTTACATTACTAGTTTATGATACGACACCAAATAACTTATGGAATAATGCGGAGTATACTATATAAAGGACAAGATTAAATACATTTTGAAATTCATTTTTCCTCAGTAATTCGAGAATCAAACAACACTGAATTAAATGTTAGGAACAAGATAACTATCTAAAGTTTTATTCACTCAATATCAAGGCGAATATCTAACCCAAAGCCCTTTAAAGGAAATAGAAAATTAAGCAAAATTATTACTCAAATGAGGCATAAATATTGTCTTCTAAGTGTTTACCTTGTTCAAAGACATCTCACCACTCACCCAAGTTGTCTGTCCGGACATCCGTCTGAGGATGTAGACGATCTTAAATTGTCCGTTGTATAATACAACTAGGGCAAAGGTGATGAAAACCCTTCCTACTGATTAGACATCCCACGATTTGCTTTGGGAAAAAGACAATGACCCCATTTTATATAAAATATTTTCACGGCTGTGAGCAGATATATAGGAGAAAGAAAAAGTTTTATTCTTTAGCGACCCGAAGATGACTTGCAATGTTAGATCAATGTGCTTTTTCGCTTTCTGGTGCCAGATTTTTTTTTTCATGACAAAGGTTCTGTATGTTTTTGTATATGTAACACAACTCATTGTATACGTTTATTACTTTTACCGTTGATATTATTTTGTGTCCGCCAGTAGGCCTAAATACTTTGTAACCAGACATGTACAAAATTTATGAATATTCTCTGTAGGGAGAAGGGCTTGTAAGTTGCAAGAACTTGTCCCTCATCCCAACAGACGAACGTAAAACAAGATTAAAACAAAAGCAAACATTTCTACTCCTCTTGCTTTAGACACTGAGTCCAAACCTTAGCTGAAATGTGAACAATCTTCTCATATCCCGCACTCAACTATCAATACGCAAACTGCAGGTTCCCAAATCAGTTTACTTGATGTATCAATCACTGGCGTGTCGTTAAGTAGATTATTTATAAATAAGTTAAAATCGTGGTATGCGGAGAGCGGGTTGTCATCTGTTATGTCAGTTGAACAAGATAGGAACGCTTGCGTTTTTAGATAATTGTTTTAGTAGCGTATAGATATATACATCGCATGTACAATACAGCCGACTTCCAACCGAATATCCTACGTCCAGCATGGCTCCGCGGTCAGCGTATGGTGGGTCCACCCTCCGTCAAAGTACCATTGTGGTTGAACGATGCGTGCATGATTTTACGACACTGTTACATGTGTATGCTCTTCAGGCGAGTCAGCGTGAAAACTCTACAACAATGTAACTATTTAGACATGTGAAGGTTATTCACTGCAACTAGTAATACCGCCAAAGCATCATTCGCCTGTGTTCCTGTGCAAGCGTGTAAGTTTAAAATCAAAATTGTGTTAATATAAGCTTGGCGAATGCGTGCACAACAGTCCCCAGTAGTAGGCTACAAACACCGTTGCTATAGACTAAATATTGCGGAAAATTGTCCAGCAGGAAGAAATACTCGTAAGTGTACGAAGACAGGGCGGATTTGCCGTGAATAGGTTCGTAACAAAAACAGCTTGAACACTAGTAAATTCTGATCAGGATGCCAGGGTGATACGTCCATGATGGCACCATGATGGGCCCACCATGGGCGTGGCAGTAGGTATGATGGCCAGTTAGTCCATGTATGGCCCGGTCACGATGGGCGTAGAGTGTTCGGCTACGATACTGCTTTACTGTACACTCTATCATAAATGATTGACTCCTGTGGTCTTTTCTTTTACATACAACCAAGCACTTCGAACAATGGAGTGGCTTCCTTGGCCGAGGTGGTTAGCACCCCAGCGCGGCGCAATGACACAGAAGCCTCTCAACATTGCGGTCGCTGTAAGCTCAAGTCCAGCTCATGCTGGCTTCCTCTCCAACCGTACGTGGCAAGGCCTGCTGCTACTTGCGGATGGTGGTGGGTTTACCCCGGGCTCTGCCCGGTTTCCTCCCACCAAACTACTGGCCCCCTTCGTATAAGTGAAATATATTTTAGTACGGCGTAAAATGCCGATCAAATATATAAACAAATTAAACAATGGAGCGGAAGTCTTCTTTAATTTAGAGTTTACATGTACATACGTACTGTTCCTGTGTTTTGTTTTTTTTCAGCGAGTATAATTAATTAATTTGCTTTCAAATTAATGTTCCGTGTGTTCTGCAGTTATGGTTACCCGGGTAACTATGACGAACCCTCCAGATGCAGTGTTGGCAAATGCCTCCACCACCTTTACTTGTATGACATCGGCCAGTAAACCCCAGGCCTGTATAAGGGCATACATAAGGACTTCCGTTAATATCCGGGAGCTTGACCCAGGAGACTGTAACCAGGACTCCAGCTCGGTACAAACTACAACCCGGACATTCACGTTTACAGCTAGTGCCGAGGAGAACGGAGCTGAGCTGTACTGTAACGCCTCCAACAGTGTGACGGATCCTCCTGTACGCTCACAAGCCTACACACTCAATGTACAATGTGAGTATATGTTATCATACAGGAAATCATTGAGCTCATAACTTAAAGAAAGTAGCCAAGCCAGCGCTGAAAGGTTATTATATTACCTAACAACTAATAGGAGAGCAGTCCACAAAACGGGCTCTCATATAACTAGCATTGCCCTTTCTTACAACGAGTTTTTAAATTATTGGTCAACCACAATGTACTTTATCTTGATTACGTTCCCGTAACCCCTCCTGGAGTCCATATAGATCTTTGTATGTACATGTAGTCACGTCATCACCAGCGTTTCGGTGATATCACCATTGTATTGGAGGTTATCACCCCTTTATCTGTCAACCTGCAGTCATAATATTTCAATTATCATGCAGGCTCACGTGGTTGGAACAGAATTTCTGCGATTAATGCGTAGTTACCTTTATGACCAGAATGCTCACAATCATAATTGGAAAAGCTATTGGATACTCCCGTGTGATCTGTAAATACAGCTTACACAATGGCCGATAAAACCGGGAAAGTCAGGGACATACTGAATGGATTTATTCGCTCGTACAGACGTATTTCTTAAATTTCTAACAATCTGCTGTGTGTATCCGCTTAAATAACACGAAACCAAAACGAAGAAAACTAACTTAGGTGTCGGACATTTAAATATCTGTCGCCTCGAAACTTCTGTTTCACTCAAGACAGGATGGCCTGACGTCACTTGCAATATATTCATTTCGTCACAATCACCAGACATGTATATTTCATTGCACAGGTGTTCACCCGATGAACATGTTTATCTTAATTATGCCATATTCGGCGATGTAGTAATTTATAGTTGCGGAGCAGGGTTAATATATCCTGCAATGCTGCAATCTCTAGTTTTAAAACTGACGACATCCTTATGTTAACATAACGCTTTCTGTTTTACCTCGGATTCTTAATAAGGTTTAATGTGGATAGAATTTGGATGCAATGAATGCCACGTTGATACATGAACACAAACACCACCGTGATAACACGACGCCACGGAGACTAGCAGTCGAATTTTTAAGAGAATGTTCCATCAAAACTTGAAGCTTTTTGGTAATGGCAGTTTGCCCTGTGCTACGTGGTACAGAATCAGTCCCCATGATGTATTTCTGTATAGCTTGGCTTGCCTAGTTTATGCTGTAGTATCCGTACACAGCACAGGGCCATGTAACATAGGCTTACGCATGTTATAATTGCGTTGTGTGGCTGTGGAAAGAGGATCTTGTAAAGCGTAATGCCCATGTTCTCACGACAGTCATATGTAGGCTTGCACCAGTATGACTGTGTAGTTTTAATGTGTAGCAGTAAACGTGTATCACCCAACCTCAAACTGAACGTCACGTGTAAGTCTGTCTTCTTTATCAGTACAGCTTTAATGTTAGCACCTTTATAATTCGTTCATCGATCATAATGTACATGTATGTTTTTCTTTTTAATTTCCGTAGTTTCAGCATACATGTTATAGTATAGTCTTATGCCATTAGATTAGACTACACTAAAGGTTCTCCTATTGCAAAGTATACTGAATGGACAATAACGGACGGGAAAACGACAACGGGCGAACTCAGGCCAAAGATGTCACAGTTTTTCACCCCAAAACAACATATCTGATATGTCTATCACATAAAGACAGTATTCTGATATTATATTATTGATCTAGAAACAGACTGGGCGCAGAAGACATGATGTTGCTTTTGTTCTAATTTGCCACATTATCGCGTCCAACAGTGTGTGGCTTAAACACTGTAATATTTGTGAAATTAGTCGATCCAAATGATTTCAAACATAGGCATATTTACCAAAATAAACCGCATACACCAAAAAGACAGAACAAGAAAAATCAGTAAATATACACCAGCGGATAAGTTGTTTTTGTGATGTGGTTGGATATGACTCATATTGAGGCAGATTTACATCCATAGGGTATGCACACCTTGTGTTTAGTCCACTCCAGATATAAACGTTACCCATTTTTCCGTGAACCCAAAAGTACTGTTACGGTATTGAAAACAGCAACAGAAAACAGACTCAGTGACTCAATATTACAATGTAAACAATGCTTTATATATAAAATGAGACGTACAGTTTTACAGACAGTTCAACAACAACAACATAAAAAAAACATACACATCAGTATTACCGGCCTTTAAAAGTTTCCAGTTCACCTTTGCACCCCAAGGAACGTATTCCAGGAAATCCAACGTAAAGACCATGGGATAAACACACAATTCACACAAGTCACAAATTGTCCCAGTCAGGTACTTCGCTAGGTTAGCGAACGCGAACACAGTACACAGGTTACACAGAACTGGAACAGTCAAGCCTTTGAATGACGTCACACCCGCAGAGCACAACACAGGGTAAATACAGACATGGAGGTATAATCCACTTTAGATCAGTCACAGCTCCCGCAGAAGCTCACAAACGAGCCGTTCAGAGACGTAGAGTAATGTCACCTTGTGGCAGAACGAACGTCCTTTGCAAAACTGAAAACTTCAGTTTTGAGTCCTTGACGACCTTGTCGGTCAGGTGAGGTCAGCGTGTTAAACAAATTACACAGTCAACACTGTATAATCATAATAAAGATCCGAACACCAATAAACGTGACTTCCGCAGAAATTCACATAAACCAGACATCAGTACAACTGTGGTACACAAACGGTGCCGGCATAAAAATCTGTCCTCCCAAATGAAACTGACATCACCAGCTCATATAAATATAATGGACTCGATACGAGAGCGTCGCACACTCTCCTGGCTCCCAGTGGATGCAGCAAAAATACCCCCCTCTGCACAGAAAACACGGCTTATATACGTGCCAGGTGGATTCAACTATTTTTAAACACAGAGTTTAACAGCCAATGAACAGCCAGTTAAATAAACAAAGCATTGAACAAGGTGCTTTCAACCAGGTCCGCGCTGTACATATATAACAGGGCCTGTTATGCTTTCACAAAGGTCCGCAGACTAACAGTACATGAAGACGTTAAATAGTCATACATAACAGTACAAACAAGATATAGATTTGGCAAACGCGTCAAAAATGTATAGACTACCTATTGAAAACATTCTGTACCTAAACATTGTGACCTTGTTACTTAGTTATACGGCGAATGTGCTAGGTAACGCCGTACTTACTGGTAGCTGATGTCACTAAATTGGCTACAACCGTAACATATATACTCTATCTGCATGTATATAGAATACGAATGCATCCACTCGACTTGCCGCCCGGTATTTACACAAGGAGAAGTGGACAAGTCGAGACGAAAAACTATGGAAGCGTATAGGTGTTGTCGCCTCGACTTCTCGTGTTGTCACCTCAAACTGGCGGCTTTGGAATCCTCAGTCGTATTCTATAATATGTAGATGTGGTTGTACCACATGCACTCACAAACGCAATACTTGGCCACATGTCGTACATGAAAAACTTTAACACTGTCTTTTTTTTCCTATATTTCACCTGGAACTTCGACTGACAATATTTTACCAGTTTTAACTATAAAGATTATAGTTACGCAGCAATTAATCCTGTTTGAATGTGAATCCTTTCAATAGGTCAGTTATTCTCTGTCTGATTAATGAAAGTAGTACAAAAGTGGATAAGCTGTACACACCGCACAATTTGATCAAACAAAAGCATTATTGTCCTGTGGATTATGAATTATCCTGAGTTCAAATTGTGGTTGTCACGTAATCGTCAAATTTTTTTTCTGAAATCACTCAAATTTTCTTAAAATTTTAACATGAGGCCCTACTCCTGGTAAGACTGCAAATACTTGTCACTGAAGTTTGCGGTGGAAACGGTTCAAGCGTGCAACAGTGCATTCTTTCTGTCTTTTGTTGTCATCTATGAGTAAAATATCAAACACGCATAATCTCTATGCTGGCCTATAGTTTTAGTCATATTGTACATGTACGTGATACCTGGCAGTCTCGGGTTCAAGTAAAGGAGTCTATTTTTTTTCATTTTTGTTTCGTTTCTTCTCTTTTTTGTGTAGCTACAAATGTGTCATTACTATTACCAATATAATTTATACAAATCGTACACAGATGATCCCCGGAGCTGCTGTCCTCGACAGATATGTACTGGTATTGTTCATAAGTCAGTAAATGTTTGAAAAAGAATAACTTGCGATTTTATTTACATTAGTGATTCGAAGAAATCCATTGTGTTCACGAGAGAAGATATAACCCTACTGTAAGCTGGCTCATTCGAGGAAAGCGTTGCTCTCACAGTAGACGATTGGCCCCAATACAATACACACGTGTTACATGAATCCAGTTTTTTCACTAGTTCCGCTGCTGAGTTCGTTGAAGTACACTTAAGAGCAAAGAACTATTTTGTTCTGATTTCCATCCACTCATTAACTTGAAAACCGCCGTACACATATTTATGTTAAGACACAATCAATGCTGTGGGCATCTGTGATAATAGCCAAACTTGCCTATCACAAACACTTTTGTATCAACAGTTTCTTTATTTATTCATATTTGCACACTTTTCATTTCACTATACCTGAAAGAAAAATCTGTTTCTTGAGGAACTCATCTACAACATAAAACAAAAAATTACAATTGAAGTAGATCGCCAGCGCTGGGCCAGCAGATAGATATCAACACCGGTGTTGAGCGACAGACTATTCTCGTCGCTTCTGGGAAAAGAGAGAGATGGATGGATTTGTCAATGCTTTGGAGGGGTTTTCAGTTCATAATACCGGTAGATCTTCATGACATGAAGACACCGGCGAGGGTTCCACGGCGACAAGATAGGCAGACGGCTAAAGTTAAATGTTTTTTTTTTTAATGTAACATATTGTCTTTAAAATGCAAATTACTGACAAAAATAGCATAAATATTGTGGCTAGGGAACAGTATGTGTGAAAATAAAGCCTTGCAAATCTCTTTAAACATCATCAACACTCGAACCAAGGCAATTAAACAAAACGTTAGGAATAAATCACCAGTGATGACGTTAATTCTAAACAAACCTACGTACATCTCACATGCAAGGTCAGTGTTGTCTTGAGTGCCTATATCAACACTTTATATCACTGTCACAAGCTTGACCTTTAGGCCAATGCGACGCACCTAGACTTCTTTAGGCTAAGCCTTATCACTTGTGTTGGCAATAAAAATGTTTCTTACAATAATGTTGTGGATACTTTAGATAAAGCAAATGGATGTGTATTAAGGATTATTAGAAACAAATGTCGAGACTGAGTTTGGTGTTTCCTGGACATCACTGCTCATCACCGTGATTCTCAATGACCTCAGCGTTGTTCAAATATTCTACAGTACAAAATCTGCTAGATGTGTCCAGTGATGTAAAGCGAATGTAGAGAGCGGCACATTGTTTGTAAGGAGTATGGGTGGCTGTGGTGTAAAGCAAGCGTAGAGACCCTGTAAAGAGCTTGTAGCAAAATGTCGTATCCTAATTATCAAGACCTGTAAATCATTGATATATGTAGGCCAAGATATACTACCCTTGGCGTATCATTAGATATTTTAATTCACTGTTTGTCATAAAATGTTCAGTATGAACAAGACACAATTCAGTATAATTTTGTGTAAATATATACATTAAAAGGCCCTTACAAGCACCTGTGCCATGTATGCCCGATTTATAGGTGGCTGATATGAACAGTCACTTCAGTAAACCACCCCTCTGTGAGCAAGTTACTGACAAACTTTTATTCTCTGCTGTGATGTACATATATCCGTCCAACATTGACAGAAGACAGGTCATATTTAACAAACCTTAAACTGGGCAAATGGCTTGACAACACACATGAATAATATAGATATATTATACATCTTTGTGAAGGACCATGTTAAGTAATTGTTCGCCATACAATGTTCATTGTGAACAAAATGGCGGGAATATCACATCAAAAGACCCTTAGAGGACAGTTAGGTTCTATCTACAGGTTGAGGAAACAGTAGTCCCCGTGGTAATCACCCCAATTTTAGCAAATCACTGAGATTACCTTGATATTGTTACCAAGGTGCCCTTGAATCCCCATGTTGTGTATCATTTGGATTGATAGGCCAGCACCTTGTGCTCTCACCCATGAACCGTTTTGAACCCATTTGCCTTTAACAGAGATCTTGTAACATACAGATACATAAATACCTTGATGAGTGGGAGGTTTTCCATCTTGCAGAATTAATTGTAAAACAAATCAGTTTTTCAGGAATATTCTACACTGACTTGCCTTATGGGTACTAAGCAGTTATACATACCTCAAACCTCAGTGGGTTTTTTTTTTTGTTTTCATTTTAAAAATTAACCTGCCCCGATGACTCAGCTGGTATAGAGCGTCCCGTTTGAGAGTTATATCCAGGGTCAGTTCTGGATCGGGTCACACCGAACACTTTTAAAATGGGATGTTGTAGCTTAGTCGCTTGGCGTGCAACGACTGGCTGGCCCGAATCAGTATGATGGCTCGGTTGGCGCGGCTTACTTACCTTCGGTAAGTCGTCCCAGTGAAGCAGTGCTAGACAAAAGAGCTGTGGGAAATCTGTCCTACAAGACGCAGGCGCATTACACACATTATAAGGACTCCTTTGTCGACATATGACTGAAAACTTGTTATGTACGACGTTAAACATTAAGAACCCACACCCTAACTAATTTTCAAATTTCGTACCATTTCATTATTCATTTTCCCTGAGGCTGCTTTATAAGGAATTGTGTTTATGGAGTAGCAGTATGCACAGAGATCTGACCTCTATTACATATAGTATATATGGTGTGTTCAAAATGGTTTCCCATTCAGAATAAAAGGCATGCCTTTTTGTGTACTTTTTTGAACATATTTGGAAGATTTAAAAAAATCAGTAGTACAGAACAACCAAAAATAACAAAGCCAATGTTTGCAGAAAGTATCAGAAAGTATTATTTTACCAGGGAGACATTAATTATATTATTAAGTTAAAGATGTTTGGTTGATTAACTGCTATGTCTTTCATGAATAGTGAATTAGAAAGTGTACTTATACAAACATCCCGTACGTGGGAAGGTCTGCCAGCAACTTGCGGATGGCCCGTGGGTTTCCCCCGGGCTGTGCCCGGTTTCCACCCACCATAATGCTGGCCACCGTCGTATAAGTGAAATATTCTTGAGTACGGCGTAAAACACCAATCAAATAAATAAATAAATATACAAACATCATTGACATAGAGCGAAGAAACTGTTGATTTATTACCATTAAGGGGTGGCTATTAATTTGCCATGTTGAACTTAACTGTGTACAGTAATGGATCCTAAACGGTGTCTTCTCGAATATAAAATTTCAACAAGGACCCGTTAAAAGACACAGCTCTTGTCACAGAATTCAAACACACTTGAGCATATGCTTAGCCGTATATATAGTAACGAGTGATTAGGATTGTTTTTAACAAAGAGGAGGCCTCCGTGGCTCAGTTGGTTAGGGTGCTAGCGTAGCGTAAATATCCAGGAGCCTCTTTCCAATGCGGTCGCTGTGAGTTCATATCCAGTTCATGCTGGCTTCCTCTCCGGTCGTACGTGGGAGGGTCTGGACGCATCGTGCGGATGATCGTGGGTTTCCTCCCGCCATAATGTTGGCCGCCGTCGCATAAGTGAAATATTCTTGAGCACGGCGTAAAACATCAATCAAATAAATAAATAAATAAATTTTGACAAAGACTGAAGGTGTTTAAAAGAGTTTTGGTTCTTGTCTGCTATAAATCTATACTATGGACTCTGCTCTATACTATACTATAACGGAGGCTGCTAGAAAGAAATTGGAGAAAATGATGCAACTGAGATAAGCAATTTCACTTGTTGTTTTAATTAATCACTTTACAGGCAATAATGTTTCCTCCAGAATTAATTTTATACACTCCCGGAAGTGTTCAGCAGCAACATTTGTTTTACTAACTCGGTCCCGTCTTATTTGAAAATACACGTTTTTTGACAGGTTTTTTTTTATTTACTTGTATAGATATGTTAGCTGTAGACACCTGAAACATTCAAGTCTATGATTAAGTTGTACTTGTATGAGATTTGGTTATACGCATGCATTTAGATTTTAGTGGTTTTAATGTTATACGGTTATAGTTAGTTCTTTGTTGATTTGTGTTAAAACTCATTAAGGGAAATGATTGTGATTATTGACCCGAAATATACATTTGAATTGACGACCCTTATATAAATGTCTCTTAGATTTAGCATAGATTTATGTGCTGTGTTGATCAACGTATTCCATACAAGTATTGGGTCTCTGTTTTGTTTTTAGGTTTTCACCTTTAAGAAAACTAAATAAATAAATAAATAAATTGTGCACAAGAAACTGATACGGCCATCAAAGCTACAAGTATGCCGGCGGGGTTAACGCAGATGTGTACCTTATATCTCTCCATTTTCTTTCCCAGCTCGACCACTGTTTCCCAGACAAAGCAACCAACAAGCAGCAGCCCTCGGTGAAAATGTCAAACTGATGTTTAAGTTTGTGTCTAATCCAGCCTATGTGAACCTCACGTGGTATAAACTTATCAATGGTACAGCTGAAAAATTAACCATCTCTAACTCATCCGGGAGTAAATATCGAAGTCGCGTGACAGAGGCTAACCACACGTTTCTGTTTGACAAGGCCAAAGTCCAGCTTTTCGGTCACGTGGCGGAACTAGAAATCTCTGACGTTCAACGTGATGATTTCGGGAAATACAAATTTGTTGTTGAAAATGACGTGGGATCTTCTGAGACCACCATATCTTTCAACTTAATAGGTAATGTATTTTTCTTACTGGAGAAGGTAAAATTTGAAGGTTACTCAGCTTATATGACTGATCACTTCTTTCACCCACGTGCACACACTTAACAGACCTCCTTCGTGTACGTGAAACAGTTCTGAATACGACAATAAACACCAGTCAAATAAATAAACATACATGGTATATAAACAAGTTACTAATCACCGCATTTAGATGCATGCTCAGGTCATTGTTTTTCAATAGTATGAAGTAAGTTACATATAAATGCACACTGTAACTCAAACTGAAGTAGGTGTATTGCAAGACAAATGTACAACGACTTTTAGCTGGAAAAATTCATTTTGTGAAGTCGTTAGGTCACAAAGGGCATAAAGCTAATTACTAGAAACATGCTATATGAAAAAATAAAACATACATAGATAGTATAATGCTGGTCGCCCTCGTGAAATATGCTTGAGTATTGCCTTAAAAACCAATCAAATAAATAAATATACATGTCTCCACATTGTTTCATTGTGAATGTGTTGCTAAATCTGATAAAACCCTCTTAGCGTCCCTGGCATCGGTAGTGAACTTGTGTACGTCGACGATCAATTAAAAGCACGTGTATGTGAAAATGGTGAACATTTTGTATTAAACATTCAACAAATCGGCTTTAGAAGAAGAAGTATGTTTTGAAAAAATAAATATTATGGTATAAGAAGAGACGAATATCATTGATGGAGGTATGAATAGGAGAATAAAGAATGGTTCATTACTAACGGGAAATATGGAATGCGAAGGACAAATCAAAAAGATTCGATAATTTCCCCATCTGTCGAAATGCGACATAACTCACATGTGGATCTTGCCAGCTGAGTGGTTTATGAGTCCTACTGGCAGAGTGTTACATGTAGTTATGCTTGTTGCAGCGCGTATGCATCTCTTTACCCTCGCTTTACATCACTGTCACTAGACCTTCAGCCCTGTGCGCCGCACGCTGTTTTTTTTTAGGCTTAAGCTCATCGCTGGTGTCTTTGAGCGGGACTACTTGATCAGCACTCACCATGAAATAGTTTCCAGACGTTGGCTGAAATCGTGTTTGTGCTTACTTCAAATAATGAGAAAGCGTGTCTATGAGGTAGTATAAAAGCCTCCGGTTGAGAGAGAGAGATTTTATGTTTTCTGAAATCACTTCTTTCCTTTGCTTGGTGCAATGATTTCTGTACAAGATTTTTCTAATGATGCAGTGATGAAAAGTGCTGCTCTTGAGTGACAACGAGTAATGTCCCTTGTTCTGATTTCGACATACACTATTGCGGCATAAAATATTCAGATACCAGAAAATGGGCAGTGGTTTTCCCTGATCACTGTCTAATATACTCCATCGTAATGCTTGATTATCATTATGTAACAAAAATGATACACTCCTCAATAAATCAAAAAAAAAAAATGTAAAGGTGTATATAAAAAGTAGAGCTATTTCAAATAAACGAGCTATATATGTATATTACTCCTTAGGGTTTTAAGACTGCACACTCATGTTTCTGTTCCAGGTCCAGGTAACCCCATGCTCGTCCCCCCTGGCAGGCGGTATCTCCGGAGCTAGCGTTTTACTGGGAGTTGTAGTTCTAGTCGTGGTCATCTTCCGTAGGAGACAGCAAGGTAATAACGAACTTTAAAAAAAATATCTTATTAAGTAAAATAGCAAAATGCCCTATAAGTACAGAAAGAAGCAAAACTTTGTTTCCAATAAAAATTTCATTTTTGCCTTATTATAGCTTTGAAATCTGTTGTTTTCCTGTCGCTGCTTTATTGTTCTTTTACGAAGCAATAACGGCCGCCCGTTGACTTTCCAAAATTCTAAGATTATTTTTTCTATCCTGTTGTAAGCTGTAACATTTAACTAAAACCGCTCCTTTTGATCCTTTTTTGTTGTTGTTTTGTTTTAAACTAATCTATATTTAGACATTTTCCCTGACTCCCAATTAATTGTATTCATAATGAATTTTTTTGTCGGAATAATTCTGTTTATGTATGACTTAAAGATGGTGGGAGATCGGTATGAGCATTGATCTTTTTGAATGCCATTGCTAAGTCTTGCTGAGAGAATTTTGAAAACTTCAATACAAATGTCACACTTTCCATGATGTAGTCTTATGCAATGTATTGTATGTGTTTTCCAAAAAAAAAATAATAACAAATGAATATAGAAATTATTTCCGTAAGCATGCATACATTGTCCACACACCTCTAGGCTGTCAACAAATGTAACCTTGACTCTTCTCTGTATATTCTTTCAGGAAGCCGTTCCTCAGGGGATACAGAGTAAGTTTGATCAGATGAATCACGTGTGACATATTAACGCTTTATCAGTTCAAGTTATCACAGTTCTAGTGTCAACATGTCACAAGACGTTTTAAATTACTCGCTCATTTAAATAAACAAGTGTATGATAATAACATACTATAGAGCTGTATACATTGAAGTTTTAGTTCTCATGTAGTCGGTAAACAGGTTTTTGCTTCCCTCAGGAGGATGAGACCGGATGATGTATCAAGTGGTGTGCAATCAACCAGACATTATGAAAGCGTTGCAGGTGAGATGTGGCCATTCTGTGGATCGCTCAGTGGTTTGGGTTGTAATAACTATTTATTGATTGATTTATTCATTGATTTATTTATAAATTGATTTATTTATCCACTTATTTCTTTAATGGATGTTTCACGTCATTATCAGGCATTTTCAATTCTACATTGACGTTCAGGTTTATCAGTTAAGGAAACTGGAGTGAACATGTGTTTTAGTGCGCAAACGATCACACGGGCAGTGAGAGGGAGGAAATCTGCATACAAGTTTCGTGTACAAAGTCGGCTTCGAACCCGCACTTCGTGTGTCCCAGTGATTAATGTTTCAATGCCATGTTGTCTGACTGTATGGCATATCTAATTGGTGACAGGCAGAAAAAACTTCATTCACTTTGGTCACAGAAAAAGAAAGCCTTTACGTACCAGCACTTGCGTCTCTTACCTACACTTACAGCTGTTAACGGAAGGTACATGTAGTGTAGAACATACGTTTCCGCAGTCTCTGACAATACTACAAACATACAGACTTATAAGTAACAAATTTATTTCTCTAATCAACAAATATACAGTATAGATTTAAAACAACTCTTTCTCCTCTTTTCCAGGTCTTGAATCACCGGCAAACGAACAGTAAGTAAGGCGCATAAACACCCACGTAGGCCGAAGCACACACTCCAGATCTATATCCCTAATTTAACAGTAGACACTGGTATTTTGCTTTTAGTGATGATAGTGTATTTAGGTCGAAAACAATCAACATTTAAGATCAATTTTACGTTCGATTGGACACTAAAGAGAGGTTAAAGTGGTGGAAAGAACACAAATAAGATCGATCAGGACAATTTTGTCATTCTAAATTTGCTTGCAAAACCACAATTTGTTTTTAAAAAAATTGAGATACTGGTTGTGTGCTTAAAACTATGCTTAAAGATTTCTTTCACAGTAACGGGTAATATTTTACATCTTGAGACAGATAAAAACAAGACACTTGTTTAACTGAGCCATTATCTGTTTAAAAATCACGAATACATTCCATTTTGTAATTTCTTCCAGTGAAACCACAGCTTCTGTTGGCCATACGGGGGCCGATGGAAATGTTGATCTGATACCCAGCTCCTCACCCTTAGGTAAATATGCCCCATTAAAGAGGTCAGTGTTAACCGACTGAGTTTACCCCGCCGTGTGTTAGTGCAAAGATCTGAAGTTCTCATTCGTGCAATGTTTTATGAACAAAAGAGCTGACACAATTAAGTCGGTCTCTCTGATATTTCAATAACACGTCAGCCCAGTGGCATGTACATAGCATGTTTCCAGTATAAGATCATGTTTCCAGTAAGAATCCATAATGCTTTCAAGGGTATTGTTCCAGGTGGGTCATTTTATAACTGGGTTGCCTAGTGGTAGCGTGTCAGCCAAGTACAATGAACCAGGAACCTTTCAGCCATGTGATCTCCGTGAGTTCAAATCCATGTAGCTCATTCTGGTTTCTGTGGTCGCACCCGTGCCAGCAGCCTGCGGGTGGTCATGGATTTCCACCGGGCTCTGCCCGCCTTTGTCCGCCATTAATAATCACTAGTAATTATTGCTAGTAATACGAGCCACTGTTATAAACGTAAAATATTCTTGAATACGGCATAAAATTAAAACTCCATTTAAATGGATAAATAAATAAATAAATAAATGAAGTCAAAGCACTACGAAATCGCCCTTTATACTCTTCCCGGTGTTGTGCCCGTTAAATAAAGGAAAACCATCAGATCATTTATTTATTGATTGATTGGATTGGTGTTGTACGCTGTCAAGAATATCAGATCAATTAGAAAAACAAATAAAATAGGTAGCTCTCTTCGCGAACCCATATATAGAACCTATAAATAAGTATAGGGCCCCGTTAATAAGAAGCCAGAATTTCTGGGAAGTCCAATCCTAACTTGGTTGTGCACACAAGTTACACAGCTCCCACCTTGACTCTAACATGTTCCAATGAACTACCACAATCGACATTTGCTTTTCCACTCACACACATGCTAATGGTTGGCCTCACAGCAATGTACTTATGTTTCTGGTATGTATCGACCGATGAAATTATCTGTAAAATTCACAAAAAGTGAACACTGACTTACCACTACTTTTTCACATACAGTTATGACTAGAATGAAAGTTTGAAGTCTCTCCTCTGAAATCATATCACCCAACAAGCAGAACAAAACAAGAAGAGGCAGCTCCAAAAGCAGAAGAATTTTTTTTCAACTGTTCTGTTGACTAAAAAATAGTAGAGGATTACATTCGACCTAGAACCATGTAAGACGTTTTCAGTTTGACCGCTAAACGTAACAAGTCCTTTTGCATTATCTGTAACGAACGTTAGGCAAAATTGTTGATATTAATCTACCGTTCACACCGTTTCACCATGTTGCGGAGGTACGAATGGCACCTCTGTCCTTCGGGGAACTTCTTAAGTTCCTCGACGTTCAGCTCCTAAAATTTATCTATCGTTCGTGTACTTCAAGTATCACTTTTTCTGAAGCATATTTTTTTCAGACGCCCATTTTCTGATAAATGTAATCAGAAATAGCTGTCTAACTTTTTTGATGGTCACAGGGTACAGCATGACATTTTTAGCACTAGCAATAAAAGAGTTCCAATTCGAAATTCCCCTGTTATAAACTGTGGCAAGAAATTGTCAGCAAGGTGAATGCGCAAATTTTCCATGGCGAACATCACCGCCCCAAAATACTTGAATTTAAAAAGCAACCACTGTTCCATTACTAGCCTGTAAAACATCATGCATAAATCCTGAACACGACGAATACAACCTTTAAACAATCAGATGTGAATGAAATTATGTTCTCTCATGGATCATTCTGTTTTTGTCCACATAAACTGCTTTACTTTATGCGTATGATTTTCAAATAATATTGCTGAAAGAGCTTTACAAAAATAAATCGAAACCCAAAACCAATAAGCGAGTCTTATACTCCCGTTTTTTATTATATAAGCCGATCTAAACTTGTAAATATCATCTAAGCGAATTTATCCTTCCGAAAAAAAGTGCGTATTAAACGTTGTCAGCATGAATTTGAGAAGTTCATGTTACAGTTGACTAGTAATTTAGGTGGCACAGCAGACAAAAATCTCTAATGGGGCTCCTCAGCCCTTTGCAAAGGGAAGTAAATCTTGTACCGCATTGTACAGTATGGTCTTCCTTTACTTTATAAAAATTCCCATGATGTAAATAACAGTACAAGTGACCATGGATAGCATTAGCTATTACTGTAATTGAAGTAGGCAGACGGCTCTTCTTTCCCATGTGTAACAAGATTTACTTCCCTTTGTAATAGGCTAACGTGATCCATTATTATGGTTTGCAGACTCCTGAATTCCTTGCACATTTTCGATTTTTATAGATTTGTCCTTGTTACTAAAATAACATTTTGTGGAAATATCCCACTTTACGCCTAAAATGAGTTTTCCATTAGCTGATAATCCAAATAACTTAATCATGGAACCATACTGGAGGGTATATTTAACTTAAGTTGTAACCATATGTACATGTATCTATATTATGAAGTCACCCAGTTATGCCTACTTTCATAATGGATTTCAGGCCCACTGGTCTACGCAGAGGTAAACAAGCCAGAGACGGCCCCCAAACCGACAAAAGGTTTGTTAGCTGCTATGAAAACTTTTAGGCGTTTTCTTTCTTTTAACCCTCTTCCCCGACATATCACTTAGAATTAAAAAAAACGGTGCATACTTGCCGTATATTATCGTGATATAACATAAGTGATAAAGATGACCATCGAAGTTGCTCTGAACATTATATACACATGCAAATTTGAAGGTTTAACAAGTATCTCTCTTGTTAATATCCCCAAGCACTCACTCACTCACTCTTGTTATTATAGAATACTTTATTACGTATTAGGACAAAGAAACGTGACGGTGGCTCGTTGTGGTCGGCTAGGAAAGTCTAGGATTAACGAATATACGCCATTTTTTGGCATTAGGCAGCGCCTGATGGGGGAAAATATGGCGTATGTATTCTTTCTAATTACATACATCATTGTTACCTCTGTTCCGTAGGGTTGAATTGACTTTTCTGTGGTTTACCATCAGACGATGATATTTGTAGTGCAGAAAAAAAGCAGACCTAAAGACGGAGCCATGTGGACAAAGGTTTTAGTCCAGTTTATAACCACGTTCATGGGCGGCTGTATATCATCATCTTTAGTTTCAGGCCAACCAGCACCGGTCTACGCAGAAGTAAACAAAGTACAGAAGACCAACCAAATTGCCAAAGGTCTGTTAACATCTAGAAAACCATTTCTCCAGTTCTTTCTCGTTCAGCAAAAGTAACACTAGGTTTTCAACAGATATCTATATGAACACAGTAGTACACTACATCAGGCAAATCCTTCCAAATTCCTTCCGGACATACCTATAGAAAAAATGTCCTTTACACATACATGCTTCTATGTCTGTTTATTAACATGATATAACAAATGATACGTATTGCAGTACTTTGTAAATCGATGCATGGTTTCATCAGCTAATTTTCTGGTTTGTTGTACACGTGCTAGATCTTAAAAATATATACAACGTGTACACGAAATACAATAAACTGTTTTCTATTTTTCGTTGTATGAGGTAATCTTGGATTCTTTTCTTGTGTGTCTGTAAAACAAGAGAAGCATTTCCTGTTGGTAGTCTTTGGGTTTTGTGACGTGCACGAAGGAACTTTAGTCCACAGTTTACCCTGATATAAACTGATAAATGTCTAAGTAAATTCATCCTTCCGGATATATGGGGTTAATCACGTCTATGGGGAAATCCCATATGTTACAGTACCTTACAGTGTAACGCCTTTAATTTCAGAACAAGCACCACCGGTTTACGCTGAAGTAAACAAACCAAAGAAGATCGGCGAAACTGCGAAAGGTCAGGTTGATAGATGCTTTTTACTATTTTCTCTTTACTATAATTTGTATTTTTTAATTCACATTTAAGAGATTTTCCAAGGCTTCAGCAGCAAAAGTACTCGCTTTCTGAGGAGGTAAAAACATCAAATATGTGATTTTTGTATATCAGCAGATTATTCAAAATTTGACATGTTTTGTTATACGTTGTGTGTGTAAAAAAGGAAAATACGACAAGAGTGACTACAATATGAAAATGACCTAGTAATTACATATCACCATTCATTTTTAGCACCAAAGGGCCCGGTGTATGCCGAAGTGAACAAAACTCAGAAGAATGCCAAAGAGGAAACCGGTTTGTTTTCTTTAAATGTTTGCTGACCTTTGATTTATGGCCGACGTTAATGTTAATACCAGTACGAGATTGTGTTCCCCACAAACCTTGTACATGAAACCTGGTCCAGAACGAGCCAAAGCTTCACCCGAGCCTGTGACATAGTGTCTTACAATGTAATATCCGTTCAGTTGGAGAGAGCTCAGTTCTTTAAGCTCCTTACTTGTCATAACACTGCACTTTTGTACCATTTCCACGATAGTGTGAATGTATAAATTCCTACTCTTTAAGCATTTACATGAAGAGATAAATCTTGAAAATCCCGAGGTAAATTGACAAGAGTCTGGATTTCCACCGTCTGTTATGTATGACCATTTCCCCCACTGTCATACTGTTGTCCCTGTTTTGCTGTATTCTCTTACACCGTACTATATTTCTGCGCAGATCAGCATTCTGCTAGACTAAGCATCACCCAGATCTGGTAACTTGGTATTGTTTTCACATAAATATTTATCACATGTGATGACAAAACTGCATTTTTAGAAATTCTTGACCAGTGATGTCTAATAAACTGCCAATATCATGAGTGAATCTTTAAAACTAATTCCCCTTAAACTTTGGTGCTAAGGAATGTATTTTTCCACTATTTAAGCCTTTACATGAACAGTTAGAATAATTATCCTAACTGACCTAAACGGACATGATTTCCGATTTCATCGGTTACGTGTGACAATGTACTGACAATGTATCACATGCACTGTCGTTCCTGCTCTGGATTTGCTATGAAAATTGTAGTCATTTATGTTATTTTCCCATTTGTTTTCTTACAATGCATGAATAAATGTCAAATCAGATTAAGGCCCATTTTTCGGTTTACTTTTATGAAGGTGCCTTCGGTAAAGCTAAGGGGATCTTCAAGCCAAAGCCAGGGAAATCAAAAGGCAAGTCGACACTTCGGACGAATTATCACCTGAGCTATATGTTTTGCCTGTTGGAAGTGTAGCATAGTCGTTATGCATGTTTGTATGTGTAGTCAGTTAGTATGTATTTATGTGTAGTTAGTATGTGTGTGTGTGTGTGTGTGTGTGTGTGTGTGTGTGATAAACCCCTAAAATGTTCTACCAAACGGATTTGAGCTTGGCTCTCAAAGATTGATCACCAAATTTTCTCTCATTTAAATCATAATTATGTCTATACCTGTATTGTGTTTTTAAGCAAAAGAGTCATGCACTTTGTATGTAGCTTAATGTCTCTTTGTTGCTATATTTATCATAAAAATCTCATTATAATTTGGGATTATTTAACAGGAAAACCTACGCCTGCTAACAAGACTGGTCTAATCAATGGCAAAAAGAAGGATGGAAATGGTGAGTATTACTATGTAAATAAATAATTTATTGTATCGAACCTGAAAAATATTCGCAGTAGCAGCCTCAAGTTAGCAGTGTGTAGATTCAAGGCAGTTACAGACGTTACTGAGCTGCAAAAATTTTAGAGAGTATTTTGTTTTTATGGTGTAATGATAGTGGAGCCATTAGTGGCATATTGTTTACAGATTAGGAGGCTGAATGAGACTGTTCATTTATAAAGTGGCGGTGAAGTGATTGACTGCTCGATGTATGTCTTCATTGTCGGTTATAATTTATCAGGAATACAAATATAGAAACAATCAAACCAAAAAGATGAAAGCAGCAATGAGAAACAAGTTTATTATGAGCTAAGACCGTCCATTTTATTGGGAACTCGACATCTTCTGTTTCTATTTTCCAAGCCTTTTGAAAATTTATAAACATTAGACACATAATTATTATGAAATATTATGAAATAATCTATTATGAAAACTAACATACGCAAAACAAAAAAAGGCTAACGCTTGAACCGCTGACTTGGAATTACGATGTTATAACTGGTAGAAGAAATAGTTCTATAGGTAAGTAAATGTATAGATATGTTTTAGTTACGTATACTGTTTTATGCTCTATGACAGCCGGCTATGGACCAGCAGAGGTATGTACAGAGCTAAGTGATCACGTGATGTCTTTTTTCATTCATTACACTTCGTGAAAATTAACAGTTTTCTTATTATTTTCAATTCATGTGTACACCGGGTAATTTTGACCTACCATACTAGACAGAATCACAAACTTCTCTTGTTTTATCACATGAATATTTTCAATAATTTAAATGCCATTCTTTGAAAACTTACTATACCATTGGCCTGTGATTATTATGTTTATCTTACGATTGTCACGGATGTAAGGGATGTTATTTAGCAAATTTCACATTGATGTTGATCCGATTATCACATTTGAGTCCGATCTTCCTTTCTTAACTTCCAACAAAAGAAATAAATTGGTCATATTAGTATAAACATATTATGGACACATTTGGCGAACTGTCTCCAATATAATGTTAATAATATAAATTAATCATTAGAGATAATAAGAAGATAAAGATATCTGATAACCTCTTCATCCAACGCTGTTGAACAATCGTTCTCTGTTGTGTATTGGTAACTTTGCATCTACATATCTCGTCTATTAGCATTTGTTACATTCTATGTAGTCTGATGATTTTAAGATACGTCACAAGTCATTTATTAAAAAGCAGCATATCAAACGCCTTCACTCTAATTTCGTTAAATTCTACAGAGCGTTCAGTGTCCTATTCATTTTCGCTTAACCAAGGGCTAGGTGCCTTTATGAACAGTTGAAATCTAAAAGAAACTGAAGTATCTGAATTTGTGTTCGACTTATATTATCAACGTCGTATAAGTGAAATATTCTTGAGTACTGCGTAAAATACTAATCAAATAAATAAATAAATATATTATCAAATGAAAACGAGTTGGAAATTTCAGTTGTATGTCTTGTCTAGAATATCAATGTATAAACAGTTGTAATCAAAGAGAAACTGAAATACATGTTCTATCATGGACAACTTAATGGTGTACTGGCAAGGTACATGTACGTTATTTGAACACTGATTTCACTTATTTGCCGAGAACATTCCTTGCGTCATCGTGAACAGCGTTGACTACTTCTCTTTGCATGATTCCTTCCTGGTTTTGTACTTTATTATTGCTATCTGATTTTGTCACCATGGATCTTTTTCGGCTCCGAAAGCAGTAGCGATCATATGTTTTCTTTCCACAATGTGACACATTTTTATTTTGTTTATTTCTTTATTCATTTCTTGTTTAACTGCATACTCAGTTTTCATTCATACGATAGCGGTCCGTTTTATATTTGAAACAGGAGAGGTCGTCATAAAACTCCGAAGCATGGCAAGTTACTAACAAACTTCCCCACACGTACATGTATGTATGCATGTATATATAAGTTGGGGTTTTACGTCGGTTATTGAAATATCGTACTGAAGATACCGGACATGACATCCCACCCAGTCATACTATACTGACTCTTGCACAACCTTTCATGTTTTATTGCTCTGACTTCTCGTTGGTGAGCGCCAAGAGAACCAGAAACAAGTGTGATTTTCAAAGTTTTCGGTACGGTCCGCCATGAATCGCGGGTTTCTTGACCTTTAGGTGAACGCTCTAACACTAGGCCACCGAAGTGGTCCACCTTAAACGTCTGTGATCACTCAGGCAACACAAGCAGTGTGGCACATTTTACTGGGATATGCAGTACACTGTACAATATAATACCTAACTTAAAACAACGTTTGAGGTGAAAGTTGCCTTGTGGATAAGCAAGCAATGTAGCCTTAGTATGACGTTAAAATGAGATTTAGTGTAAGAGAACATTTGGACGTGCCCAGCTATTCTCAGGTTCTTCCTGGATAAGATGTTGCTGGAACTGAATATTCCAAACACGATCTTTACCTCAGTCTAGATAAACTGTTTTCTGAGGCTTCGTTTCCCGCAGCCAGTTTACACGTTTGTGCTTGTCTTTGTCAATACACAGGTAAAACCACTGTGGACACCTTTGCTAATGCGGCTTTTACTGGGTATTCTAACTCAGGAGAAGTTGAACGAATGGAACCATCTAGCAGACCTGGCCAGGTACATGTAACTGTCAATCTCAGTTGTTATTTTTTTCTCGTGTTTAATTCAGACATCTGATGAGACCAATACTGCTCTGTTATGTACATGTAAGTGGCAGTGATACTCTACGGCAATCTACAAGGTCTCAACGAGGCGTTGTTGTGTACAGGCTCATTTTTCTTTAGATTCAGAGAAACGAGGTGATTTAACACTAAAGTGTATACCATTGGCCAAGAAGACAAAGGGGAATAACTCTTGGGCAAATGCGATAAAGCCTTGTATGCCATAAGGATACAGGTTTTAGATACTGACATACTATACATGAATATAAAACATGAATGAATCACAGGTGATACATATAACATACATATAAACTAACGTTTCAGGATAGAATGTAAACTTTCAATAGGACAGAATTCGAACAGATGGGGTTAAATGGTTAATTATCCGTTTGAGATTGATCTCCCGATATTTTTGTTGTTATTCTTTGCTAAATTTCAACTATTCCAGATAAAAGGTCCTCACAACCTGGTATACGCAGACACGGACTTCGTGGGCACCCAACCCATCATGCACCCTGCTGAGAACCCAACCACCTACGCCAGCATTGCCTTTGGGCAGGTGGGACCTCCAGTTGAATATGACAATGATGAAGAGGACGGCCATTCGAACAGTTCCTAAAGCTAAATAGCTTAACAATCTGCAAGATAACCCCTGTGCTGCTCAGTAAGTCAGCGGAAAACTTGTGGCTTGGAACTCGACATATTCAAGTACTTAAGTCGCTTTCACACGGTAAGCTTGTCGAATGAAAGGATGAATCGCGCTTTTTCATGCGACTGTAACATTTAACAGATCGCACAGTTTGAACCTGATTGATGACTTCATCAATTTGTCGAATTTAGCCAGTTCAGCGAGACGTGTAAACGCGGCTTTATGCAGGTATATGTATCTTTGTGTTATTTTTTCTTCTTCCTTACCATCGAATGAAGTATTAATTGGAAGGATGAATTTGTTAACTACACGGTTTAGGGCCATATTAATTGGCCTGAACAAAAAAGTGCTACTAACAGCGATATAATTACAGCCGGACTATAGAGACCTGTCCCTATACTGACTTTTGCCTGTAAATTGCACTGAAGTAAACCTTGTCGGTGTAGAGAGTGGCTGCTAGATATGACTTTTCTAAGGTTAAACAGAGTGTTGTCCGAAAATTTATTTTTGTTCAAAATAGTATGTTTGTTTTTCGTCCTCACACAACAAGATGAAAATCAATGCAAAGATTTCTCTGACGATGTAACTCCAGACTTTGTTAATATCACTCATACATCAAAACAACAGCGGTTGAACGCATAGGGCATCACATAATATGAGGGCCGTCGTCGGCATTGAAATAATGCATGTATATACTAACTCGTGTTAGCGGAAGTGTTATTTTTTTCTTTATTTCATTTTTATCCCATAAACAAGAGAAATTATTAAACTAAACATGAACAATGTAATTCGTGTATATTTTCATTGTCTTTTTCATTGTAAGTTTGGTTGTTCTTTGATAATTTGTAAATGTAGTTCGGAGGTCCTATACGTGATCGGATAGGCTGATCTGATGTTGTTGCTGAGCGTGACAGTTTAGCGCATATCGATATTGGCCTCTCCTAGATGCATCTGTGCGTCTATTACTCCCACAAATTTCACTGTAAACTGCAGTGCGTTGTGTATTGTTCTTTGAGTTGATAAATGTGTTTATTTCGTGTGTATTCTCAGCATGAGATGTTTGACATGATTTGTTAGCACATGCATATATGTATATGATATTGAACAAATTACTTTTAAGGTATTTTAATTTAGCCGAATGCAGTTTGAACAAAAGCAAGCCTTAAGGGGCATATACTTACTACACATATTACACCATGTTTAAACAGGATTTATAAGCGATAATTTTAAACACATTAGTTTAAACATTTACCTAGAATTTGAGATATGCGTCATAATGTATTTGGATGCAAGCTGTGATGTGCTGATATGTTCACACATTCATATTACAGATGTAGTTTTATATTATAAGATACGTTCTATTTTCTACAACTAACTAACTGGAATATTTCAGAAAAAGGATCTATTTGAATTGTGCGTTTTGAGGAGGTGCTAGTTAGATAATTAGAAAAAAGATGATATAAAAACAAATTTACAATTCGCTAAATATGAACATCTTTGTCAGTTGGCCGAGTAGCTGAAGACAAGAAGGGAAAGCAAAATCATCAATTCATTCTCTCTGCACACACTTTCATCAACACTTTAAGTCGTCAATCCATTATTTTTTCACATCGAAAAGAGGAATAAAACAAAAAACCGAGGAATCGTGGTCTTTAATCACACCCAGTCCCGCTGGTCTTTTTTGCGCTGTGCAGTTTTGTAACTGGGATTTCACATTAGCTGATTTAAAGTAATTTACAGCACAACCACTATGCCAGAAAATGTTTCAGTATTAAAACGTAGATATTTATTATAACACATATAATCAGGAAAAAAAGGCTTGTGGCAATTGAATTTTTCTGCGTACTCCAGTGAGTAGGCTTATGCCTCTGTTCTCATCAAGATTTAATCGTGTGATATTTTAACATTTTTGAAGAACGCAAGAAATAATAAAGCTTTTATTTTCATTACAATCATGTGTCCTTTTTTAATTTCCATAAACTATTTTAGTATATATAGTTTCCACTTCTTTTTGTTTCCTCGACGTCTTTGAATCGGGTGGCTTGTCAGGTACTTGTCACCCCAGTGTTCTCCATCCATAAACATAAAACCTGCACCAATAGTAAAATTGATTATTGAGAAAGATAAATGTATGCCGTGAACTCCTCACAGAAATATGCACACGCCTAGCTGGGACTCTGCAGTATTAAGGTACGTAACCGAAATAATGGCTTTTGTTCAGTACCTTGCACTACTGCGAAAACGCCAGTTGAAAATTAAAAAGGATACAAAGGTATGGCACACAGAACAAGCTGTAGCACCAGTTTCGTTTTGTCTAAGGGAAGATAACTCAGAGATCCACAAATAATTCTGAGTTATGGCCCATGGGGCAAAGAGATATACTCGAAGTTTTCGCGGATGTACTAGGGCCAGGGGTTAATAACCATCAACCCCATTTCACATGACATTTACTTGTCTGTTTAAAATGTGACGTGAACACATCACATGCTTGATTGGGTAACTATTCATCGGACACATGTTATGAATGAACAAAATATCACAATAACTACAGGTACTTTGCTGGACACAAAGCTTGCCAAGACAGCATACTGTGTCGGACTTCTAGTATTCCTGCATAAATTAGGATTGTGTTGGTGGAGATCATAGAGACCCCGTCCCTTTGCACTGTTTATTGTGATTGTACGTTAAATGTGACGATACACAGCATTGTGAGTATTTCTAGACTTGTGACGTCTGATCATTTACAAGTCTCATCACTCATTTTTTTTATATAATTCTACTTAGGCCATGTTTCTCGGGAATGTGTACGCTGCTACTTTCTAGGCAAATACACGAAGAGTTGGAACTCTAACATAGGTAAATTGACAAGAGAGCCTATTTCAGAGGAACTGACAATTTGCCAACTTAGACACTGTCGTTCCTTATCTGGTTTTGTTGTAAGTCTATCTTTTATATTGCCTTTATTAGACTCAACTTTCATGCCAAGAGTGCACAAGCGTCTTTTTTCCTTGAACCGGCCCGGATAGCACAGTTGGTAGAGCGTCCGCTTCGGGACCGGTAGATCCAGGATCAATCCTTGATCGAGTCACACTTAAGACTTTAAAAGAGGAAGTTGTAACTTCCTCGTTTGGCGTTCAGCATGACGGGGATAGTGCAACGACTGGTTGACCCGTATCAGTATAATGGTACGGGGCGGCTTACTTGCCTTCGGTAAGTCGTCTCAGTGAAGCAGTACTAAAGCGGTGGAAATCCGTCCTGCAACAAGGAGGCACATTACACGTACATGCACCCTAATGATTCCTTCGTCGTCATATGACTGAAAAATTGTTGAGTACGACATTAAACCCCGAGCACTCACTCAATCACTCTATTTTTCTTGAAGGTGAGTTTAAGCTACAATTCAAACAATCCCAGGTCAATCCGTCAACAAAATTACGGAATTTAAAATCTCCCTATTACCTGTGTGAGTCCCGCTGTTAATACTTGAAAGGTAATTAGTCCCTCTGACAATGTAATGGCGTCATCAGCGATACAAAGATCAAAACACCGTTTTCCGTTACAATTTCAGCGTCGCCCAAAGATTCCCACGTTTACAAGGTAATTATGTCATCAAAGACCTTTTACATGAATGCGCATGTGCTGTCCTTTTACCTCTCCACGTGCTGACAAAAGAAAATTCAGTCTAACATTTGCTGTAAGAAAGATGACTTTCATATCCCGGCCTCAGCTCATCCAGAATATCGTTTGCTCGCGCATTAGCAACATTTGTTGTTCGCTTTTTAATATTCCAGCGGCAAAAAATGGCTGCTCGCCTCGCTCGAAACGTAGTCACATGACATAGTCATGCAGGATAAATCAATGACGTATATATACGACAGTGTGCACAAATTAAAGAACGTAAATCTTTGGATCCATTTTTCTAGAGTCAGGATGAATCTTTGTTGCAGAGACAAGAAATTGGATCCATTTTTCTAGAGTCAGGATGAATCTTTGTTGCAGAGACAAGAAACTGGGTCCATTTTTCTAGAGTCAGGATGAATCTTTGTTGCAGAGACAAGAAATTGGATCCATTTCCCCAGAGTCAGGATGAATCTTTGTTGCAGAGACAAGAAACTTTGTCCGTGTACCCTGGGCTTTACGCACGGATCAGACTTGTGAAGTGGTTCTCAATTGTGCTGTTGAATTATGATCTTTGTGGGACAATTTCAGTCACAAACATCTGAGCCCTTACTGATGATTTACATGTAGTGACCTATGTTGTATGAGTAACTGAAATAACCGCAGTTGTTTTTTAACACAGGGGAGATCACACTGAAGTACATTTCAAGCGAGCTATGTAGATAAGCCGCTTTGGAGCAATTAAGTCTGCCGTGGTTTAGCTAATGGGTTGATGGGCTTTGACGAGGGAGCAATGACGTTTCTGCACATTTCCCGGAACGATTTAATCTTTCCGTCCCATTAACACTAAATAGTTAACTGGTGTGTTGCAAGTTGAAGCAACTGTTAAGGCAAAGAAGGTTAACTACTTTTTCCATGTTCTCAACTTTGAAGCACAAGAGACGTGTACGACAAGTTTCATACATGAGCAGTTTTCATCTACTGTGTTCCATTGTTTGTATGTCATTGTATGTTAAATGTGGTAGCATTTTGAGTAATTCTAGTCCAGTGACGAGTAACATTTTCCCCTAATTCTGTTTGAGCCATGGCGCTAGGGGCGGTGTAATTTGCTACGGTTTAAGCATTTACCTAAATAATTATGATAAAATGCTGACCGAGGTAAATTTACAAGAGGCCGTATTTCACCGGTAACGTGTGAACATTTGCTAGCTATTACACCCCCATCACTGCTCTGATCTTACACTCTATGCTGTAAGTCTTAAAATATATTATTTTTCAGAGCAAGCGAATACAGCATAAACGAACGACGGACGATCGTCACTGTTTGGACAGGAAAATGAAAATATTCCCACGTTTACAGGGCATTTTTAAGATACCGACAGATTTGAAATACTTTAAAATAGAATAAGAAAATAAACGACTCTCCTCATCCATTTCTACAATTAACCTTGCTTGATACAGGTATAAGCTTAAAGACACGTACAACTTCAGAATAGTAATATTAAAAAATAACATTGTGTTTTCTTCTTTTTTAAAAATGTGGTCTTCATCTCGCGAGAAAGAAAGACAGAATCATTTCTGACAATCTCATGCAGATACGAAAGCTGTATCCAAACGGTCATGTCTTAGCAAATATCTCATTTTTTATCAGTGCTACTACTTAATGCAGAGCAGTAACAACACTCTGACAGTTGGCAAATGTTTACACGTATTAAGGGTGCAATTCGGCCTCTTATCAGCATACATCGTTCAGGGTTTTATTCCGCCCGTTTACTAAAAAAAAAGTAGCACAAACACGTCCTCTAAGGCCATAGATTAAGCAAATTTAGGTAAACAAATGCTTCGATGTGAAATAAAATATTTTAGACACCACTACACCACTAGTCTAGATTTATTAAAATAGCCGTTTTGTCGTCAGATAAATTTAATACGTAATGACATTAAAAGAATGCAAAGGGACAGACTGTTTAATCAAATGAGAAACAGCTTTATACATATATTTCTACCCTATCATTTCATCATAATGTATATGTAGAACTCACCTGAAGTTGATTACCATTTCTCTGATTCCAGTTCCCAGTTTTCTGTCCCTATTCTCATTTTCCTGTCACTATTCCCAGTTCCCTGTTTTCTATTAGTCATTATTATCATTAGATACCATATGATATATTCTGGAACAGAATAAATTGGTACTTCATTATATACTCTTCCTTAGAATATACAATCTTCCGTATATTCTGCTTGAAAATATATACATTCGAAAAGATAAAAATAAAAACTTTAAAAATCAAAAAAAAAAAAAAAACACATGCGATATCATATGACGTGGCACAGAATAAATTACTTCCCTTCACAATATACCGAAATCCCCGCAAACAGTCAAAAATAGAAATTCACACAATTTAAGTTTATCCTGTGCCAGGCATCAAACTACATGTATATGGTTGAAAAATGTAACATATTGAGCATCCCATGCCATATAGCCTGGTGCAGAGTATAAATCTTTCTGGTGTATATTCTACATGAGAATGTACCGATCCCCAGGATTCACATATCTTCAGTTTTATCCTGTGCCATACCAATTATGGCGGCTCAGAGTAAAATTTGCACGGTACATGTATATCCCCTTCTTCAGAATACATGGATATATATCTAAAAACGCAATAGATTGTTAAATATTTCAGAGGGATTCGGTTTTATCCTGTGTGAGGCTACATCATTGGGAAGGATAATGTTTATTATTTATTTGTTTTATTTATTAACCGTATAGTTCAGTACACGAGTAGGCAAATATCTTTGGATTTTGGAGGAGTGGGCGGGGGGGGGGGGGGGTAAATAAAGTCCTATGGACTTGTTCTATCCCAATAGTTATATATAAAAAAGATTGTTCTGTGTAGAAGTCACACATGTACCATAAGAGATTTGAAAACAACAAGAGAACAAATGAAAGGTAGAAAGAAAATAGATCCACAAGAAACCACTATATAGCAATAACACGTACATAAATACAGAATTTTATATGCGTTCTTTGTAAAGAACGGCAGTTTGTTCCATTCACGACGGTTGACTACCCTGAGTGTGTGGTAGGAAAAATTACTTTAAAAATGGTTTGTGTAGGCTGGATGTCTGGGTTATGGTGAGGTAGGCGTGGATATGTGATTGTTTTCGAAAGGACAGTCGGATAGAGTATGGTAGTCGATGGGGATGAAACATAAATTTGTGTGATTAGAAGTCAAGAGAACTGAATAATACAAGACAGACGTCGAATCCTCGATGATTTGAAGAGTGGAACTGTGTGTTATGTCTTATGAGAGAAAGTGATGATGGGAATCGATCATTTCTGTAGAATTTCTAGACTTGAGATGACTCAGATAGGTATTTGCCCAAAAGGAATTTACATATGTTAAATAAGGGTTAATCACTCAACAAAGCATTTTTGTTCAGTGAACATTTTATGTGGCTTATGACTTTTATGTTTCTGGATATTTTTTTTCAGATGTCCTTTATATGAGAGACATATGAAAGCTTGTTATCAAAGAGAATTCCAAAGAATTTAAATTCTGAAATAGAGATAATTTCGCTGTTGTTTAATAAATTTAATGAATTAAATTAATTTAATTAATTTGTGTGCCTCCTGTTACTTCTATTAGCATGTACTTAGTTTTGGCCATATTAAGTGAAAGGCGTTTGGCCGAAAGCTATTGATGAGCTTTAGTTAATTCCATTTCCATTATGTTTATTGCATTATTTTGACTCTTATGGAGGTATGGATACTAGTATCGTCGGCAAATAAGATACATTTTACTAAGCTGGTGGCATCAAAGATTTCATTAATGTAGATAAAAAATAGTAAAGGACTGTGACTTTTTCAAAAATTTTACTGATACAGGGCAGAACTGAAATTGGCGGATACTTTTCCATTTTTTTTTTTTTGCAACTTCCTGATATATAAACTGGTGTAACTTTGACCATGTTTAACGAATTAGGAAACCGGCCCGTTAACATTGGCAAATTAATAATATGCGCTAGCGGATCAGCAATAGCGTTTGAAGATATTTTCAATACTGACATCGGAAAGCCATCTATTCCAGGAGGAGATGATTTACAGTTAAGTACAACCGATGTGACCATTTCTTGGACACCGGGTCAAAATGGAATTCGTTAGGGATTGGCTCAGTGAGATACTCATGAAAGTAAAGTCATGAGACACGGTATATTATTATCCATGTTGGAAGCTACGGATATAAACTAGTTATTGACACTGTCAGTAATAGACTGCTTGTCGCAGATGTCAATGTTATTTATTTCGAAAACATCAGGTAGCGATTTTCTGCTTTTGTACCAAGCAGTTGGTTAAGTACTTTCCAAGTTCCTTTAACATCATTGTGAACTTCGTTAAATTTGTTTCCGAATTATGTTTTCCTAGATAAGCTACGTAGGCTGTAAAGTTTAATTCTGTATAATGTGTATTTCGTACCTGTACTTCGATTTGGCCATGTCATTTGTTATAGACAGATTGTATCGAGCCGTATGTTACCCATCGCTAATAATTTTTTTCGTTTATTGGTTTTAATTCTTACGGTAGGGAAATATATATCATGTAAGTTTCGGATAATACGTTTTGTTCATGGAAATTAATGAAGATATCGTCTAATAAGATGGCGGAATTGTTGCTAACATGAGTTGGTTTGATGATCACAGAGAAAAAATATTTGCATTTAAGAATGTCCAGGAATGATGGGTTGGGGCATGTGATTCAGTTTTAAAGAGATCGATATTGAAATCGCCCATCAGTATGCAATTTTTACTTATTGAGATTGTACTTAGTAATGACATTCCCTCCCGGGGGACCATAGACAATTCCAACAATATTGTTTACTCTAACTTCAAAGATTCATAAACACTCGTTTGAACTTAAAACATAAATCATGGCTTTCTTTCACACTTCGAATATATTCTTTAACATATAAAACTACATCATCACTTTTTCATGTTTTCTGGTAGGTGAAACAGAGAAATAGCCTAGAGTGTTATAAAGGGATTCGGTTGCTGAGTTCAACCAGCTTTTAGCACGACCTATCACGGGAAAATCCTGATCTAAGCTTTGGAGATATGCGGAGATTTCATCAAAATGCTTTCTCGAGCTCCAAACGTTAAGGTGGAATACGGAAAGCTGATTTTCAGAATCTGTAGCTTAATATTAATGTAGCAATTTAATTCTGCATTTAATTTGTCTTCACAATAGTGTTTCGATTGGTGGGCATTACTGCTGTCCCAGTGGATTTTTTCGACAATGTTGTCATCAGTATTTATCCTGTTTTGTTTGTCATCACTACGATCAACAGAGTTGAATTTCATATGCTTAAAACTGCAAAATTGTAGGGTTGGCTTTGCGGAAGAAAGGTATGCGGAATATCAGTATGTTCGTGACAAGGGAGAGGAGAAAATGGATTCCCAGGTGGAACAAACTGGTCTATTTGCTGATTAACCATTGGGTAATTTAAAAAGGTGCCCCAGACAGACATTATAAGTTATATGGTATCGTGGTTTGGGGTCACAGGCATAAAATTGATAAAAACAAACCCAAAAGCAATGCCTGTATTCTATGTTCAAAATTTGAAAGCTAACTCGTTGGCATTGAGTAGAAAGCAGAACAAGTGTGTGACTGAAGTTACATAACACCTTGATTTTCAGAGAAGCTCGATTGACCAGGCATTGTAATTAAGGTAGGAATAAATATCTCATTCTGTACGAAATAGCTCATGCTTTCCTAGGAGGGCCATGTGATACTGAAATGTGCACTTGTTCAATTCAGTCAAGATATCAGTCATTCATATCACATTAAACATCACCCTCGGGTACTTCTTTCCCGTCTACAAATAGAAATCACTTGTCATCACGGGTAGGGATGAAGTAATAATAATGAGAGATGGATTCGAAAAGTTCACAAAGCTGGCTATACAGCTTCTCTTTAATTTGGTAGCTTGAATTATGCCACGGCAAATTGACTCAAAATAAGTTTAAAGGTGAATTTCAGAAAGTACATGAACATACATGGTATGTGCATGTCTCAACAAGATATTGGCTTATCATCAGTTAATTTTTGAATGTTTCGAACGGTTGCTGTAGTTAAACACCTTGCTTAAAGTTCATTCTGTGCGTACATATAATATAATATGCAGTAATATTTATAAGACAGTTACGCATTAGTAATGACAAAAGTTACTGGAAAATATACAATGTAATCTTGATGTAGAAGAAATGGAATATACAAGATGTCCAAAGTTCATACCACACAACGCCTTTTCATCAGTAAAGGGAATGCCATGTCAGCGTCGAAGTAACCACTGTCTGCATCTCAGCGACCTTTATACACGTGCAATTTGCTTCATACGGGTCAGAAATGGCCTTACATAAGAAGACAGTGCAAAATCGCCTGCGTACAGTATAAGGGCTGATAACTCCTTGTCGATCTGAGATGGTAGCTGCTGTGCTGAACGCTGGAAGTGTTTGATCACAATCAATAGGTCTTCACTTGGCATTGTCGGTCTATGGTACGTCCCGTCCGCTAAAATTCTGGCTCAGTCTTGTGATGGCACTGTGGCACTTGTAGCTGTCTATGCATCGAAAGAGACATTCGTACACCAGTCGTCAACCAATAGGGACGTTCCGGGTCAATAATGCAAAGGTCAATACCAAAAACGAGCAGTGTTTAAATGCTCAGTCCATATTTACTAACAAGAGAATTGTACTCATTGTAAAACATAGATACTTGGAGTAGAGGCGCTTGATGAAATAACCTTGACATACTAGTTTTTACAGTAAAAACGTGTGACCTTGATTGAAATCATCACACAACGCGCAGGATTTAACAAACTCTACAAGGTGAGATATGTACACGCCATATGCAGGACCCATCAGTATATTTCTGTCCAAGTAATGATAATTTACAGTGTCAATGTTGAAACTATCCCTCAAGTCGTACAGTCCGAGAGAGAGGAAACCGTGTTGGTCTTTTGCACAAATATAGATGTAATGCACCCTCTGGAAAGTCTGTGGTTTCAATTCAACGACAGTGAATAAATATCTTTCACAGCTGGATTGGTTAAAGCTAGCAGATCATCAATATACCGTTTAGTGAATGAGAAAGATCACGCCTGTTGAACATTACTCGTTAATAGTTTCTGCATATTATTGTATTCATACGCGAACAGGTATAAATCAGCCAGAAAGGGTCACAATTGGTACCAATTGGAATAGCTATACACTGTTGATATATGGTTTCCCCGAATTTCACGTCGATGTTATTCATGAGTAACTCAAGCAGTTCATGAAGGGTAGCTCTTGAATGTAGTTGAACTGAAGAACGCTTTGTTGCCTTTGACATTAATGCAGCGGTGACTAGTTTTATTAAACACCGATACAATTAGTGGTGAAATTCTATCAGTTAAATCTGTGTGAGGAATTTTAGCATAGACAGTGGAGAAATCCGAAGTAGAGATATACCCAATCTGTATCGCAGGGGCTCATGAAATGGGCTCTTAGCAATACATTTCCATAACCCATGGAAACGGACAACCATTGCTAACCCTTTTTTGTTTTTTTTAAACGTTTTTCAGGGGTTCATGTTCATTTCTTAGCGATACATTCCATAACCAATGGAAACGGACCACGGATGGTAACGCTGAGGCAGGTTAGGAAACAGGGGTGGGGTCAGTTTGGGAAATCCCGCACTTCAGTACCGAGTATGCCCGCCGTTTTCTTGCTGCAATGCTACACATCATAGACCTGATAAGATGATCGGTTGTGACTTGCGGAATGTTTTCCTACTCCTGTGTGAGGACCAAACGCAACTCTACGATAGTACCCGGAACTGTAAGTCGCCGACGGACACGCAGGTGTTCAATTGGGAACAGATCAAGTGAGTACGCTGGCCAGTCGAGCGCTTCAACGTTTTCTGTCTGCAGAAATACTCTGCATACAGCAGTAACATGGGGACATTCTGAAATGTTATCCCATGGCGCTGGACAAATGGGACGACTGTTGGGCACAGGATTTGCTTCTCTGAGGCAATCCCGAGCCATTTGAGCGGAAATCCGGTTGTTATGGAGCCCAACTGTTTTATAAGCTGTGGCAATGGCTGGTCGGAAACGGCCGAGGAGGCGAATATGATGGTTTGGTCATTACATGCGGTCGGCCGGCACGGGCCGAATTCTTCATAACGTCGTCTGAGACGACTTATCGTGGACACGTTAACGTTAAGCTTTCTGGTCCCACTCTAAGGGTCATGCCCGTGGCGATCATGCTGATGCCGCGCTCCTTGGTTTTGTGGCATCTCTAGCATCGTGTCTTTTGACAGAACTTGTACTGTACGGTTAGACGTTTGTACACTTGGGAGTAAGGAGTGCCAGGGAAGACGTTACAGATTTCTAAATACTACATATACAGCCACACTCTTTTGGCCAGTCAAACGATGAAGAGGCTTCAAATCGACAACACTTCGGTTTTGGAGACTGGGATGTACACTGTGTAGGGTTTTGCTCTTGGCCACCCCTCGGTAATACACTAACAAAAATCACAGCATTATCTTGCAAAATATTGCAAAAACACAAGCGTTGCGTTTATATTTTTTGTTCAGTAAATGTACATAAATAATTTTCTTAATGACCCAAATGAGGGTTACTAATGCGCATGGTCTTGTCCCGGATTAATATAGCTTATTTAATGGCTAAGTCAGACTAAATGAATGGCTTATTTAATGCACAATTCATTCATTGACATTTCCCAAACAACATAACCAGTGGTGTAAGTCCGTATCACGAATAACCCCCTGAAACTGTTTAAAGAGTCGTGGGGTGTAGCGAAATTCAGAATGTCAATTGTGAATTGAGACGTTCCCTGACGCTACTGTCAACTCGTCCACCCTGACAAGTTACACATTCACAGGCAGTTGGGGGATAAAGCACTGTCATTCGTAAACTGAGAAATTCATTTTAACTGTGGATTATATATTTAGGTAATCTGACTCGCCTTTGGAAGCCGGAATAATCCATCCGAATTTGGACGCTGATCTGAGAGTTAAACAAGCCAGTTGTTTCTCATGTTTCCCATTTTTCGATAGCTTGTTCAGCACATTTCGCGTGTCACTACTTGATCTCCGCCATTTTATAATATAGTAATTGTATTCTGGATTTTGCTGGTAGACTAAGCAGCCCCGAGGACTAAATCCTTTATATTGTTTTAATGTAGTTGTGTGTTAAATGTGAGGACAACACAGCATTTTGAGTACCTCTAGACCAGTGATATCTAATAAATGGCAATTAACATCACTACATTTTTACCTAATTCGTCTTAAGCCATGGTGCTAGGGAAGGTGTAAATTGCTACAACGTATGTATTTACACAAACAGTTGAGATATCTTAGATGCTGACAGACCGTTATCTTTAGTTAAAAACGGAGCGTTAAATTCTTGTTGTTGGAAAATAAAAAGTTCCCTCAGACAACAAATGGCTCTTTTAAAGTTTCACTCCATGTTATCAGTAAATAAATACCCACAATTCATTAGGATAGATCCCGCAATGCTTTGCACTTTGACAACTTGACTGTCACGCCACAAGGTGTACCAGCTGAACCCGAAATGAGGAAACAGAAATTTCAGTACGGATAAACATATTATTCAGTCAAAGGTAGAAACCTATTTAGACATAATGGATGAAGCAAACACATCAGATCTATGCGTCAAAACAGACATTCGTATAACAGCTGTCAGTTAAAAGGGGCGTTCCAGGTCAATAATCGCAAAACCAATTCCCAAGGCGACGTATAACAAATTTCATCAAAAAAAAATAAGAAAGTATATAAAGTATGAAAACAGGACGGAATCATGCAAAGAGAAGCAGTCAACAGTTTTCGATGATGACGGAAAGAATGTTTTAGGTGACTGAGTGAAATCAGTATTCAAATCGTGTACCATGCTAGAATGCTTGTCAATAACAAAATATGTATGTCAGTTGCACTTTGATTGTAACTGTTCATATAGACAACGTGGCGACCTAATTTAATACGATGAATACGGCCCCTAGCCCAAGATTAAGCGGAATTATACACAATCATGAAAGAGTACGCCAGAGTTTCTGAACGCTCTGTTCATAGCTACTTACAAGAGAAGTATACTCATTGTATAGCTTAAGAATCTTTGAGTGAAGGCGTTTGATGAAGTAATCTTGACACACTAGTTTTTACAGTATTAACCTGTGACGTTGACTGAAATCGCCACACAACACACAGGATCTAACAAATGCTACAGGCGAGATATGTACACGCCATATGCAGGACCCTTCGGCATATTGCTGTCCAAGTAAGGATAATATACACAGCAAAATTGAAACTATCCCAATTGTCGTACAGTCTGCGAGAGAGGAAACCGGTCTTTATAAGTCCTGATAAGATGTACCATCTGAAGAGTCTGTGGTTTCCTTTAAATCCAGTGAAGGTGGGTAAATATCTTTCACAGCCTTTGCTAAATATGTATTGTTTAATGTTAGCAGATAATCAGTATACCGTTTAGTGAATCAGAAAGATCGCGCATAGTTTGTGCATACAGATGTATTCATATGAGAACAGGTATAGGGCGGCCAAACAGGGGGAACAGTTTGTACCCATCGGAATACCTATACACTATTGATATATTGTTCCCCCAAATTTCACATGGATATTATTAATGAGAAATTCAGGCAACTCAATGAATATGGAAACACCCCATGAATGGTAACCCTTGTATGTAGTGGAACTGAAGAAGATTTTGTTACCTCTGACGTTAATGTAACCGTGACCGGTTTTATTAAACACTGAAACAATTAGCGATGAGATTCTATGTATTCAGTCACTGGGAGAAATAGTAATATAAACAGTGGAGAAAACCCGAGTATTCCTGATAGGGAACCTGTATATGAGCGTCTAGTTGTTCAATGAGACATTTAGAGTTTTTAAATATCCACATACAGTTAACGTGTGGAATTTTTGCAATTGCACAACAGTATTAGTTCCAAAATGATTACTTTTTGTAGTGCCTTCATTAAGGGAAAGGATACAAGTTTGGTGGTACTGATTTTTGACCCCGCAGTTAAGCGAGTTTTGTATGAGGATTTATGTATTTTTTTGAATCTAAAAATGTGGATGTCCCACTACACCCTTCTCGTGACAACGTTACTTCTCATCCCATTCCCGGTGAAAGATTGAACATTTGTAACCAGTAGAAGAGACATCAGGTTTACCTGTTTGCAAAAATACCCCTAATGATTGGCCAATTTCGTGTTCTGTCAAAAAAGTAACAGACGGTGGCAATATGAAGGCATTAGCGTTTAGAGCAGTTAACAAAGCGACAGAAAAATGGGGAAATATGACCCAAAAGGAAAGAAATGTTAAACAAAGTATCGGACCACTTTCAATATTATGAAATCAAACACCCTGCAAGTAAGCCCATTTCATACAGAAAATATACTCGTGATGAAAAACCTAATTTTATTACAGTGGTCCAGAACACTGACTGGTCACATGTAACAAACGAACAAAGTGACGTTAACAAAGCAGAAAGTCTCTTCATTAACAAGAAAGATGACATCCATAATAACTGTTTCCATACCACAAACCTGTTCACTAATAACTAAAAATAATCCAGCCAGGGGTGACGGCTTCACTCCTCACTTCCATTCATGAAAAAAATCGTCTCTGTCGTAAACAACTTAAGATTAGCGCCTACAAGAATGACATAAAGTTATTCACAGTTGCAGCCTAATTTAAAAATAATTCTGTATCTGTCCTTAACTGTTATTTGTATTCCAAATGTATGTTTATGCATATGTATACATTCTAAATAATTTCTTTATTTATTTATTTGATTGGTGTTTTACGCCGTACTCAAGAATATTTCACTTATACGATGGCGGCCAGCATTATGGTGGGAGGAAACCGGGCAGAGCCCGGGGTAAACACACAACAATCCGCAGGTTGCTGACGGACCTTTCCATGTATGGCCGAAGAGGAATCCAGCATGAGCTAGACTTGAACTCACAGCGACCGCATTGGTGAGAGGCTCCTGGGTCATTACGCTGCGCTACCGCGCTAACCAACTGAGCCACGGAGGCTCAGTTATATAATAATTATGTATATATGTATATTCATACACATTATATATACATGTATATTGGTAAAACCTTAGTGTAGATTTGTAAAGATCATAATTCTACAGTAAAAGAGTGCAAAATATATTTTTATATGTAAGAAAAACAAAAAGCAAAAATAAAAGTCTTCTTTTAACTCTTCCCACTGCTTCTCTTTGACATTCTGAGTAATACTAAATCATCTGCTAGCTACTATGTATTGGCTAGGTGATCCGGGATGCTGTTCCCATCATTTCGACCTCTCTATACTTCTACCGCAGGGCCGGACCTGTCTTGTCTGGTCATCATTATCATCATGTTGTGCCCTGTTTCTAATCATTACAATTATTACAAGCACAAGCTGGCAGACTCTCCTGAGATTCGATATCTGCAGTAGATCTATACCAATCCTGTTACAAGTTGTGACTCATAAAAGACTCTTATTACAGTACAAAAAACATGTATCCACACTAACTGTTTTAAGTGGATCCTTTAATATTTGAATTTATCTCAACTCACAATGTTTAGCTCATATCAGACCATAAATATATGAATTTAGTGTATTATTTAAAATATGTACATACATTTATAAATATACATTTTAAATTATAGTGAGTTAAAGATAGATACAGTATCACAGATTCAACGAAAGTGGCTGACACGACGGTAATGTTTTGAATTCAGATCTAAGGGGAAAATAATATTGGACATGAAAAAAATAGCTGAATGATAAACTTATCTCCATTGCGACTAAGATCAAGGCGATAAAGGCTGAAATAAAAGACGTAAAACTGAGGTGATCGTGCTACAGATAGATTTACCCAAAATAGAAGAAAGCTTTGGTTTCACAACTGAAAGAATCTGCACTCTTGAGAAAACTATCCCTGAAACAGAAGCTAAGTTGAGAACATATGTCACTGACGTGAACAACAAAGTCATGCGCCTGGAAGTCCAGGACAAAAAACCCAACCTTTTGCTCTATGGAATTGATCAAAATGGCAAAAAAATGAAAACACAGAATCGGTTGTCGGTGACTTCCTAGCATCTGAAATGGGCTGAGACAAAGAATGGACACAAAACTTTCTGATTGGTGATGTACATCGTCTACCTCAATGTAATAACCCTCATTGACAAGACATGGACTCTCCTCGAACAATAATGGTGAAACTAGAACGGCTTGCAGTTATAAGGCTTCCAACAGGCTTTCTGGTTGATCGGTAAACCTAGTATAGCGGATGCATAATTGTCCTGATTGCTACAACTTTCCCCTAGGTGCAGATATTTATTTTGTATGATCAAGATTCAACTGTGAATATACCTTGACTCCAAATACTTAATTGCCCTTCGAAGAACATAGTGTACATAGATTTGATACCACAGCAGAATCAAATATGGCCAAAATTTTAATCACATTTTATCGCAAAATTATGCGACATAGGAAAAAAATGGTTAACACATTTTTAACCAGGAGGCAAAATTACATCAGGAAAGGTAGTTTGTATATTCAAATTCAAAAGTTCCTTGTCACGTGAAAATATGCTAATCAGCTAATTTTCACAATTTTGCAGATAATAGCAAAAATTTTTTTCAAACTGTACGGATATTTACATGATCTATCTATATACTAAGTTTCAGCCTAATAGACAAAACCGTTTTGAAGGAGAAGATTTTTATAGGTTTTTATAAGTAACAACATACGTCACAGTGGAAGTTCAAACCTATACCAAAACCTGACCCCTCGCATACACATTACGACTCAGGGCGGCTAAGAGTGTGTAGTGTAGACAGCTTTAAAGTTATAGTAAAAAGCACTGAAATTATAATAATAACTAGAACAGCAAAGCAGTTTCGGCCGGGGTCCACGTCGTTTGTTGTCGAAGTTGTCATAGTACACCGTCAAACGGTAGACAGAATAACTATATCTAAGTGCAGAAAGGCTTTGGGAAATCATTTACAGTGCAGCAGAAAGCAACAAGTCAACAAAATTATATACCTGATAGGTGGCCGTTTAATTAAACAACAAAATAATGGCATTAATATGTGTTTCTGAAAGACTAGCGAGAAAACTGTTCATCATAGCTCAAGAATTGTGTGCATGCTAACTCTAATAACTGTCCAGCTACATTAACCATCGTTAACCATCCGCAAAAGGCAACTGGCTTGTATTCCAGTCTGCGTCAATTGAATCCAGTAAATATCGCCAAACACCAGTCAAAGGGAAAGAATCGGACCAATGTAAACACAGTTACTTATAATTTGTCTCCCTTACACCGACAAGTCGCATCTAACTCCCCGTAAAGCAATAGAATTAACATCTATTACTAACCAAAAAAACGATGTTGTCATTTAAACGCTTCTAGTGAGAAAACTATCGGTTGTAGCTCAAATACTTGGCATATTCCAGAAAAAGCATGTCTTGGGCTACAATTTGGTGCAAGTTTCACAACTCTAGCTCCAATAGTTCTCAAGTTACAGGTCGTTGAAATTACGTAAGTAGGTTTTGGTTTTTTGACTATATCTCAAAAAGTTACAAAGATATGCAAAAAATAAAAGCAGATTCGGAATCAGCGGCTCAAAATACACCAAATACACCATATACGTGAAAAAAATTTAAATTTAAAAACTTTATGTGACGTCATAATTTCAACCAGTGGCGAACTTCCAAAGTTTTCACCGGAAGTGAACGATCTTCGCGAACTTATTGTTACTACCAACGATCTAACTGCACATCAAATTTCATAACCCAGGGGTGACGCCTTCACTCCTCACTTCTATTCATGAAAAAAAATCGTCTCTATTGTAAGCAGCTAAAGATTAGCACGTACAAGAATCGAAAGCAGTATCGAACATACAGGAACAAGCTAAACAAAATCTTGCGCTATGCGAGGAAAAATTAATTTGTGGAAAATTTTTAGAAACATAATAATTATATAAAAAAAAATATGGAATCTGTGAACCAACTGATGGGTGGGGAGAAAAATATAAATTGCCCTCCTCCCTCAGCACAAATGGCACTTTTGTGAATAAATGGTTATTTGTTGATACCATATTTCCTGATTGTACGCGTATTTCAATCAAGTGTGGGTGATAGTAATGTCCATTGTAACACCATGTTAGACCGCCTAAACACATTGTGAGCGGTGTCGAATGTTTATTGCCATCAAAACACTGAGAACAGTAGAGGAAGATGAACCTGGAACATTCACTGTTCATTGCTGGGATTAAACAAATACTTCATGAGTTATGTATATGGTAAAAAGCTGACAATGACAATGAGGCTTTGTGTAAAGAGATAACACGGACAATGGTCCAGCCTTGATGACAATAAGCGGTCGACGAGGCCCGAGTGGCATTCGAGCGGTTTAACCTTCGTTAGACACTACTTATTTTCAACCGATATAGTGTGCATGCGAAAAAGTTCGTCGGTATCTCCCCAAAGGTCGGTGGTTTACACCGGGCACTCCTGCTCCATCCACCAATAAAACTGACCACCAAGAGATGAGCAAAATATTCTTTAGAATGGTGTCAAGGAAATTCAATGAATAAATTAATAAATACTAAAATCAGTGGGGTGATAGCAGTATTCTCTTATGTAACAGCTCATATGCCTGTGGTAAAATAAATCACGGGGCCTAAACTTTGTTTTAAAGGTATATTAACCTAATGCTTTTCCTTCTTTCTAACTGCCTACACTAAATATCCCCCGTGGCCCACTTAAAGACTTCAGTAAAGAAACAACCGTTATGATCTTCGGATTGTGAAATGTAAACCAGTTATATTTTCTAAGAAGGGTTCTCAACCACTAATTTACCTTTTAAATACATGGAATTCGGAAAATGTGCTCTGCAATTGTATACCACGTTATCCTATGTTCCAAACAACGACAAAAGAGTAAAATACCTTTCCACGAAATACCGACATATAAAATGCACATTCATTAATATGCCCATCCTTAAAACAACTGGGTCACACGTGTGTCAAGGCTCCATGTCTTGATGAATTAGCCATGCTATAACTATAGCTTTTGTTCGACTTTTGGGGTATTCACTTCCACAAACAGAAAGACAACAATAAATCGATGGTCTCCTGGAGAGCATTCCATGCCAATTTTAGCTTTGTTTTGTCATTACCCATTGTTTTGAAAGAAATTTGATACTGTATCTGCGACAGATGATCAGAGAGCTATGTAGTCGTGTCCGACCTCTAGTCAGTAATAATTTAACTGGCAGATATGATATGCCATTCAGGTTACGTGCCGTCAGGAGGTTTGTCCGTCACTGGCGAAGGTTTACCCAGTGCACTCCGTTTTCCACCGCTCATAAACCTGCATGCTGTTAATTAAGTGAGAACGTCTTGAGCACAGCCTTGTACTTCCATAAAGTCAAAAATATTAAGCGCCGGATCCTTAGTATTTATAATAATTGCTGATGATTATATCACTCCAGTTGCCTCATATATGGTGTGCAAATAATACAGCATTAGACAAAAAATAAGGGATCGCTATGCGTGTACATGTCGTAGATTCTCTTAAATTTGTCCCCGCTAGCACAGTTTAATGACCCAAGAGCCTCTCACCAATGCGGTCGCTGTGAGTTCAATCTAAAATTACATTATGTCAGTAAGGATTTTCAATAGATAAAATGACACATCAACCCACTTTTTCTTCAGCCTTTCATCACATCAATCAGGCTTGTTTACAAAATTTCCCCTGTCATACGCTTTCCTGTAGAAATCCACAAAACGCTGATTTGACAAATGCATGTACTTACAATAAACCGGGATAACAGATTGATATTGACAAAGGCAAGCTCAATATGTGCATTATACTGTTTTGAAATATATATTTTGATCATAAAAATTTCTAAATTCCCCCATTGTAAATATATTTTTACTCACATTTAGATGTGAATAAAAATATATACATTTAGCATATATACATTGTAATATTTAACGTCCAATATATTAAGGGACGAATTATCACCAAATTATTATTCGAAAAAAGTTACGTGAATTCAAGAAATATTTTCACCACAGAAGTGTTCGAAAAGTGGCTGGAAAATCTATTAAAATTAATCGGATAAGGTAAGTTTGTAAGTTCTTACATCTCTGCGGATTGAATCTTTAAAACCCTTACACATCTGCATACCACCCATGTAATACAACTTCACAATCCCAGCGAATTCTGTTGAATGCTATAAAATGAGTTGCGAAAATCTATGCAGTTTCCATTATCACAAAGCGACTAACGCTAAATAACACGTGGAAAGCAACTAAAAAGTCTTTCGAATGGTCACCATACCACCTACTGTGCCATGATTGATCACAAAACATTGACGATTTGCGTTGAATTAAAACACAAGCGAAAAAACAGAAAGATTTTGTGAAATTTTGTGAAAGTATCCGTTTCCAGGATACATGCATAGGGCTCGAATTCACAGAACGATAAACCAAAAGCATGAAAAGTTCATGCCCTATTTCATCGATAGGGATGATAGGGAATTCTGTGTTGTTTGCTTGAGCTGAATGTCAGAGCTGTGTGACAAAGGCTTTCGGCCACAAACAAAAGGACATCAAGAAAAATAATCTTTGAACTACAAAATATAAAGCGGTACACAACACATTTGCGGAAAATAATCATTAATAAAAACAATTAATTTTAGCGTTGATTATAGATTTTTAGATGTTTGTCTTGGTCAAACTATATATTTTGACATAAATCTTTGTCATTGTCAATATATCACATGTGCGATGGTGTCCAGCATAAAGGTCGGAGAAAACCCATGACAATCCTCAGGTTGTTGCAAGATCTTTCGATGTAGGATCGTAGAGGAATATAGCTTGTAACCATGGCATTTGTGGGCGCAAAATCGCTGTTGTGTGAGCATCGGTGTGTCGGTGTGTACCTAAATTATAAATATCCCAAGAATAATGGCAATATTCTTATAAATTGCTTACTTCAGAAATTTAAGCAACTTTGTTTTCTAAACATATCCGTTGTTTGAAAGAATAAATCAGTTGTGAAACTTTGCCAAATAATGCAGTCACCCTACTGTTGTATACTTAGGAAGATAAACCAACCATAGATATTAACAAAACAAACACATTTTAATTTGATTAAAGGTTTTAATACATATTGAAAGTTGACAAACTTCCATTTGGATATGTTGTTTAATACATTAAGGCTTCGTTTCAAACATCTTGTTTAGCGATCATGTATATAGTCACTTCCAGTGTTACCGCGCTAATACAATGTTCTTTCGTGTATATTGTTTCTTCCAGTGTTACCGCGCTGATAAAATGTTCTTCCATGTATATAGTTTCTTCCAGTGTTACGGCGCTAATACAATGTTCTTTATGTATATAGTTTCTTTAGGTGTACGGCGCTAATACAATGTTCTTTCCATGTATAAGTTGCTTCCAGTGTTACGGCGCTAATACAATGTTCTTTTATGTATATAGTTTCTTTAAGTGTACGGCGCTAATACAATGTTCTTCCCTGTATATAGTTTCTTACAGTGTTATGGCGCTAATACAAAGTTCTTTTATGTATATAGTTTCTTTAAGTGTACGGCGCTAATACAATGTTCTTCCATGTATACAGTTTCTTACAGTGTTACGGCGCTAATACAAAGTTCTTTTATGTATATAGTTTCTTTAGGTGTACGGCGCTAATACAATGTTCTTTCCATGTATAAGTTTCTTCCAGTGTTACTGCGCTAAAACAAAGTTCTTTTATGTATATAGTTTTTTTAAGTGTACGGCGCTAATACAATGTTCTTCCACGTATATAGTTTCTTACAGTGTTACGGCGCTATTACAAAGTTCTTTTATGTATAGTAGCCTGATGTTTTCAATGCTTGACAATTAACATTGTTTATTCGAACTAGGGTCTCGCCAAGCATTTAATGTCAGAAGTATACCTGTACCTGACAGTGGACGGTGTTTTTCTCTGAATGCTGTCAGGTGCCCTCTGCATGAACATGACAAGACTTGTATAAGTAAATATTCTTCCCTACAACGCTAATATGTAATGAAACAAATAAATACACTAACATGCAATCATCGAGCCCAAGACACACCACATCATCTGGAAAAATTGCCAGGATTATGTACAAAACGTATCGTGACGCTTAAAAGCTATAGCAATACCAAGACAGGATTCCATGTCTAACCTCGTGCCCTCGCTTTTCAGCAGTTAACTGACATTGCTAATTTGGAATTATCAGATGATTTATAACGTACTGTTCTGAAATGTTTTAATGGTAGACCTGGGGTCGATGTGACCGGATTAAGGCAGGTGTTTGTTAGTATACATTCCCTGTATATTGTAAGTCTCTGGCGAAACGATCATATATTGGTATGAACAGAATAATAAACACTAATAAATTGAGCATTTCTTGTATACAGTTTTATTATTTAGAAATCCAAGAAATAAAACATTCACACAGTAGGTTAGAGGTAAACCATTGATAAAACTCATGATAGCATGTCCCAAACAAACTCAAACTCGAACACATACACATACCAGTATAAAAATATGTATGAAAAATCTTTGCCATAAAATATTTGTAAGACGCAGAAAAATCACTTAGATACAAGAGAATCCTTATAATGTTGATAATACCCTTAAAATTACAACAAACACCAAAATGTTTACCTCCTTATTTTACTATCTTTTCTCCCAGTTTTATACCTAAAAAGCGCGCTAAATGAACAGCAATCTAATTGAATTTACTGATTATTTATGAATATATTATATTCACAATTTTTACAACAGCTTCGAGGAGATTTTGTTGACATTTTGTTCTTCAGAATCGTGAATAATATATTGCAAAAACTGAACATGTAAGAGCAATGGTCAATGTCATTAATCGCACTTGGTGTTAAGGGCGTTGTTATCATAGTGAAGAGCTCACGCAGCTGTAAATCCGCTTCCTGAAACCAGGGCCTGCATTTTATAACCTACAGTATGCGAATCATGTTGTAGACAAAACAGGTGGCTGTTGATAGCAACCTTTACGGTGAGAAATGTCATCAAATATTCACACACTATTACGCCGAAGGAATTCTTAGAGTGCATGTAATGTGCCTTCTTGTTTCAGGACGTATTTCCACCGCTCTTTTATCTAATGCTGCTTCACTGAGGCGACCTACCCAAAGGCAAGTAAGCCGCACCGCCACAGACATTATACTGATACGGATTAACCAGTCGTTCCACTATGCCATTCATGCTCAACGCCAAGGGAGGAAGTTACGAGATGTGACTCAACAATTGACCCTGGCTCTCCCACGAACGAAGCGATAGCAAAGAGGAATCCAAACAGTAAACATGACAATAATGATGGCAGACAATATTATTCCTGCAATTCTCAGCTCGCACTCATCTGAAACACAAGTAAAAGTAGTAAAAGAAATGATTACTTGCGAAATTTACAATCTGACTTTATCTTGCATAAAACATTAAACATTTCCTATTCAGTTTAGTTAAATTAAAGTCTTAAATATGGAATATAGTACCGCAGTACAATTACAAATTCGTTATAATGATACACAAACATGGATAGCCGTTTCTGATAAATCAATTTGTTTTAGTTATTTGTAGATAGACACAATCAAACTAAGCGATTCCATACATTTCCTCACCTTTCATTTTAAGTGACAGTGCCGACAGTATTGTATCAAGCACGGAACTGACATCAAAAGTACCCAGTATCCAAGTGATCACAGGTTTATATCTGCCTAAAATTGAGGACGAGAATTTAGCCAATTAAAAGGATGCTTCAGTTGCAACAAATTTGGAGAAATGTAAACGGAATTTTCTACAACATTCTTGCATTGTTTCTGGACCTACGCGTATCAACTATCACCAATACAATGAAGAAATTTAACCAAGAACCCGAATACTTTTGTGATATTTTAAAATTCACTGAAAGCTCTTGATGAGTGCCCGTTAGCCGATCAGTCGTCCTTAGTGCAATTGTTTTACGATTCAGTGCAATTCTATAACACTGTCATAGAAACCTCTGTATATTCGAGAACACTATATTTACTCGTACTTTCCGCGAATATTACAGGTGCATTTAACGTCAGTACCACAGATGTCACCAGAACGATTTCGGTCAGAACCAGAAGGAAAATCACCCAACCATCTGATACTGAAACAGGGAATAAACATAATTCATATAGGTTGCAGACAAAGTTCGTTATCATAATGTTCATTATTTATTAATTCATTTATTTATTTATCTGTGGTTGAGATTTTACATCAATCTGACGAATACTTCTCTTATACGAAAGCAACGAGCAATATGGCGGGAGGAGAGCAAGCAGATCATGTTCGACTGGAGAGGCAGCCAACATCAGGTGGGCGAACTCTCAGCGACCACAACGGTGAGGGGCTTCTCTTTCGTATTCTCCTGCGGATACACTTTGAACTTTTTGGTTTTGTCTTTGGTTATATGAGCATAATTAAATATTCTTGTATCGTCATCTCAGTATCATATTAACCCGATACTGTTTTAAATCAGGCCAAAAGAGTGCTATTTCACCAAACCCACTATAAAAAAATACCAGCATAGTGCATGGCATTTGAATTATTCAAACATAAGAAGTTCAAGCTTAATAAACACTTGGAATGTTTCAGGTTGTACCGGTGAATAAGCATTTCATTTTGACATAAGCCTAATTTTTAACCTTTCGTCTTGGCTTAAGCAATCTATGTAAAAACAGGAGTTAATTGATAGTTATAGCTAACAATAAGATTCCTAAAACTACATGTATCTGCTATTGCATTACAAGTTTAGTTTATCATAAAAATACAGAATGGATAATCATTATTCTTTCGTTCATATTTTTAAAATTTATCTACCTACATCCCACATCACACATAATATATCCAATTATGGCGTATCTAATTACATATAACTAGCACTCAGATTTTGAATATTCCGTTCATGCTTTACTCACAACAACAGACTGGTCCCACAGAAGGGAAATAAAAGAAAAAGGCAAACATTAGGATGTGCAAGAAGTTGACATTTAGTACATAAATTCAGGCAATAGGTCAGTAAATGTATAGGTATGCATGTGTGTGCGCGTGCGTAAGTGAGTGCATGCGTGTGTTCAAATGATATATGCTTTATTGACGTTTTTCGCCTTCTGGCGTATTTAAATTCAAATGAAAAATGTCATATTTTGTAATGCACATGATTGTCTTTGTTATTTGATGTGATTTTTTCATATATATCCGGAAAGTGATGAATCTGCATGTGTAATACACCTCATTTAAAACATTTACATTTTACTATTTAGTTTTCATCCAACGGTGGAAAGGAAGCAAACTGAAATGGATAGGATGTTTTCTTTCAATGCAAAACCTGCTGTGTGGTTTTGCTCATAAAAGCTGATAAAAGAATAAAATCTATGAAAAAATGAGAATGATAGTTCAAAGATTTGTTTTTCATTCTGTAAAAACATAGAATTCTTATGAAGAGGATAGTACAATGTATTTATTAGCGTGAGAATAACGAAATACAGCTGAAAACTGCAACGGAAGGATGAAAAAGGATGAGGAAAGAGTGGTACATTGGATAATTGGATAATTTTAATACAGCACACAACACATGAAAAGAAAAACTTATTCCACATGAAATTGTATTACAAGATTGGTGGTGAAGATGACCCAAGAGGAGAATCTTCATGGGTGTTAATGATAGGTATGTGGTTACCATGACAACGGCACAAGCGAAATGACTGATAACCACGACAATCCCGGAAGTGAACATATGTTAATCGCGACACGTCGTCATTTGTTTGTGTATGAATCCACCAAAAATTAAAACTCTACGCAGAAAATTGTTGGAGCCGGGTCATGAAATCATATCTATTTATATAGTATACATTGAGAAATATGTAGCGTCAGTTTAGAAGTTGAGCTACCTGCCATTGTGTAAGAAATACCTTCTGAAAAACAGAGTATTTTTAGAACATAACCAGCCATAGGTCCGTTGTTGGGGTCAGAAGAATACAGTACCAGTCGCCGTCCCTGACGATATTAACAAACGATATTTCGTTCCACGATTTATTATCGCTTATGCTCCAAAAAGGAACCAACTTACCAGAAAGCAGTTTTGACGCCGTGGCAAGGTGACACGGTGGACAATGGTAATAAATGTAAAGGTGGGGCAAAATAATGTGAATTAATTCCTATTCAGAGTTTGTGCACAGTCCATATGTACTGTTTTGGGCCGTTACTATACGTATGTACTGCATGTAAATAAAGCTTGTATCAAAACACGGTCTGTAATTTATGCTGCATGGTTCCCCTGGATGCATTTTCCACGTTTAATGACGCGTATCAGACTGAAACGTGACTCCTAACATTCATTATGTCTAGCGTTAACAGTTGTCATAAAAAAACCGGTGTACTGAACAACACATAAAGCAATATGTCATATTTAGAAATGCAAATCATAAAGCCAAACTTACCAGAACAGGGAGGTTCTGAAAAGAGAAAGAGAAAAAATCTCATCGCTTAAAGTTTAGACGCCATATAGTTGATTCCACAATACTTAGAGAAAAATACATGTACGCGTAACTCTATAAAACTGCATTATTATACGATTTTATGTGACTCACATCAAGGTCTGTTACACGTAGACATAATGAAAAGGATGAGAAATCAAGGGAATGTCACTTAACTTCAGAGTAAGGAACAAAGATAGGGTTGAGGATTGTATTTCTGTGCAGTCTGAAATTGTGATTGTAGACAATGACACACCACGTATACTGAAGATGGCACAAATACACACAACCACACACGAATATTATAGATCAAAAAGCTCATTAACGACAACGATATTTCCTTTTTGTGAACTTGTCTTGTCATCTCTAAAACGTTTCCGATACAAAGATTATTTATTGCTCTTATGCATACTTATACACCTAGTCCTTCTTCCCAGTAGCCTGGTTATGGTAATTCCACAGAGGTTTGTTATCGGAAAATGAAAAACAAAGTTAAACCAAAATTGGACAGTTGTATTTCATAATGGACTCTAGCGAGTCATATTTTGTCACACTTCAAACACATTCTTATTTGTTGTATAGTTTGTTAAGAAGATGGAAAGTTCTCCGATCAGCAGATATGGCTAAAATATAGCCTGCAATGACACTTATGGTACTCTAATTAATTACTCTAATGACAGGCAACGGTAGATTATAGTAGGGCAGTGGGCAAAGTGATACCAGTCTGAGGAACAGAAGGGCCTTGGGGTATATGCAGGAGAGAGTACAAATGGAAAGCGTTTTGAGCGGTTCCCCCGGGACAAGGCTTTAACAGTTTCTGGAAAAAAGGAAGTGTGATCTAGACATAAATGTGTATTAGCCCCTGGTTCGGGGGCGAAAGAACTGTTTTACAGGGTGGCTGAGAAGTTGTACAATACGTAAATACGTAAAAGGCTTTTCACTGATTTCCATTTCTTTATTCACGATTTGAGAAATGCCAGCTATGATATTGAAGTAGAAAGAAGACAATCTTTTCAGATAATTTATTGAAGCTTAACATAATAGAAACGAACTGGCAAATGGGTTTACCTTTCTACTTTACCCATGAAACATTCTACTGTCTAGTGGGAATACATCGAAAATAAAATTTGCGTTGTTAATGATATTGTTTCAAACCACATACACTTACATTCGAAATTAAGACAAATCACACTAGACGCTTGTTCAATCTTTTGAAAATGACCGGCAAAGAAGGCAGAGTTACACACAGGATATACAAAGCCCACTTTTGACAAGGCACCGGATATTTAGCGTCCCGGCATCAGCCATCTATGTTCTGAGAAATGCAAACGATTTTTTTTCGCATAAAATACAGAATACATTGTGCACCAACATCATGTCCATGTATCTTGCACGCAGCGAGAAAACAAGACGAGTAAAGACACGCAGTTAATGACAAAACGAGCGCGCTACGAAAACTCGATTCTGATACAATCCTAGTATATGTAAGGGCAATCTTACCATGGCTTGTACTTGTGGATGGAGTTTTGATGGTAACGTCCAAAGAAAGGGTAAAGGCATCCGTAAATTCAAATAAACTACATTGTTAGAACATTGTAAATTTCAAACAGGACCTGATTAAACACATTTGGTAAACACAAAGGTGGCATATTGTTATTAAAATGGTAACGGCCAAAGCGACAAAAACATGGGCTGCTATTATAGGCTTGACCACTATCATACTCGTTGCAGGCTTCAAGTATCCCAGCACAATCAGCCGATTTCGCAGATTGTTTGCAGTGGTCTAGGTCAACTGGAATATGCATTGTATGATGCATGATCACCCCTTGTGTGCACCATAAACAAGTCACGGGCGGACCAGCGGCTCGCTACAGGGTTGCCTTTTTCAGAACTTGAGCAGGCTTTGATGCCACACATACATAAAAAAAGCCGAGTGCGTGAGAGTGTGCAATATTAACGCAAAGTGGATGCCTTGAACTTACAAATATAACATATATCTTCTTTTGGGGTTCATTTTCACAACGTAAAATCTATGGAATCTTTAATTTTCCATTGAAGCAATGTGTTCGGAAATGAACACTGGGGCATTTGGCACTTCATCCGGTAAAGCCTTACGTCTATATTTGTGTTCGCACCCAAATATTCATCGAAACATCCAAAGAGATAAAAGATAACCGTCTATATCAATGAGCTTACGACCTTCTAAGAACAGAATCTTACCTGTATATGTAGAAGAGTTATTTGTTGTGGAAATCGTTGTTGCAGGTTCTGGAAGAAAGTCCAGTTATTGGTAAACCAGGGCAAAAATGCATTAAGCGTTTGAAAGCAATTAATTTGACTATCAAACTAACTACAACTAAAGGAATCTCTGCTCTTCTTTTTGATTTCCCTTATACGATGGCGGCCACCATTATAGTGGGAGGTACCCCGGCTTTAACAGAGCCTTATGAAACCCACGACCATCCGCAGGTTGCTGACAAACCTTCCCTCCGTTCGGGCGGAGAGGAAACCGGCATGCGCTGGACTTGAACTCACAGCGACCGCATTGGCACGAGGCTTCTGTGTCACGACGCTGCGCTTAGAGCGCTAACCAACAGTGCCACGGATGCTCCTGACAACTTTGTGTCAGTTTTATATCTACCTTGCTGGCATGGGAATCTGAGGCTCTGTAACATCACATGCACTGTAGTAACTATGTAGAACTTGGAATGCACAGAATACTTGTGCTCATCGTCACCTGGAGAACTGTTTAGTGCTGTTGTGGATGTCAATGTTGTTTGTTGTTTTCACCCGAATTTAACATTTATTGGTCACTTATCGAAATGATGCAATTTTGGTGCTGTTTTTGCAAAAAGAAGGGCAAAAAAATCAAATAAATTAACAAGGCGGTCACCAAGTTATAACTCCGTATCAAGTCGATCCTGTTAACCTTACGGACTTTGACTGGAGTCTCAAGTAGCTGACCGCCTTACGTGTCCCAATTGCGTGCAAACAATTCAATCCTGAACCCCTCTGCAATACAGAAATACTCGATGTTTACTTGACACCCTATAATGGAATTTATCCTGAAAAAATGAATTCAAGTGATTGAAAAAACTTTTTGGATTATTATTTAGAGTTTGTGAATTCAGAAGTATGGTGGACTGTCAGTGCCTTTTTTATTCTGAAAGTGATTCAACGGCGTTTTTAAATATAACACGTCAAGAGTGGGGAAAGTTGATCGCTTTTTATATCATGAAATAAGTTGTGGACAATGTTGTCTATGAAGGAAACTGGTGACCGGGTTGTGATTTGTCAACTTTTGACACCACTGGGCAGCGAGTGTTATCACAGTGAAGATTAAAGCGTTGTGGGGCTGTATTTTCTGTGTTCAAGAACTCATTCAGGTGGACGTGCTGAATGAACGGTCGTGAGGATTAGCTTACACTTCCATCCGTGTGTGAACATAGGTTAGGTTAATGCTTTAACTTAAAAACATTTTTTATTTAATTATTTGATTGGTGTTGTACGCTGTACTCGAGATTATTACATTTTCATGGTAAGAGGAAGCCGGGTGAGGCCTGCAGACAGTTTGCAGACCTTTCTACGCAATAATGCATGTATTATTTATCATGTTTTTTTTTTCATGTAAACCTGACATCAGCGCAATGTGTAATTTCAAGTATCTTTTGTCGAAGGCTCACACAGTTTTGTTTTTATTTACAAGTATTTAATTATTCCTTTTGTGGAAAAGAAAAGAGCCCGCGGAAAATCCCTGACCGTGCGCAAACTGCTGTAGGATCTTTCCTAGACTTAAACTCACCGCGATTGCATTGGTTAGAGTAAATAATATTGTTTCCTCCTGGAGGATATCATCTAGCTTGCATATTACTTCCTACATGTGTATGCGAAGTTTCATCGGAATCTAATAAAAGTATATTTGATGTTTAAAACTTAATTGTGTAAATGGAATAGACAATGGCTTGATGAAAGGTCCAGAATAAAAAAGAAAAGAAAAAAAATATAGAGCAATATATAACAGAAACATTCTCTTAAAACGTATAACAGAATTTATTCTATTCCGTTGGCAGTCTATCAAAGTCATAGAATTGCCTGCTGAGCTACACAAAAGATGACATTCTGCTTTGATTTCCGTTAACTATAAAAGAATGGGTGTGTGTGAGTGGGCTACACCTCGAGGAAAAGACTTGTTTTCTACCAACGAACAAACAGTCATTTCTATGTTACCAGCTCATCAGTCGTTAGGGTTAAGCTAGTAGTGTTTTGCCCATGGGTGAACTGTAGCACAAATTTATTTTGGAGAACATCTCACACAAAAAAAGAGCTCTCAAGGAGGATTTTCATCTCAGGCCAGAATTTGGTTTCAAAGTATTTCACATGTGCCCTGAAAACTCATCCCGTCTCTCAGTACCGCAGTTATTTGAAACTATCCATGTACAGCAGCATTTGGTCGCGTGATCAAACTCACTGGCCGATCAGTACATGTGCAAGTTTCTCTTACACTTGTAGGTCGGCCACTGTTGCCAGTGTGTTAGCAATACACACACCACACTACTTAACGTCACGCGCACGTAAGTTTATACCTACATCAGACTAGACATGACTCACAACTGGCAGTACCGTGAAGCTTCGGTCTAAACGGTAGTTACCTGTACAAGACGCTACCAACAGCTTATCAAAACAAGGTTACAGGCCTACTTATCAAACAAATTTTGGAAATTTTTTTCAGTATGTATACTTTACTGTCATGACTCACGTTCTGGGGACAGAATTCCATATTTGATGTTAGTTGATGTTATTTATTTATTTATTTATTTATTTATTTATTTTTATAATGCTTTGACGCCAGTCAAGCATTTTTGACGTTTTGATAGGAGAGGATTCCTTAAAATACGCTTAGGTCTTACATATACCTACCTGGATTTTGTGCTCTTGTATACGCCATCATCAGGGTGGAAAAACACAAGATGAACTGCAAAAATATGCCAGACATATCCTTAAGTCCACGCGCACCTTCAGTGTAAAACTGATGTAGAAAAGACAAAAGTAAGATAATTTTGATTTCACTCGACTTTGCAATTACAGACACATTTAACGCCAAACCTCAGAACGTCGATTTGGGGTTTCTAAAATGACCTTTTCCAGGCACACACACCTGTCAATAACCACGATATGCTCCCAGGGAATGGCTCTTTTCGTCAATAATATGGCGTAGCAGTGACGACGAATAGATATGTTACCGATCTCCTGTCGACCACCTGCATTGTCTACCTGAACCACCCCTAAACCATTTAAATCGTTTTCCAGGTCGCGCACTACTTGTCACTCACATAAGGCAACACACACTGATCTGGCAACATTGAATGGGCATCCGCGAACTTTGACAAAATTTGAGTAGGTAATGAAAAACTTGTAAAAAAAATATAAAAATTTGTCAAGAAATAAATATTTTCCAGAAAAACCACGCTTCGTTGTTATACGTGTATCTAATTTTCCTTGTTTGGACTTTTAAATTCCACCACTTCGTGCACATTCACATTTGTCGTATGTTATTTTTTTAAATACAGCCCAGACCACTACAAAAACATATGCCAACTCGGCCTTTGACAGCAATGGGCAAGTATAAACTCGAAAACTGGGCCAACCGGAAGTTAAGCTCCAGTTTCAAAGGCTCCAGTAAGTAATGACATTTGTCTGATTCTAGAAAGAAAAACATATAAGTACACTTATACGGTTTTACTTTTAACGATTCCAATATGATATGCTGGATTCCTCTCCTGCCTTACGTGGGAGGATCTTCTAGCAACCTGCGGATGATCGCAGGTTTCCCCCGGACTCTACCCGGTTTTCTCTCACCATGATGCTGGCCGTCGTCTTGTGAGTTAAATATTCTTGAGTACGGCGTACAACAGCAATCAAATAAATAAATAAATCCAAAATAATACCAGACACCATAAGCGTACACATAACAGTAAAAATGGTCCAAATTTGCTGTGCTCCTCACGGTCCCAATATGAGATATAATAGTTACAAATGATAGACACGCGCTATGCTTGTGTTTCTGATGTCCCTACATCAAAGCAGAGAGAAAGGATGCTAAATTAGCTCGTTAAGTAGGATACATGAACACTTGGGATTATAGTGCGATTGAGATGCACACAGGTACATGCATACCTGATTAATGAAAATCTAAGCTACCCTGTAACACGATTTGGATACTGATTAATTGCGTGCTACCGACATGATTGAAAACAGTTTACTGCTTCTCTATATACTCTTCCGTCCTACTTTTTTTTTTTACTTTATACATACTTTTTATGTTCTTCAAAGTTTAACCATTCTTATCCAATCACGGAGAATATAGTCAGATCTTCATGTGAGGAAAGGTCAGATCTTCATGTGAGGAAAGGTCAGATCTTCATGTGAGGAAAGGTCAGATCTTCATGTGAGGAAAGGTCAGATCTTCATGTGAGGAAAGGTCAGATCTTCATGATAGGTTCACTGTCTTGATTTATTTATTCATTTGTTTATTTGATTGCTGTTTTACGTTGAACTGAAGAATATTTCTTACACAACAAAGGAAAGCCTTTTTGTGGGAGGAAACCGAACAGAATCCGGGGGAAACCCACGACCATCCACACGATCGGATCACTGAATCCCAAAAATGTTTTTCTCCTAAAGTCTTGAAAAGAATTCTATTGGCTTGATTTGATGAATTCTGGATAGTTTCTCAGTTATTTGAAAATGCTCAGGGGTCTTTTGGAAAAACAAAACTACATTTAGTGAGCTGTTATGCTTGGGTACATCAAACAAATTTCTCTGTGATATATATAAATTACATGTCATTTATCACTTGTAAGGAATTTATTTATTTATTTATTTGGCTGGTGTTTTACACCGTACTCAAGAATATTTCACTTATACGACGGTGGCCAGCATTGTGGTGGGAGGAAACCGGGCACAGCCCGGGGAAACCAACGACCATCCGCAGGTTGCTGGAAAAACCTTCCCACTTACGGCCGGAGAGGAAGCCAGCATGAGCTGGACTTCAACTCACAGCGACCGCATTGGTGAAGGTCTTCTGGGCAATTACGCGCTAAGCGACTGAGCCACGGAGGTCCCCACTTGTAAGGAAACTACATCGAACACCATGCTTAATTTTTCAGGCGACATCCAGGGACGAACTCATCTCTGCCGAAATGAAGTTCAAGGGAATGGTGTAGATCAGGCCTCCTACTGAAAACCACATGACTTACGCTGGCATTCCTTATGTGGAGCTCGGTCCTGCATTGCCAGAACCACTCAGCGATGAAGACAACAATGAGCCTTAGCCCACCCAAGGAGAAAATCTTGTTGACAAGGGAAGGTATGGGGTGGGGTAATTTTATCTGGTTACATGTAGTACGGGATTGATTCAACAGTTTTTTTCTTTTCTCCAGTCATGTAAAAAATCAATGTCTAACGGGTGCATTATATTCGGACATGTTGCATTAAGTATGCATACCCGAAAAAATGTTGAGTACATTTTAGGGGAGATAACTCTAGTTTGAATTATAAGCAAGGGTAATGATTAAGTCAGCTACTAAGAGTGTTATGAGTGTATCATGCCTAGCCCACTGCAAAGATATGTGTCTTGCCTTCAGACGATTTCCAACCTTTCATTATGTTTCCAAAACTTTGTAGACAAACTGTGTCGGATGTAACATGCTGTGATCGAATTTGTGTTAAAATGTTTGTTTGTTCTCCCTTTAACTAGCTATTTACGACTACAAATGCATTCACCTTGTAAGTTTTCTATACTGTTCTTGAGAGTACACTTTATTAAGATATATATATATATATATATATATATATATATATATATATATATTGTTTCAAAATGAGGTACCTACATGTACACATACTCGAAAACTCAAAAACCGTGGAATAATAATTTATTCACTATCTTTGTCACATAATGGAAAACGATTTTTTTCAAAATATTGTTTAAGTTTTTTTTTATAATACTGCAGAATGATTATTTTCAAGATGAGGTATACTGTTTTTAAATTTTTAAACTCGAGTCGTAGTTTTCATTTGAAAACATATATATATATACAATGACTGCTCGACGTGACATGACTGAAAATTTGTTAAGTATGATGTAAAACCACAAGCGCACACACATCCCGATACCATAATTGTAAGCGTTTGCATTCACACGAGAAGATACTTTTGTTTGCTCTTTTCGTGGTAATGTGCGAGGGTATACATATATAGTATTATGGTAAAGTCAGCGTGTTGCTCATTGGAAACCTCGCGCAGTCAAGCAAATACAACACTTGCGTGAATATAACGTCCAACAATATATGGCAGAATGAATTAAAACTGTCTTATTCGTTATTTGTATGTGCACAGAGGGGACCTCCGTGGCTCAGTCGGTTGGCGCGCTAGCGCAGCCTAATGAACAATGCCGTCGCTGTGAGTTCAAGTCCAACTCATGCTGGCTTCCTCTCCGGCCGTAAGTGGGAAGGTCTTTCATCAGCCTGCGGATGGTCATGGGTTTCCCCCGGGCTCTGCCCGGTTTCCACCCACCATAATGCTGACCACCGTCGTATAAGTGAAATATTCTTGAGTATGCCAATCAAATAAATAAATAAATATCTACACAGACGTGTTCGGCGGATAATATCCGTGGCACCCCACACAGGAGACATGGAAATACATGAAATAACCAGAGTACGTCACAGCTACCACACAAAGTGCTGACCCATCGGGGCATGAAAACGTGAAGACAAGAAACCTCTCTAACGGTAAACATATAGACAGGATTTCATTCCTAACTTTATGAACAACTAAAACCATATTGAATTTCCTTGTGGGAACAAAGCAGTTGTTAATGTGTCTTGCGGAATGTTTCCATGCATTTCTTTTTAGTTTCTCCTAGCTTGGCGTTCAGCATGAAGGGGATAGTGCAACGACTGATTAACCCGTATCAGTATAATTTTTTTTGAGAATGTTTTATTAAACGATCAATTATATAACATTATTCCATTGCCAATTTAGTTAAAACAAATTAATTACAAATACATTACACAAAAGAGAGTGATAATGATATAGTTACACAATCAACAGACATGTGATATTTGTGCAATGTACTGTGGTAGTCAATATTAAAGTTTCGTAAAATATAGCATTTGATTAACATTGTTTATCAGAAATGTTCGCGATTACAGATCATACGAGTTTTAACATTGTTTTTCAAAAATGTTTATGATTACGTAGCATACCGATTGGTTTGCATTGTTTATCAAAACTGTGCACGGTTACAAAGTATACTAATTGGTCAACATTGTTCATCAAAAATGTTCATGATTACAAAGTATAACTATTGGTTAACATTGTTTATCAACAATGTTCATGATTACAAAGTGTAACTATTGGTTAACATTGTATATCAACAATGTTCATGATTACAAAGTATACCTGCTGGCTTCCTCTTCGGCCGTAAGTGGGAAGGTCTGCCAGCAACCTGCGGATGGTCGTAGGTTTCCCCCTGGCTGTGCCAGGTTTCCTCCCACCATAATACAGGCCGTCGTCGTATAAGCGAAATATTCTTGAGCACGGTGTAAAATACCAGTCAAATAAATAAATAAATAAATACAAAGTATACCAATTGGTTAACATTATTTGTCAAAAATGTTCATGATAATAAGAAACGCTGAATGGATTCGCATTTATGTGTACGTCTTAACAAACATCCAACGTTTCCAAGTTACTGTTTATGATATGACTATATTGAAACATACATGGCATTCTCCTTCATATTCAGAGGTCATACCTTTAATATCTAAGTTACATTTTCTGGAGCAACTAGAACAATGTAGATAATTATATTCTTCCATGTAAAGCGATATAAAGTAAAGTATATAACCATTTATGAACAAGTTAAAATCGATAAAAAAAACGTTAATGTTACTGAAATGTATTATTTTTTCATTTTTGTCTCTGTCTTGTTTTTTTCCCAAAACTGTACAGTCTGGCAGGTGTGAAATAATACATTAGTGCGGAATATTTAGAACAGTCACATTCTCGTACATCCTCGGTCCTGAACATCCGGTAGGTGGCACCTTTCGCAGCAAAATTTCCTCGTAATGCGCAGCTGTATAAGAAACAAATAAAACTACCTATTATTGCTCGTGAAAAGAAGGCCACAGTTTAATTGCTACAAGAAATAAACAGACTAGAAATATTTCTATCGTAAAAATTAAGCTTTAAAAAAAAAACATTCCAAGGAAAAAAACACAGATGTTAAATTTATCACAGAGTTATCATCGAGAAGTACATGTAGTACACGCTGGTCTTAATTCTTCTTGGAGAAGTACTTTATTAGGGATATCAAGCCATTCAGGTACCTGGTCTTATCAAAAGTTTGGCTGAATTATGTATAAGACCTCAAAAGAGTAACTAGTTTGAGTGGCATCTAGAAGTTGGGATGGAAGTAATCTAAACAAGGCTTTCTTATGGATATACAACTTCTTGGTTTATTAACCCGACGTTTGGATGTAATTACTAACATCGTTATCAACTTGAGGAAAACCCCTCTATAAATAAATAGAGCATTGCACTAAATTGTTTTATCTGATGCAGTTTTGAACGTTGATTCCAAAAATGCAATTTTTCCTTATCAGTCTCGTTAGCCGTTGTCACTAGAGATGCAATCTTAAGGCCTAACATCATCCCAAGACAAGCAGATAACTTTAACACAGCCGGAAGGGGCGTCACTAAACCTGAAGTAGTACAGAAAAAAAATCGCCAGTTTTCATTCTTATAAATTGAAATATACAATACAGCTAACTTTCAATTTATTTCAACAGAAATGCGGGGAGCTTAGGTATGTGATAGATCTGGAGATGTGCTCTTATGGCCTCGGACCCCCATTAATTTTCCATAAGCGACAATGTTAACGTCTAGCACTGTAGCTCAGTCCCAAACATTCCGTGGCCAATAAGCTTTGGTGCATACCTGGCCCAACCTGTGAGAAAGAAGCCATAAAAATCTTGACATAGGTTGACCGTCAAAATCTGGACCTTTCCATGCCGGCAGCTGGGAGGCGTGCCTAGCAACGCCAAGGGCGCTTCACTCGCAGCCTCATCACTACCTCACACCTTGTGTCCTCTCATCCAGAATTTCAAACTTTCATCAATAAAGCTCATACCTCCTCAAAGTTTAGACAGTTTCCAGCATTTTAATACCAAGCATGCACCTGTGCACCAAAAATGGACGCCTGGGAGCAAAAAAAGACTTTATACCCTAAAATTCACAGAACTACAATCGTCCCTACCCAAAAACGGAAGTTGTAATGGGGGTCTGTGTCCTTATGAGTAGAAAGTTGGGTGACCTGTCACGTGATCTGGCGGCCATTTTAGATTGAAGTGAAAACATTTGACAGCCATTTTTTTCCAAAACACCGCGTCCGATTGACTTAAAATTTAGCATACGTAATAAACGTTCTATGGAGGCTATTTGGACAGAAAAAAGGTGCAATATGTATGCAAATTAGGCTTTGACAGATACATAAGTGGTGACGTCATGGGAAACGAAAAATTTGATGTTGAGATTCTTTCCTGATCACGAATCCGTGTCAGTGTATGTTGTGCATGTATTTTCTAAAAGTTAGCTTTGCGCAAACCTTGTCTTCTTTACTGTATGCTAACCAGGTCCTAGTAATTGACAGATACCTGCATGTGTCCTGGTCCAGGTGTTCGATTTCTGAGATTCGAAGATGACTGACGCTGGGAAACTGACAGTACGCAGATCGCGCTGGGTTTGTATCACTCACGCCAGTCATGTCAGAGTTCGATCCCAGGTTACGGAATCTGTCACGTGATTAGACTTTTCTGACTTTAAATATTTTAAGTTAGCTGCTTGTCGTAGTTTGATTAGGGATAGCGATGTGTGCGGAAAATCATTCAAGTATGTTAATAAATGCGGGAGGTGCAGTACTTGTAAAATTATCCAGAGGCCGATTTACCATATTTGGAACTTTTACGTCCCCATGTTATACAAATGTATTTGGGTCTAGGATGAATGTATGAATATTGTAAGGATGTTCTGGTCATGAATCTGGTCTTATTTATTTCCTACGACATACAGTTTTACCGCAAATTGCGATCAACTTGCGAAAAGGTTCAAATTCCCACCATATTTGGAGGTTACGTGATAGAAAGCTGTTACAGCGGTAAAGCTGAAAATCACTGAGTGCAAAGCGCTATGTATATGTACTCTGTATAATGAAAATCGCTGAGCTGTGTTGACAAAGGGGACATGCACCCTTTCGAAGTAGCGTATGCGCATTCGATAACCTTTCGTGACACGAAACTAAGGGAATTTCATGAAAAACACGACTCCAAACATAATTAAAGTTGTTATTCAGTGCATAATCATAACATATAAATCCTGACAAAACTATGGAGAAAACACCATAAAAGGAAGCTAATATTTGACCAGAACACACGGTCTATTTCGTTAAGCGCAATGACACGTAGTACGTAAGTGAAATTACTTCTGGCAATTTATTCGCATTTTTTCATGCCGCTATAATGGGCCTCTGGCGATTCTCACCAATAGACTCAGAAAAATATATATGCTCTCCTGAATAAGTCTTCTATCAACCCTTTTAGGCTAGGCATTCTGGAGGAGGCTTATTTTGATCTACGCAGACATCAGCATCAGCATATCCTTGTTAATATAAAATATGCTTGTCACGTTGCTAGGGGGGTGCAAATTACTGCTATTAACCATCTACAGGAACAGTTAAACCTAAATGAGGTAAACTGACAAGAAGTGGGATTTCACTGGTTATTTGCCTTGTCTTCTCTATTCTGCTTTTACTTCGCATACTTTATTCTTTCGTAGTTTATCCCTACTTGATCTGTTCAAAGACAGCTGCCAATATTTCTGTAGTAAAGTTGGCAAGCCTTCCATTACCGCCTTGGAACGCCTATTAAGACTGCCATACAACTGTATGCCACGATACCGAGATTTATACCATATCAGATGATGAAGGGAAATTGTAGGAAGCCAATTTGAAATAAAAACATAGAAAAATGATATCCATTTTCGTTGACATGTTATTAAAAGTCAAATCGCATTGGTTTTAGAACATAAATAAAAAAAGATATTTTCTGCAGTGTCAAGAAAGTTAAGATTACACAAGTTCGCTTTGTGATATAACAGTTATGTTGCCAAGAATGGCCTTACATAGGAAGTGGTATGTGTCAAATGCTTCATACTCCGTTATATACATAGAGATCTAGATGTTTTTTAAGCTTAATCCTGATGTCGCCAAGAACAATATGCTGGAAATACATTTCTGTTGATGTTTAATCTACCTGACCCCCAAAAGACAGCAATATACATTAAAGAGTTTCATGTACAGTTAAGTGAAATTGGATGTTACCTGCTATGGGTCTCATTGGAAGGGCTTCGTACGTTCCTGCAACGAATGCAAATGACAAGGATGATTTTCACATTTTAATAAATGTGTAAAATAACTTCTAAACTCTCACAAACTTGAAGCATTCGATATATAAGTTATTGTCTTGAGATAATAAAAGAAAAACAAAGCGCAAAAAAAGAATCCGTTACTGTGACTTATCAAGCTTTCAGCTCGAAACCACACGATGAACTGAAAGTCATGGTGAATTAATGAACAATAGTTTTCATACGTCTGGTATATGCGTTATACGTTTGAACCGTTATGAGAGTGTAAAAAAAAACAACGTTTCTTACCGCTATTAGTGTGAGATGGGTTCTCTGTGTTTATTTCGGAATATCTCCTGCAAATATATAGGTTGAAATATATCTATGTTCAACAGCTGAATGATGACCCTGTGTAAAAGTGCCAAATAGAAACAACGAGCGCAAGGGAAGTCAAGCAGCAGAATAGATCTATTTCTCTTGGACTATTTATTCACCATATTGCACTTATGTTTACTGGAATGGGGCCTTACGCCTCCCTTTCACATGCAAGTATATGATGCTGGAGGAAGTTGTGCGTGACAATACAAATAGGGACAGGACTCCGAAAAGAATAGCACCGCATAATGTACCTTGTCGCCGCAAATTCATCCAAAACTCACATCAAAGCACGTTACAAAGAAGTCAAAGCTTATATTAATATAGGCAATATTGGCTTATTGAAGTTGCCCTGTCCAGGTTATTAGTTCAGAGAAATGGTAAATTACTCATGATTCTGGTCTGTTGACTCATGATTCTGGTCTGTAGACTCATGATTCTGGTCTGCAGACTCATGGTTCTGGTCTGTGGATGACCTTTGTGGGGGACCACCTGTAAGTAGACAAGTGTCACATTTGTGAACTTTTCCATTCACAGTTTATTTGTGTCCTCTATTCTTCTTTACAAAAGTACTACAGCCCAGCATTTCTCCCCTTGGAAAAAATTCATACCTTCCATGCAATGTAAATGACAGCCTTCTACTCCCAACAGTATTCACATTATTGATAATGTATGTATCTAAAAGCGAAAATTTGGGATGCCATCATCACGTAATTTTAAAGTTTTTTTTTTTAAAACTATACGTTATATATCCATAAATCTTTCACAAAACGGCCGACAAGTCGATCGAATGAGTTGCTGTGGAGAAAACTGAAAAAAGGACGTATAAAATATCAGATTAAACTGTTGCTGGAAAGCTTTCACATACTCCAAAAAATCGTGAACATTTGCTACGTGGAACTGCTCGATAAAATGCTGCGTTATGACGAAATGGGGGCCTCCGTGGCTCAGTTGGTTAGCTCGCTAGCGCAGCGTAATGACCCAAAAGTATCTCCCCAATGCGGTCGCTGTGAGTTCAAGTCCAGCTCATGCTGGCTTCCTCTCCGGCCGTACGTGGGAAGGTCTGTCAGCAACCTGATGGTCATAATGTTGACCGCCGTCGTCTAAGTAAAATACTCTTGAGTACGGCGTAAAATACCAAAGAAATACATATATAAATAAATAAATGACGAGAGGTACCGAATACTGATCGGCCTATATACTTACTTTTTTGCCAAAAGAAAACCCCTCTTCGCAGAAATACACCCACTACCACAAAAAGGCCAAGACCAACAACCGATCCACCGACTCCCAATCCAACTGCTAACATTGACATCTTACCCTGGCCAGAGTCATCAGCTAAAACACAACCATAAAAAGAGCAGTGCGATTAATAGCATACTGTCATATTAATTTTGTGTAACTGGCGTTATACCCGAAACTCAAGAATTTTTTATGTCTTTTTTTGTCGCTGGATACCCAGATTTTACAAAATCAGTTCACCGTGTGTTTAGTATGATAATAGAAGGCAGGGCATATCATCAGAACCTCATGTAAGACGACAGCTCACTGTTACCAAGGCCTGAACCACGGAGGTGGTTTAGCCATTTCAAGTATAATCTCTACGATATTTCCGTTCACACCGGCCACATCATAGTAACCCTGGATGACAACGCTCTTGTGGCCTCCGTAGTCATGGCTGGGTCCCATTTAGCCCAGTAGGATGAATTATAACATTTAGGAAAACAGTCGAGTACTGACGTACCTCGCCCATCCAGCCACTCCTTTACAAGGACACAGACCCCCATTAGAACTTCCGTTTTTATTACGAATGTAATTCTGTGTATTTTAGGGTGTAAAGTCTTTTCTTGCTGCCAGCCTGCCGTTTTTGGTGCACAGGTGCATATTTGGTGTTAAAATGATGGAAATTGTCTAAGCTTTGGGCAGGTATGAGTTCTACGGATGAAAGCTTGAAATCCTGGGCTAGAGGACACAAGGAGACAGGTGGTGAGGAGGCTGCGAGTGACGTGCCCTTGGTGTTGCCAGGCACCCCTCAAAGCTGCCGGCATAGAAAGGCTCAAATTTTGACGGTCAACCTATGTCAAGATTTTTATGGCTTCTTTCTCACAGGCTGGGCCAGGTATGTACCAAAGCTTATTCAATGTTTGGGCTGAGCTACAGCGCTAAACGTTAACATTGTCGCTTATGGGAAATTAAAGAGGGTCTGTGGCCACAAAGCTGCCTGGGCGCGCATGCGCGCCGTGTATATGGCGGCCATTTCGTAAATGAATTGTCCGCGGAGAAGGGGACTTTAATAAATATGAATGGATATTTACCTCTGGGGTGATCGACATCTCAGGATTTTAACAGGAATGTGGCCCTAGGACCCTAGCATTGCAAAGGAGTGGCTGGATGGGCGAGGTACGATAATAAACGACTGTTTTCCGAAATTTTACAATTCATCCCACCGGGCTAAAAGGGACCCAGCTATGACTACGCGAGACCCTACGAGTGTCATCGTCCAGGGCTAACATTTTAGATGATCTTGTAGACAGTCCATTTATAATTGTTACACCATATTCAATGTCCATTCGAACGGCCGATCCCAGGACAACACTACGAGATCATTGTCGTCAGACAACATTTAGGATATAAATTAACTTTTCTTATATGTCATAGATCAAAATATTTTTCTTACCAAGAACTGTGCATTCCGACGTTATATTCTCCGACAAGGCAACACTTGAGTTAGGCTTAATCCTAAATTGGTAGGTGACCCCACGATTTAGGCCATTCAATGTGGTCTCCACGAGCTTTAAGTTTCCGGGATTTTTGACAAGTTTTGCCTCCCAGGCCCCTTGCGTTCCTCTGTACTCCAGCTTGTAATATTTTAAAACAGACTCGTCAAGCCCGGAGGCCCAAATAAGAGAGGCCTGGCCGTTTTTACAGGAAACAACTTTGATAGTAGCTGGGATAAATTCTGAAGAAAGAACGTGTTTACAAGACTTCAGTTATTCTTTAATGTATACGAAGCATTTAATGGTGGTCATTAAAATTTATGGAATATTCCTCTCTCTGCATTAATGATAAGTTAGGCCCAGCTTGGAAAGGCCTATTTATTCACTGGTTTTGCCTTGATAATTCAAGCCAAACTGTTAAATTATGCCGTTTGTCAAACTCTTTGGTCTAACTATGCTACTCACATAAAATACGTAAATGTGACGAGAAACGAAAAACCCGTTTGTTTTATGTGATTGTAGTCCCCTATACATCAATAACCTGTATTTATTTAGTACAACTCAAAGGTTTAATAATGGCAAACTAATAGTATGTCACACCGCTAGTGGTTAGAGCGTGCGCCTCCAAGTCGGTAGGCCTGGGATCAAGGCCGGGTAGAGTCATATCAAAGATTTTAAAAATGGTACTTGTTTGTGCTTCGCTGGACGCTCAGCACTTAGAGTTTAGAGCAAAGAAATATGGCTCGTTCACCCGGTGTCAGAATAATGTGACTGGGTGGGGTGTATGTCTGTTGTCTTCGGTTTAGCACTTTAGTGGCAACAGCGCATGGCGGCATGGAATCGCCCTGCCACAAGAAGACCCAGTATATTTACCCAGTATAAACACCTAATGATTCCGCATCGTGAAAAACTGCTAAATACGACGTAAAATCCCAAACATACACACAAAACAACTATTTTTTCGAAAAGGTTCTCGAAGTCAACCACACAAAGTCTCAGCATATACTCTTAGTTTAAGTACAATGAATGGTAATTTGCAGTTGTTCTGTCATTCAAATAGCAATGAGTGTTCTAAGTTTTCATTTTAATCGTCAGCAAATGGATTCAGATATCTATTATATTGGTAATCTAAGTTTTCATGGATTACAAACTTCCTACCTACAACACGTATGGTAATGTCCTTTCTGGCTGTACCAATAACATTGGTCGCGCTGAGGTGATATATGCCCGACTGCTCCATTGCAGCCGATGACAGAATGAGTGAAACGATCATGGCAGCATCTTTGTTGGGATGCGGGTAGCCCTCTGTTATATTGCCCTCTAGTTTATGGATGCCTTTTTGCCAGACAATGGAAGGCGTTGGATTCGACTTTACCTCACAAGAAAGGTTTACTTCCTGTCCCTCCAAGACTACGGTGTGAGTACTGTTACAAATAATATCAGGGGCATCTACAAGAGTAAATACAATGTCCACATTAATTAATGAGCACCCTTGGAGTAACAAAATCATCAAGTAATACAGCCATTCACAGTGTTCACTAAAACATATTGTGTTTATTGCCCTTTACGTATGTAACAGTTATTAACGATTTCACTGCATCTATCATAGAAACATTAGAAAGTTAGATTATAGATGTATGTACTAGCTGAACGTGTAGGTATACCCAATACATAAACACCAGTGTGTTGTAGAAAGTTAAAATATTTCCACTTTCAAAACCGTAGTTTGAAACGTACACATAATATCCAGGACGAGAGACGTTAATACACGTGCAGCCTGCCCAGGTCTTTGAGCCTCACATCTGATGACGTTATCGTCCTGATCTCGATCGGCCCTCACTTTATACCGCTGTGTGGTCAGGTATCCGTGATTGAGCCCTCGCCGTGAGATCACTTCTGATATCTCATCTACTGATACAGGACTGCTGTTGTTGTACCATGAGAGGACGGCAGCAGGATTGGACTCGCCACTGGTACATGTAAATGCCACTGTGTTGTTTTTCTGCTACGCTGACTTTCCCGTCGAGTTGCCTGGGATCAGCTTCGAGGTGTGCATTCCCTGGTCCAACTGAAAGCAAAACCCCTCTTTTCACGATAAAGGCATTTTGTTATAGAGTCTTATGTTTGGCGAGCCATCAACAGTACCTTTGCAAATAATTACTTTTCATTTTCTGTAAACAGTAATAAAGCAGATTTGGTAGAAATTAAATATCAGCATTACATTTCATTTTAATGACCATTTGTAATTGAAAGGCAAAGCATAGTTAATGTTAATGATTAATACGATTAACTGACTTACAGGTTACGTTGAACGTTCTGCTTTCCTGCTCCGTCCATCTTGTCAACGTCCCGTCCTGACTCCCCTCGCATACACACTCCTTCTGGTTCAGGGACGGACTGACGGCTATACTGATTCTGATCTGCTGACTTCCATCGTTACCAGGGACTGTGTTTGTCTGACCACATCCCGATGACCAGGTGAGTGTTGGTCGGGGATTCCCCTGTCCCACCCGACAGGTCAAGGTCAGTGTTTCTCCAGTCTCCACGGCAGTGTTGTTAACATAACCTGACAGGAGCATGCCAGATTGGGGAGGATCTAAATGTGTCAAGTAGAAAAAGAAGGAAATGAATGCACATTCATTCCAAGGATCGAATCAGGGTCTTCCTGTGCCATTAATACGGATATTTGTCACGTTACCGGTGATATGCATTCGTGTCTACAGCTTTATGCTTGGTTGTAACCACGAATAATACATAAAACACTGTTGTAGGTGAAATACTCCTCGGCATGGCGTAATATCCAATAAAGGAATATAAAAAAAATAAATCATAGTAGAAAAACGACTGAGTAAAGAAAGAATGCATGAATTATTGGTAAGGGGCTTGTAATACATGACAAATTATTGTACTTCTTTATTTTTTGCCTCATCCTAGTCTTGTGGAAATACTGTGGTAGCGTCAAACACATTAATATTTTATATTAAATAAAAATAATGAAACATTTGATTATGTTGGCAACATTACTGACGACACGTAAAATACCTTAAAGGTTGCCATTTTTTTTTAATGCCAAACGTTAATTTTCGTTGTTTTCCAGCTCATCGTTAAGTTGTCACATTAAGCACTGGACGACGTGACAAACTCATACCATGTAATTTTATAGACGCTGCGCTACAATAATTTTAATAATGCTTTGAGGTCCTGCTTCACACTATGGCCACCTCACGGGGTTATATGGAGCCTCCCTATTCATTCCGCACAGTACACAGGGACTATAGACTTATACCCAGAAAATTTCGGTAATCTAAGCACTTAGCATTCCCGAGTAGACTACTATATAGGCCATTAAATAATTTAACCAGCTAATGAGAGGTGTGCAGGTGGGTCAGAAATGTAGAAAGATAAATAAAAAGTTGCGATAGACTTCGAGAAATTGGGTCACGATATGACGTCAAATATACGTCAACCGAACAGATTGACGGCGAAAAGTCCAACTTTTACGAGATATGAATATAAAACGATTGTGATTGATTTTGGTTATAATTTGTGTAAGGAGATATTCAACTTCATGTTACATTCGGAGAATATCGACCAAAAATTTAGTTTTCCACGTAGACGTGGAAAGTCACAAAAGATGTCTTTTTGCCCACTTCTCTGCACAGTTGTTGTAAATTTAACTTGTTACTCCTGCTGTTGGATATCCGAGACTGTTAGGGAGATTTCTGACCGATTTCTAGACAGGATTGTGTTCTATTCGGATCGAGAGTCCTGTCAATGATGTAAATTATTGTATGATCAGATATATGACGGAAATGTGTGCAGAGGTAGGTCGAGGTGCCCTTAGGCTATAATTTTCTGTACAAGGGCTTCGTTTAGCTGTAAGTTTAAAATATCGCCACTTTTCTCTCTCGTAAAATAAAAAAAATAACAAAATGAAATTGGTGTAGGCTTACGGACTGCGGGAAATCAGTTCACTGCCTTGCGTCAAATATAAATTTAGGTCAATCGAGAGACTGACGTCGAAAGGTTTTTCTGTGAGATATAAATGTAAAACGATTGTGTTCTATTTCTATTTTAGATTTCAATTCGCTGCAGTGAAGACTGTGAATTTAGGGCGAGTGCAAAGCTATTGTTGTACATGTCATTTGTAACTATTGCTGTTGGATATCCCAGGCTGATACGGAAATTTCTGTATGATTTCTAGACTGGACTGGGTTCTGTTGAGGACGACACGGGTCTTATCTCTGATGTCATAGTCACACATAAAACAGTAATCTCTGCAGAGGTAGACCGAGGTACCCATGCAACCGGTAAATTTCTTCAAAACTGCTGCGTAAAACTGAAGTTTGACATACTGCCGACATATTTTACGTGCTCTTGATGATATTTTCGACTTGCGAACACTTTATTTTCGTCGAGATGTTGAAATTATTATGACTTGCAAGTGACAGTTCCGTTTATATTTACCCCTACTACACGCGTCTGCTCTCAACCAAATGCTCAACTAGAATCTAATGCTTGTAGAAATCAAAGCATTCACCCCCTCCCCCCCCCCCACCTCAACTCTCCCACCGCCACCACCACCACCACTGCAAGCCACTGGTCTCAATCAATGGCTAGCCTAAAGTGTATTTCACCACACTATCTCGAACAGAGAAAAGGAGACAATAAAGACAATATATCGAGGAGCCTGTCTGACAGAGTTGACCATAAATTTTATTGCTAATTAATTTTATTCAAGAATTTTCCCGGCCTTGGATTCAAATTATGAACAAATCAAACTGCTTATGTAAAATTTTAACATTTTAATGCTACATTCAAGCGTGCATAAGCAGTGGTGTACGAGTTACAATTAAGTGTTAGCAGTTAACATCCAGTAGAGGCATGGGTATTCACAACCGTTTATCCCCACTGGTGAAGCATGAGTATTCACAACCGTTTATCCCCACTGGTGAAGCATGAGTATTCACAACCGTTTATCCCCACTGGTGAATCATGGGTATTCACAACCGTTTATCCCCACTGGTGAAGCATGAGTATTCACAACCGTTTATCCCCACTGGTGAAGCATGAGTAGTCACAACCGTTTATCCCCACTGGTGAGTTATACCCAGTAATCGCTAAGGAAACACGACTGCCTTGGTTAACGATAAACGCCTGTGTTATACGTTTTTGTCAAATTTTAGATACTGATAATTACACTTTTCATCACTAATCCAAAGGAACGATGAGAAAATGAACAATTAAAATGTGAAAATATAAAATTTGTCAAGCTTTATCCCCAAAGGGTTTCAGAAAACTTAAGCATTTACATGAACACTCAGAATAAAATCCCAACTGGAGTAAACTGCCAAAAGTCAAATTTCACCGGTTGCGAGTGACCGTTTGCCAATTATCACTTTTGTTGGTGCTCTATTATTTATTTATGTATTAATTTGATTGGTGTTTTACGCCGTACTCAAGAATAGTTCACTTATACGACGGCGGCCAGCATTATGGTGGGTGGAAAACGGGCAGAGCCCGGGGAATCCCACGACCATCCACAGGCTGCTGGGAGACTTTCCCACTTACAGCCGGAGAGGAAGTGGACTTGAACTCACAGCGACCAAGAGGTGAGAGGCTCCTGGGTAATTACGCTGCTCTAGCGCGCTAACCAACTGAGCCACGGAGACCTGCTCTATTATTACTCTTTATGAGTCTTTTATATCCCACAAGGAGAACATGATAACAAAACAAAACTGATGTTTATAATGAGATTTCATAGCAGTACTTACACTGCACACTTAGTGTGTAGACTCGTGAGCGTACAGGAGGATCCATCACACTGTTGGAGGCGTTACAGTACAGCTCAGCTCCGTTCTCCTCGGCACTAGCTGTAAACGTCAATGTCCGGTTTGTGGTCTGTACCGAGCTGGTATCCTGGTTGCATTTACGCGGGTCTAGCTCCCGGACATTGCCGGAACTCCGTATGTACGCCCTTATACAGGCCTGGGGTTTACTGGCCGAGGATACACAGGTAAAACTGGCGTGGTCACCAGCTCTCACGGTATCCAGACTTTTCGTCAGTGTAACACTGGTTACAGGTACTGCATCACGAAAGCATAGATACTTCTGTTTATTTCCAAATTGTAAGAGATTAAACCTACTTCTAGAGTTCAGGATTAAAATATACTATTTCCACACTACCCTGAAAAGGGCATTCGTATAACCTCATTAAAATACAGAAGTAAGTTAGGTCTATGGCAGATTATATTTATTCCTTTACTTGTGGCTTGACGATCTGCCAGATTTACACATTCCATATACACATGTATCAATGCAGCTGTTGAAGAAATCCATGCATATCCACCTTCGCTGGATTTAAAGGAATCTACTAAAGTGACCAGAGCGAACATCTTATCTGGGAAGATATTTGTGCAAGAACAAAAACGGTTTTGAACTTTGAGATTGTAAATTATCCATACTTACATAGCAATACATGTACACCGACGGCTCTTTCATATGAGCCTTCATAAGCAGGAGTGTATTTCTCGCCTTGTAGCATGTATTAGATCATACGTGTTGTGTGACGACTTCAACCAAAGTCACAAGTTATTACTGCGCAAACCGGTATGTCAAGGTTATTCCTTCAAACACTCATTCTAAGTTTTCTTAAGTCTTTAAGTGTAGTTCTGTTATAATTAACTATGAATAGAGCGTTCAGAATCGCTGGCACTGCTTCATGCTTGCGTGTGTCTACGTGTTATTCCGCTTAACCTGGGGCTAGGGCTTGTGCAATGTTTATATTTAATCATCGACAACTTATAAAGTAGCAGGATTTGGACACTGGTTTCATTCATTCCTTCCATCGTTACTGAAACTGTTGACGGCTTCTCTTTGCATGAGCCCGTCCTAATTTCAGATTTTACAAGAAAAGTTTTTAGACGGTTAGTGTTAAACGTTGTTTTACATGAGAGTTGGCCTTCCGATTATTTACCTCGATCAATGATCCATTACCCATTATACAATTTGCTTGACGGCGGGTATACAAATGTTTGTTTGCACACAGAGATTTAAAACATCGTACTTCAGAAAACAAAGCGAATCATATTTACTTTGCACTGATGGCTGTAAAACAAAATAACTGGCTTACTTACCTCGAAGGATAAGAGTAACATACTCGATTTCGTTTCCGTATTGACAATTCCATCTGCCGTCGATCATGTTTTCAGTGATGTTGTCTATGTGAACTGCGTGGACCTCTTCTCCATTGATGTTTTTACATCCCCCTGTTATTCTAAATTGCTCACCGACAAATGAGACACGCACCGGTATTGAAGGTATACACTCACGGGCGCTGTAGCTAACACGTAAGCGCCGACCATAATATTGCCAGTTCACATGGTCCCTGTTCCCTACCGTTCTGTTTATCGTACATTCAAGGGTGAATGGACGACCAATTACGACGCCATCATGTTTTGCTATGGATAAGCTGGACACAACTAAAACTTGAAACAGGATGTAAAGATCAAAAAAAGAATTACATTTTAAAGTCACATCTTCAGGGCGCGTACAAATTCAATGTAAACCGACATATATGACCCATTCTGATCCACGTATTCACGGCGGGATTGTCTTCAAAAAGTCATATTTGTATTTTACTTGGTGATTGATAAGTCGACTGTTGCTGTCTGGCGGTAAACTAGTTCAGGCTCACCTCATTATTGCAATTTTGCGCTTCCCATACAGGAAATTAAAAATTAATTTTTTTAAATTTTGCATAGAGGCTGATAAGAATTTAATTGTAGATTGTGATAAAATGACAGTAATTACTTATACCATAGCAAACTGAACTGACCGGCATGTGTGTGATAAACCAGCTGAATGAAAGTGACTGTCTAACCAGCGACAGGTCTTATATGTCAGATAAAGGTAAGCAACAAAGTATGGTCGCGTCGCATCCATTCTTGGCCACCATGTACATCAAGCACCTCAGACACACTGAACAAAAGCTGCTCCAGTGGAAGTTTGACTCCAAAGCAAAATGGTCCCGTTGATAAAGGCTGACGGACTGACTGGGCGTTGAGCGACATTTTACTCGGGTGGGGGTAGCGTCATAAAGCGTGAAATTTACTGTAGTAGGCCCTAGGCATAACATAACTGAGTTTTCTGTCACTTTCTGCAGTGAAATATTTACATGTAAGTGACGAATCAGGGGCTGCCAACATATTGGACGTTTCCGGTCACACAGAGTACAGTGAGCACTGTAGGATAAGAAGAGATAAAGGCATGAAGATTTGTAGTTAAATTCGGAGATTAAATTTGAAGAACTTGCAGTTTTAACGAAAACCTCGACCGCTACCAAATCCAAATTACAACTTTACTGTAAAAAAATGTTGTGCAAATGGGCTCTGGTTGTATTTAGGTGTACATGTCCGTGCACCAGAAAAGGTTCCAATATCACGTCCTGTCGAATCTCAGAACGGACTGGTCTGAATACTTAGAGGGTTATGATATTTACATCTCTTTATAACAGAAGAAGGTCGTTGCCGTCGCCACACACTGTTCTAAACTCGGGAGGACTAGAGATGACGTAAAGGAAAATAATTGAGGTGGGTACATGTTAAACTAATGGCTTTCAGTTTCACTTCAAAATCTTCTGATACTTAGATGTCTTACTGCAAGGTTCGAAATCGACACAGGGCATCAGCAGGACTAGGATTACAGTCGATTTCACCATGTCAAATCTACCAACGTGAAGACTCTAGAAAGACAATATTGATGTAGATCAACCACAACGCCAAGGTCAACTCGCCACATCGCACTCTGAACTCTCCCGAAGCCGCTGCTACCAAGCTTCCTGAAGACTTCACAGTTGTGTCATTCTTGTGCGTTAATAAATGTGCTGGGCATCCTTTTGCCTGTTTCAAAAAGAAACCTGGGATAATATTCGCTAACGAGATTCAAATTGGCCTATACCCACACAACCAAACTGTAGACCGGCCAACGAGGGTAGATGCAGGATGACAGATGTATTAATAGGTGAGTTTGGCGCATAAACCGGGTGAGGCTTTGCCAATCTGAACACAGTTCTCTGTTTGTATACCAATGGGACCAGGGGACACGAGTGGCGCACGTACTTCTTCACGGGTGGTCGAGAAAAGGCTATTACTTTGTCAGTAAAAAGTGGAATCACAACACCATCTCCCAACTTCATACGCAGCAATAAACCCTGTGACCTACCAACAGCGTTCTGATTGCCCTCAAACTGGCAACAAGAACGGGACACCTGGGTGATTCTCACTTACTTTATGCTGCTGAACAGGGACACTCCAAGGCTTATACCATGACGATTGAAAACGTTGATGTGGATCAACAGAAAAGTATACATGTAAAGCTGCGCCAATGCTGCATGGGATTTCCAAGTGCCACAGCCCTCCCTTGTATTCTCGGGGTATCACCTGCATGTAGTATTAAACCAAAAGCTCGTCTTTTCAGAAGTCAACGAGACAATAATTTCCATCGCACAAGACCCAATCTACATAACAATGGACTCGAACACCAGACTTAACTCCTGTACCTCATTGCAGTGCAGACTGAATGAATGAATCCGGAAAGCCTATCTTCACTTACAGCTTCAAGTTTCTAGGCTCAACACTCATCGTTGGTACCCTTTACGCAAGCATATTAAGAGTGTTTTGCTCACTTCAGCCCTTTTTAGAATCAGTTTTTCTCCCAAACGCAAAGACCACAGTGAACGGGGTTGCAACTGGAATATTACAATCAAGGACTGCGTTCCATATTTGACATATCAGGCAGACCAGTTAGCTAGGCGTGCTCTCTGCTGCTCAACGTCTATCTAATGTCAATCGAGTCCCGAAACTAACAACAAGAGTGAAACCTGATCTGTCAAACCTGCAGTGAACATGTCGAAGTGCTTAGTGATGCAAGAAATCCATTGGCTCTATATCCCTGGCCCCAGTTGCTCCGACTAAAAACCATTTAATCCAGCATGGAAAAACGCCCTATTGTTAAGGAAAAACATGGCATATTTTAAAAGAGGAAAATTTAGAAAATTTGTCATAAATATGTAATTATATTTACACTGTATGAATGTATGCTTGAGGTTTTACGTCGTAGTTAACAATATTTAGCCATGTGACGACGAAATGTCATAAGGTGTATGTGCATGTAATGTGTTTTTTTTGTGGAAGGGAGAGCCCCTGCTGCCAAAACGCTACGGCCACTGATGTATCAGGCCGAAGACACCATACATTACACGCATTTCAGTTACATTATGCTGACACCGAATCAACCAATTATTTTTCCTTGTACTAATCTCTAATTGCTAATCACCAGGTGAATATGTAATGGTTTATTCAGTTAGTTGTGTCCAGAGAGTATAACACCTGATAAATAAACAAAGTAGCTTTTAAGAAATTCATTTTGAGGATCTCAGTATTTCGACCAAGTAAATAAACCTTCGCAATTCTCCCCAGCCTGAATTAATTAAAGCTGACATACTGAGATCCTCAAACTGAGATTCTTCGGAGTTACTTTCCTTATTTATTACGCTAAGCTGCTCAGTGGATCAACTGGATGGTGTAACAACTGTGTGACGAAAAAATAAGTCCGTTGTGTGACATTTCTGCTAGGTTTTCATTTGGAAACAGTGGTAATTTGTCAAGTGAGGTAGAGCTAGATTTCGTCATTTAGTGTTAGTGTTTCAGAGCTCGAGTCATTTTTGTTTAGCTATAACAGAGTGGGTTGGCTCATCGTATTGGATTTTTTTTCTGTGCAGGGTGTCAAAAAGTCTAATGTGAGTATTGTTCTTCCTGGTGTAGTTTTGTCATAGTTCAACAACGCTGTATGATATTTCCATGCGGTTATTTATTTATTTTTTTTAAATGAAAATAACATTTTAAAAATCTGGGTCTCGTAGTTCAAAACTGGTTTGAGACTTAATGCCAAATTTATCCTTAAGTCAAGTCTTCAGTTTTCAGTGGCTGCTGAGTGCGGCTGCATTTTAAATATAAAGTAAGACTTAATATAAGTATTAGCTAATACACTTTCGAACAGCTGGGCATTGTTGACTTTTAAGAGGAACCTAGAACATACCAATAAGACTTCAGAAATCGATTTCAGCCACCTTGCATTACATGAGTACCTGCTACTAGGGGCTACCCTACTTTTTAAGTATTGGTTAAATTTGAGCAAACTTGTGCCCAGGAAAGATTCCAAGCAAAATTTCACATAAAAAGTTATCATACGGTGCACAATGAATGAATTACCTCCTCGATATATGGGTTATATTGATCATGCTGTAAATAGGCATTAACAAAAATCTTACTTTGATAAGAGGAAGCCAGCACTACAGCTAGGAAGAAGCCAATACATGAGTCCATGGCCTGGAATAGAAGATGCTGCCAGATTATTTGGTTTGTTTTACTGGTAATTGTGAGATCAATTCGAATAAAACACGAAGATTAAACGTACATGTATTTTGTTGGGCGATTTTGGCAGAAAATCTTACCTGCTTAGAGACAGAAAACAAGCCTTCCCTGCGGATATATTTATATTCCAAATATAGGTACATGATGAGCAGTTTCACGAAGAATTTACAGTGACCAAGTGCTCGTAGATATGCTTCACCTGGAGAGGGTCTCACTGTATTCCTCAATTAAAAATTGGAACTCTTATACAAAGGAGCTTCGCCTGCAAAGTAAATACTATTCTACCAGGCACTGACATATCACATGCTACATAATACAGTAGTTCTGGTGTAACATCGAGCGAGAGAATAAAGGTCACCGTGCCCTACTTGATTACCCACGAAGACGAGAGATATTGTAACATGGTGACACGTGAGACTGACAAAATTCAGGCACATTGTGTTGTCGGGACGTGCAACAAAATTGTTCTCATGAAATCTGTTGCAGGCGTTCATCGCTCAAAGTCCTTCGCCCTATCTGTTGTCATTCAAGAACTTGTTGCAGAAAGATGGGTTAATTTAGGGAAATGTCTTATCATACAATGTAATTGCGCTGATGTTTATATGTAGTGCGTCCTCAATGAGGGTTTTCGTATGAACTGCATAGGTTAGACTACAATCAAGAGACCGTTTACAAAGCTGTCGCACCACTGCGCCCAGCACATTTACCACGGTGGTGTACGTATCTCTTCCTTACATGTTATCAAGAATGTTACCCCTGGCACAATTTGCAACTGCTTCGTAAAACAGGTCCAATGTATGTATTTTCTGAAACCACCGGGTCCCATGGTCACAAACCGAATTTCAAATGTCGTTAAAACTGTTATTTCTGATGTAAGACGGTGAAATATCTCTCAACAACCTTTAACCCTGGGAAAATTATCATACAACAAATACCAGGTAAAAAACAGAAAGGAACATGCCAAATTTAAGGACTGAAATTTTGACTTAAGTCTATGATCGCTCCTTCATCCCTGTGCCTGCATTTTAGGCAAATAACTCATGTTACATTATTATGTATCTCTAAAAATAAAATACAAGACTTTCCGAATCATGAATATTGTTATAATGCCTATGTTAACTATACGTTTTTGATCCGTCTAAACTTGACAGTGAAACGTGCTCAGGATTTGTTGTTCTGATGAACTGAGGGTTGTTTTGAGCAAGCCATGCCCAGTAACAGCTCCTCAATACGCCTGATCCCTTTGTATGTTTTAATGACATGTTATGTTAAATGTCATGATAGCACAGCATTCTAAGTAATTCTATACCATTGACGTTCATGTCGAGCTCAAGTTGGCTTCCTCTCCTGTCGTACGTGGGAATGTCTTCCAGCAACCTGCGGATGGCCGTTAGTTTTATCAAACACCTTAGATACATAAGAATCTACTACACGTACACGTATGTGGGACTTTCGAGGAATTGAAGACTGAGTTGTCAGACAAGTTATTCAATCATACATGGATATATTACTAGAATCGTATCATTGTACACACATTTCTTTGAACTTAAATGTGCAGTTCTTGCTTTTTTAATCTGTTTGATTCATGTTTTGCATTTATCGTATTTCGTTGGTATTCTTCGTTTCCTGTGTGTTTTCTACATATACTTTGTTTTCGTGCTATTGAACTTGATAAATGTATAACGGGCCTAAATACAACTTGAGATGTTTGAACAGTTTTATTTAAACATGCGTAGGTCATACCAAAGAGTCTTGTCAAGTAAAAAAATCTACGGCAAATATACTTAGAAAAAAGCGTAAGTACAAAACTCTTTCAGTATGTAAATAAATATTGTAATAAGTTATAACAATTTTAGACACATAGATTCAAACATTTACTTTCAACTAGAGATAAGTGACATATCTGAGGAATATCTAGTGTTGAAAATGTCCTCTGTAGAGTTAATTTCTGTGCAATTCTTATACCACTTAATACGTGTATATTACATACACATTATTTTCACAATTGTATATTGGTGTTTTTAGATAACAGCTGTTGACTGTGCAATCAATTCAGATCTACTGAGAGTTTTACTTGAAATCTAAATATTCATGTTGGATTTTGAGGACGTGTCAAATACACTGATACATATATTAATGATATATAAATGAAGCAAATGTTGAACAGAGGGATCACAAATGTCTTTAACTTAAGCCATAGGAAAGATTAGTTATGAATATAATGTCTTCTGTTTGCACTGGGAAGGACTTCACAGCCCAGTTCGTTAGCAAAAATATGGCCAAGAGCAAGATGAGATTTTTTTCTTTTCTTTTCCTACACCTTCATCAATAATATGGAATTTATTCCAGTATGCATACTTATTCTTCTAGTATTTCAACATGGAAAATTGCTAGCTTCGAAAACAAACAAAACATTGAAGCTTTTAAGTTCCTTACAGCAATACCGGTGGCCAGTCATTAAAGACCAATTGAATGTCAAATAAGAAAACACCATGAAAGTAATGCACTGAACGAATTTGGCATAGTCAGAAAAATTTGGAAAACATTTGTTTACCAACACCTGTTGTCACAAATAACGACGAATAGCTTTATTAAAAGTACATAGACAATGGAAAATGAAAAAACACATTCAACCTGCATGTACAAATTGTAACAGTATTTACAAAAACAGGTAAACTGGAGAAAAAAAACATGACAAAAATGAAAAATAATCAACTAGGTTTGAACCCCACCCTACCAGATATCATATACTATGCGCCTACTGTTGAAAACCGGACAGTGTCTTGATCAAGTTAGACCTTGTCGATCACCGCTCCTGGTTAGGTGTGAACATTTCAGGTTGCTCGACACATGGTGGGCAATCAACTCAGTCTTATATCCCATCTGCTTTGCCTGGGCTCAGTTCAGTTTTGAGAACGAGCGAGGAGAAAGTGCATGTAGGTGACAGAAAATGTTAGAAGACTATACAGATACGAAACTTTGATATAAATAGTTGTGAGGAAAAGGCGCTGTTATGTGTTGTTTTCTTTACAAAAGATCTCCAGTTCAAAGCCATGGAGTACGGTGTCGTAGTTACTTTTCTGGTATCCTGAAGTCCGCCTCTTTCTTACGAGCGTGACAAGATGCCATCTACCAAACACGAATCAAAATTCCCCATGAATCGAATATGCCTTCACCGAGATTTGGAAGTATGTTCTTCCATACACACTTGACAATATGTATATGTTCTTGATGCCACAGTGACACACCTGATCCTTTGTTTGTCCATTCCACAGAGGCCAACTTCGTACTTTATATACTTGCTTAGCTCTTTGATGGTTTGAGTTATGCGTTGTTTTGGGGAATTGGCCTCGCGATTATTGACCTGAAACGTCCTTATTGGTTGACGGTTGGTTTACGAATGTCTGTTTCGACGCCTAGATTTCACGCCATACGGGCACACTACATGTGGACACTATTTGTCACACGTGCTAAAGAAGCATGTTTGCTACCATGTGTCCCACGTCACACAGGCGTACTAGATATTATGTCACGCCACAGAGACATATCTGATACTGTTTTTGTCATACTTGATAAACTAGGTGTCTTTTACGCCACACAAGTACAGTAGACACTATGTATCTTTAATGCCAGAGAGGCATACCTGACTCCTATGTCTTCTTCAAACAACAAAGACGCACTCGGCAGTTGCAACAGCACGCCACCTGTAAAGAAACATTACCATTGTCTTAAGACAGAACACAGTGCATTTTTCATGTAAAGCAAGTATAGCTGTAACAGATACTAATCTACACTCTTTAATTTCATACAACAAATCTGCGGACGTTAATGTTAACATTCTAGACATTCCACAAAAATTACCTAGGAGTTTTTTTTTACTCAAATATAAAAAAGGATATCATCCAGGGCATTCTACGTGTAATTAGTAAAATGTATACTTAGCGCCGAAAACAACCAGACGCCCATTACTAAGGATTACCGCGGCGTATCTATGTCGCACAGGTCGGCATTGTCTGGTCATGTGCCTTTCCTTAATTTATTCATTTTCTAACCAAACAAACAGGTATACATGCGCACATTTTTGAAACTAATTTTTATTTTTAGATATATTGTGTTGAGTTGATTTCTCAGGTAATTTAACTTACAAGAACACATATGATTATAAGAACAAGCAAAACGCCAATTGTGACTGTAACTCCTATGGCGAGCCTTAACCAGTCATCTGTCGTGGTTGATCCAACTGAAAGCATCAAAACATAATGTCAAGGAAGTGGCACAGCAAGGCGGTGATATGCTTCATCCCTGATCCGATCACTGACAGACGGAAAGCGGCAGGTATATCTGTGAGAACTGTAAATCATTGGTAAACCGAAAACCGACACGAGCATTTATTGTAAGTTGTTCTGAAAGGACTCTTAAGTGTGGCACCCGCATGTACGAAGCCCACGTAACTTTTAGAGCACGTAACTATCATAGCATCCAGCTCGTAACATGAAGTGGGCCTCATACAAGTGGGCCCAGCTCACTAAATATCCTACCAATGCAGTGTTATCGTGTCGTCCACGTACTGCGAAATTTTCACTCCGGTTATGTTAACCCTTGGAAGCCTCTTATACGAAGAATGAATTTCTTCACAAACAAAATATTATTTATTTTTAAGTAATTTTCCTCGTTTGCTAAAAAGAAAACAATTTTCACAGAAATGACAAAACTTTAATCGAACTCAGGTTCCTTTTGATGCAAAAAGAGTGTTTCGTCTATCCCTTCCTAGAAAAATAGTCAGGCATAGTATATCTTTGGTATATATTTGGATCATATCAATGGGGACATTCCAATTCAAATGATCAAGTCAGTGTTTTAACTAGGAAAATAAGATTTTTAGAAAAGGTAAAAATTGTTCAGTATCTTGTCAAACAGAGTTCTGGTGCACAGATATCTTCTTGTGAATTTCAAGACCTGAAATGGTTCAAAACATTTTCCTTAGACTGTCTGAAACGAACACAGTGGCATTTTCAGTCGGCTAAAACATCTATCGCGATATTAAATTGACGCTTTATAATACACGTATTCACACACTTATATATGTATGATTTATGTTACAAAGGTACAGAAATAAAGGATTTACGACCCACTCTTTGAAGCAGCCTTGTGTCATATGTCGCATTGTGGCACATTCCAACTAGATCTTGCATTGTGTTAAACCTTAACATATTTAGGCATTTTACAATGGTTTGAAGCTGAAAACACCATATTACTGTATATACATTGCAAAGCTTACAAAAATACTTGTAGACAAAATATTAAACTATTTAGTTATACATAGTTTCTAATGTCCAACAAAAATATCCTTTCGTTTGCTGATCATTACACGTAATGTACATTACTTGCATAATTTCCATGGTCAAATCTTTTTCACAAAATAATTCATTTTCTCCAAATAATTATGAATACGGAACCTAAATTCCACTTAAAATGTATTTCTGCGGGATAAAAATCACATAAAAATTTAATACGAGTGACATTTGTTTCAAATTACTACAAGACAACGTTGTTAAATATATTAAACAGCGGTTACCGTGGAAACTAAAATGTACCTATTAACAATGAAAAGTGTAGAAGAGTGGTATATTTGATTGATATATTAGACTGGTGTTTTACACCATACTCAAGAAAATTTCACTTATACGACAGTGGCTAGTATTATGATGGGAGGAAACCGGGCATAGTTCATGAAAAACCCATGACCATGCCGAAAAGTTACCTGGGTTGTACAGATACAATGTCCTCTATAACGTAAAATGTATATGGAAATGCCCTAAAATCCATTTATGAGCATAGCATCTGATAATTTCACAGAGTTTGATGAATTATATCCTGTATCACATTTTTAAACTGAGAAAGGTCAAAAGCAAATAAGCTCAAAACTATATATTCTTTAATCTATAATGAATAAATACATTAAACAGAACAATTCCATGAATGCAGGCTTGACAAATTAGCAAGACTGGTAAACACAATATGAGTCATTGGATATAGTCAGTGCTGTTGTAGTTAAACAATAGACATCTTAACAGTTTTGGCATTTATAACCAGGACAACATTATCAGTTAACTATGAGGATGCAACATATAATATTTAATTCACCCATCATTGTGCTACAAAGGCAGTGTATAGTAGTTGGAAAGTAGAACGATTTGTCTGCAAAGGACTGGTATATCATTCATTAAATCTAAACGTTTGCTGTGACGTCGAACTATTGTCTGCGCAGTTGATTATTTTCCAAGAATCTACAATTGTTTGTTTGTGGTTTGAGTGGTGAAGGGTGTACCACATGAGTACGTCTTCCATTGGTGTTCGGTTGAGCGGGATTCGAACCCACGAACACAAGGCATTAAAAGTTATCCGGGAAGACCATTCAAATTTCTCTTTTTAGACAACTTTAAATATTTATTGCCTTTTGTCCTACCCATCATAAGAATGTGATATATGCAGAGTCCATTCGTTTCTGATCAGTGTGAAATTTATTTTCGTACTTCGCGTTCATTTCAAATACACCAAATGTGTGAGAAAAGGCAGAATGACGTCATCATTTCTCTTAAGCGTAAAATGAATAGCAAAAGAGAGTTTGTAATAAAGTGAACTGGTGAGTCTAATTTGTGGCATTCTGATTACGAACATTTTGGACGTCTCGAGGCCTGGTTATGTCAATGTGACAGAAATTGCATCATCTACTGTCAGACTTCCTCGGATTATATGTAAGCTTCAGTCGGGTCAGATTTACTTTCCTGCATAATTAATCGTAGAACGAGTCGCTGCCCATAATCTTACACACCCAGTGTGTGCTCGTGTAGTAACCTGCGTGAAGTATAACTGTCTATATTCCCATTGGTTTAAAACTCTTTCGCTGTTGCACCAAAATGTAACACCTTCACGAAATATCAACGATGTTATGTATTATTTTTATCTATTCAAATAATGCGGCTCAGTCGGCACGAAAGAGCATGCATTAAAGGTAACTGTGATGTAACGTTTTTTTTTATTATTTGTTTGAAATGACAAAACTCGCTTGAAAGATAATATCGAATTTATGAAATTATATTGCATCAATTTTTGTAGTAAGACATAAATATGTTAGTACTGTTAAAAACCCCTGCTAACACAGAGGGTTTCCTCTTTTTTCCCGCTTTTCTGGCAAACCAGTGGCAAAGTACAGCTGGGTTATAAATATAGCGAAGTTTGAAGGTGATTCACTTTAACCCTTATTTCACAACAAGTTTTCCCACATTCAAATACTTACTGTTAAATATAACATATCACATCACATTAGCTGACATTTTCATGGAGTTTGATACATAATGACCATCTCTATGAAATAAAATCAGTTCATGTTGACGCGTGATAAGCGGTTTAGAGATCATATTGTACCTGCAGGAATGCAAATGGTGGGAATACACTCTCCTGGGGAGAAGAACCGCTGATTTTTAGAGTGGAACATATGACCTCCTTTCAAAGGGCTTTAAATTCTGGCTGTAGGCCCTACATGTATACCTGTAAGAACGTTTGTTTACTGACAAGTTGTGTATACTGGGCTTTTGAAAGGGTTGACTAAGTGGTACATGTAAATAACTAAACAACTAAATACGCCGAACTTTCCCAATACTCCTTTGCATTTTGTGGGCATTGTACAAAAACCTCACCTCCTCCACTTGTTCCAACTGTAAAAGAACAAAATGAAACTATTGAACTCTAATTAATGCAGCAGAAGGCGTTTGTGAGTTCTTTTTTTTGGTGGGGGGGGGGGGGGGGGGTACTTGGTTTTGAATACCCTGGGTCGTCAGTTTGTGAGAACTTAAGGTAAAACCCATGACGCGAAACAAATTAGTATGATGTATGTAGTAACACACAAATAAATAAAAACAGCAAAACGACCGGAAGGGGAATAATAAAAAAATTCTGTATCAAAACACATCAATTAGACATATTCCCATTTTAGATAGCAAAGATTACTTGCTGGTGAGAGTCGTTCATCATTATTGTCTTAAAACAGTCTTTCCAAGCTAAAACCGCATGTAGGCATAATGAATTTAGATCGATCGTGGTGTGCCATAGAGGCATACTCAACATCTGAACAGCGGAAGTATGTTGAAAAATACCGTGTAGCCCGTATAGAGTTACAACAGACTTCCAATGTTATATTTTAATTAGTTTGCACAGGTAGTCTATACAAATTTTAACACAAACATTTCAAAACAGCTCAAAACGTTCTGATTTACCAAAGGAATATGAAAAATATAATACATAAATAGAATATAGTATAAACATGAAAGCACATACTAGTAAACCGTGACAAAACTGAAACAGAGGTCCTGGACGCTCTGTCTGTATTTGCCTACCAGAGTGTATATAGTACTCAAATTTACGAAATTTAGAATAAATGATTGCTTGGGCACGAAATTTAGAGTGATAGAGTTGATGGATAAGTATCCTTGAGAAACTGTTTTTTTTTTAAATAACAAACTTGAAGTGGTTTAAAAACATCGCATTTTACGTATAAGCAAAATCTTAAAATACAAGATGTGGAGAGATGTGTAAAACACTATATGCAAGACTGTTTGGTTTAATACCAAACGAATATAACAGTAATTTACAATTTAAAAATTGAAGATATCACCTTATTCAAACAGCCGGCTTGAGAGGAAGTATTGGTCTTTCTTACACCATCAGGGGTGTCCGACATTATGGCATAGATTTTCATGTAGTTCGTCGCACGCCATTATTTGCTTTGGGGTTCTGTTTGAGTGAGTTGAATTTTACAGCTTTTTAAAATGAGGGTCTGGGGGGAGGGGGGGGGGGCAGGATTCTGGTGTCTTCTAATTACACGGTCTCCGATCTGTTCTTAATGGACACATTACTTGTTGCTGCAAGTTGACATCGTGTCGTAATGACTAAAAGTAGCAAAGGTACACCGTGTGATCTAGTTTCACCTGAACAAGTCATGCAAAATACCGTGAACAGTTTTGGGGAAACATTGGGGGCCTTTTATGGAGTTTGAATAAAACTGGTAACAGACCCGTGACCATATAGTCTGTAATAAACTCAAAACCAGTTACTGTTGGGCTTACAATTGTATGCAGAACCTTGTCTAGCATATGCTTGTACACATGTACATGTATTTCTACAGAAAAAAAAGAAACAGAAAATTTCACAAAAAATGGAGATTTGATAATTAGACAAGATTTAAGGCATTTCGACGGGCAGGTCTTGGTGGAATCTGTATAGAATCAGAATAAATAATGAGTGTGGAATTATTGCATGGTTTCTTTGTCTGCACATGAATGGCGATTAATATGACTTCATTCAGCAATCTGTGTCATAACTCATCATATACATGTACATGCTAATAATATTACATGTTCCGAAAAATAGGATTTTCTGCCAACTCTCACAACTCTGAACCTGTATATGTTATAAAACTTTTTTAAAAATCCAGATTGACAAGTCAAAGGACAAATTGTTAAATTCTTAAATAATGTCAACTTTTTTTCTTTGTCAATACTTTCCAAAAAGAGAAATACGTTCATTAAATTTAACATTTTAAATAGGAAGTTGTATGCATAGGCATTTTAAGCCCATTAACAATTTGTCTGCTACTGCTTGGTATTTAATGAAGACAAATAATTTCTTCATGTTTGTTGCAACTAACAAATAGACAAAAAAATTTATTTTATATGTGGTCCGTTGCATCTATTGAAATTCAGATACCGTCAATAAGCCCAAGAAATAAATCTGTTATCTGAGTGATACAAGAATACATTCTGTTATTGCAGGAGGTTATTCTGTTAAATATAACACATATTCTATTTATTGAACATAACAATTCTATTAGACTAATGGTATATAATGTTAAATATGACGTAATATTGTGTTATAATAACAGAATACATTCCAGTATCACTCAGACAACACAATTTTTGTTAAATTTAATAGGCTATTTTTGTGGTGTACTTAGTGTTTTAGACCTTGTATTAGTGACCGCTTCTCGCAGACACAGCTCCAAAAGGTAATCATAGTAAAGGCCTTGAGAGAGAGCTAAGCATACGTAAATCAAACTTGTTCATAGCTTTCTCATGCAGTCTGTAGAACTGTAACACAAAATACAAAATTTGAGTTTCGTTTCTCGAAACTAAATTCTGGCAGTAATAGGCGTTATAAACTGGCGAGGATTGCCTTTGGTGTTGCTGTTACCTTTCGATAAAATAAAAAGCACACCTTGCATTCTGAATCATTATGATTTCAAGGAGGTTTTTTTTTTGTTTTGGGGGTATTTTTTTTTGTTTTTTTCCATGAAAAAATCCATCCAAGTACTGCAAAGCAGTGGGACCAGGCCCCCAAATGTTGGAAGGAGCCCTATTGTATTTTGAAGCCTTCGATTGGTTAGGTAATGATTTGTTACATATTTTGAATTTTGAATCATTTCTACCCTCATATCAACCGCTGTAACGCATCGACAAAACAAGTATCTCATGAGAGAAAAATATTAAAACAGCCGTAATAACGCAACATATGGTTGAATGTTATATACCGTCAAAAACTGGGACATTTCCCGGTTGTCTACACATTACGATTAACCGCCTGTTAATTTTACTATAACATTGCATGGGTATAGCGATTTAAGCTGACTTCGCTCCAGTCGCTACAGGAAACGCTACGATTTGTAGATTCCTTTCGCCTGACCGTTTGAGGAGCCTAGGAAACAATGAACGCAATTTTTTCTCTATGATGGGCAAATTTATAGGTCACACCTGGGGTGCTCTTCAGAAATTTGCTAAACGTCCGTAGTTTAGTCTGCGCACCCATGGAACCAACCAATGGAACAAACGGTCTTCTTATGTTTTAAATATCAAACGCCTTACCTCTAAGTTTCTTAAACTATAGAGGGTGTTAACACTTGTTGAATAAGTACCCAGGATCTTTGACGGCCTGTTCCATAACTGTTACAGTTTAAACGTACGTAATTCCGCTTCCCCAGAGGCTATACCTTCATGAATAAGCATCCGATGCATGCGCTATGAACATTTGCAATTAAAGCCACACTGAGATACTTATTCATGTATTCGACCTAGTACGCGTACCTAGAAAATCAACTGTTTTATGATACTACGTGTATAACTGTCTAACATAACTCTTTCGAAATTTTAACCTATTTGGAAAATGAGTAGGCCTACTTCGATTGTTGACTTGTAACGCACCTTCATGGTTTAGGAGTGTTACACACATGTCGAATTTGAATGAAATTATTCAGGTAAAGGAGAATAGATCTTTAAGAGCATAAGCTTAAGAGTAAGAAAAGCATAAAACCGTGTCCGAGGTTAGTTGATAAGCTGCGTCTCCCAACAGTATGATGTACGTCACACGTCAGTAACTAGACCATTATCTGTAGTTTACCCACGCAGCGCACTTTTGTTCGCTCTGACCTTGAAACAATTATATACATGCTAAACATTCATAAAGTTCGTATAAAGCATCGATACTCACGAAAAACAACTCTTGTGCACTCATCATAGGTTTGCGTTTTGTTACGCTCCCTATCTGTTAAAACATAGCACAGTGTGTAGTTTCCGGGCTGATGTTCTTGGCTGTTCCTCAAGGTGAAGGTTGAGATGTGCCTCATCCCACAACCAATGGCACATGCGACCAATGACTTGCGAACGTTGTACTCCACACTAATATCTGTTCCATTTTGACTCTTAAACAAGAATGTGGTTAGAGAAAATATTTATACACAGACTATGCTCTTAGCGCATCAGGAGACAACGTACATCTGAAGATATTATACTATACTAGTATACTGCATGTACATACTTTATATTTGTTTATTTGTCTACTTGATTGGTGTTTTACGTCGTTCTCAAGAATTTTTCACTTATGAACCCACGGAAATTCGTAGGTTGCTGGCTGACTATATGCTTTATAATACTGTAAGCAACCACACTATGCTATATTATTATACAGCTAGAAACGTGTTCCAATGAAATGGGTTATATCGTATCACGTGACCGTCGTGTACGTGGAGCGGTATTAGGCTCCAGAGAGAGCGAAATTATTTTCATCATGTGTGGTAGCAGTTAAGGAAAGTAATTTTATATGCTAAAGCATTTTAGGGTATCGTTTGCTCACAGCGTTTCTGATGAGGTTGAAATGTTGACTGAGGAATAAAATTCATTATTTGTTGATTTGAAAATTCCGCAAAATACTATTGAGAAGATGAAAATAATACGGCTCTCTGGGATCCAATATCGCTCCAAGTACATGTACACCACAGTCACGTGGTACGATATTACTGATTTCATTGGAGCGCATTGTATACTAAAGTAGATTAGACTAGACTGAACAGACGGCATTTTATCTCACGGAGATATTTATTTGGACACCTCATGAGTTTGATAATAACCAGCCGCATTGCGATTGCGAGATCTCTTACACAATGGCCGACAGATGTATGCGATTTACAAGCCCCTGGGAAAGAATGGTGCATTTCACTTAATATCTTGTTTACATGGAGGCGCTTACCCAGCCAGAATGTAATTATGAGTGCGTAAGTGAATGCTTTCATCGTCAGAAGTATGATGGGTCGTTTGTAATGCTTGAATCATGACAGGTGTATATGTATTTACCTCCAGACTGAAGGTTAGCGTCCAGTTCCCTGGTATACAGTCGGTGTTACATGTCACCTGTTCTGCTGAATCACGCTGTACGCTGATGGTTTCACCAGACAAATTACCACAAGACACGTCAACTGTAGTAAGATTCACTGATACAAACAAAAAATGTCTGATAAGCAATGAGAAATAGTAGGCGGCAACTCACCCACGGAAAAAAGCCCCGTTCCTTTCACCATAATGCTGGATGCTGTCGTATATGTGAAATATTCTTAAGTACAGCGTAAAACACCAATCAAATTACTAAATAAGTACATTAAGTTTCATTAAAATAACGACCGCTTCCCCCTGAACTGCTTACTGTTAACTACTGTCTAAAGAATTATACGTTGTGTAAATCCGTGTGGTCCTGTGCTCGGATGTGAGTTGTGATATATATTTTTTCTATATACACTGCATACCTACACAATATATAAAGTTTGAGCACGGTCGTTATAAATCACTAAGCACAGGCAACATCGCAGCTTAATTGTACGTGAGTTCCGACTGGACATACAGTCAGGTGGATCAAGACGTCGGAACCAATTGTCAGCCATAACAATGTACGTTTTACGGCAATAATCGCAAGATCAATTTCCAAAACAACGTTCAACACAAATCATAACAGGACTTTGGAATTATATAAAGTGACAAACTAGGATAGATATATTTCAATGGAAGCAGTTAACAGACATAAATGGCAAAGTAACTTCATGTACACCATTATTGTTTGGACGAATTGTGTTTCCGAAACGTGTGCCGCTGTACTAACTGTGAAATGTCATGGGATTCCAGATGAATGATTTGCCATTGATTTCCGTACAAATTATTTATAATGAACGAATTATGTAAAAAATAATATTTATCATGAACGAATTATATGTTATGGATTTTCAGATGATTTATAACGGGCGAATTATATCATGAATTTTCGGGTGGAGTATTTATCATGAACAAATAATATGTCATGGATTTCAGACGGAATATTTGTCCTGGATTGCTAGATGCAATATTTGTCCTGGATTGCTAGATGCAATATTTGTCCTGGATTGCTAGATGCAATATTTGTCATGAGATTGCTAGACGGAATATTTGTCCTGAATTGCTAGGTGCAATCTTTGTCCTGGATTGCTTGATGGTATATTTGTCATGGATTGGTAGATGGTATAGTTGTCATGGATTGCTAGACGAAATATTTGTCATGGATTGTTAGACGGAATATTTGTCATGGATTGCTAGACGGCATATTTGTCATGGGATATTTGTCATGGATTGCTAGATGCAATATTTGTCATGGACTGCTAGACAGAATATTTGTCATGGATTGCTAGACGGAATATTTGTCATGGAATATTTGTCATGGATTGCTAGATGTAATATTTGTCATGGATTGCTAGATGCAATATTTGTCATTGATTGCTGGACGGAATATTTGTCATGGATTGCTAGACGGCATATTTGTCATGGACTGCTAAATGCAATATTTGTCATGGGATATTTGTCATGGATTGCTAGATGCAATATTTGTCATGGACTGCTAGACAGAACATTTGTCATGGATTGCTAGACGGAATATTTGTTATGGATTCCTAGACGGGTTATTTGTCTCGGACTTGTTGGTGATGAATATCTAAACCATTTTTTGTCATGTATTTCTAGATGAATTATTTGTCACGGATTTCTGGAAGAAGTGTTTGTTGTCAGACGGACATACACTCATGTAGTAGATATGGAAAAGCAGGAATGTAACTAAGAGTACTGGAGTTAAACTGCAGTTGTGAAAGCATAGTTCGGTTTGTAGGTATGTGCAGTCATGCACCAGGCAATTTACATATATATATATTTCGTTTCTTTTATTTTGCCAGACTAATTTGTGAAACCTCAATAGAAAATATAAAGTGCCTGCAAATACTGACCCGATAGTAATTCAAGGTTGAATTTGACGGTGTTTATGGCGTCCTCGAATGTCCATCCCCCAGCGTCTACACTGGTAGCCGATGCTATCACAATGGTATAGTTTAAAGTAGAGGATTGCGATACAACATATCCTGTACTGTTTGTGTCACATGTTTCATTCGCCTTACAGGAACCAACAGTTATACCATCAGGCCTTATCCAGTTAACCGGACCTAAAGGGATGCTATCAAACGTGCCTCTCAGGATAACTTGACCCCCAACTAACTGATCACATGCAGATGTAAGGGCACGAACACCTGAAATTGAAAACACAGGGCTCAGCATTGTTGACTTCGTGTGAAGACTATATCTACAAGAAAGATATGATGTCATTATAAATATTGCATATAACATTGCACATGGCACAGTCCAATATTTGGCATTTCATAAAGCGTTGGTATTAACAACTGAAGGGTTAAAAAAAACCCTTACTTATTGGGGTGGCATTAACAAACAAGTTAGATAACTGATTACTTGTTCTTGCAACAGGCAAATTTATTTATATATTTGGCTGGACAGAGAAACCATACTCAATACTACTTGATACGGTAAGTTGATATGTTTATGTATGTGCGTAAATCTGATCTCTGAAAACTCTGATTACATGTACATGGCACAAAAAGCACAAACAACCCGACTATCGGAATCTGTATTTCAGTACGAATCCAGCACGAATCACGTTTTTCTCGTGTTCAGGTTTCAAGCACGGCACTTTTTGGTCACATGGTCGAATTCCCCACATCAATATAGGTTATACATGCGCAATTTGAGTCGTGACTATGACAAAAGATTTGCCTTCGAACCGAAGAGTGCAGGAGAAATGATTGGGCAATAGTGTCACACAGACAGTTTAGATTGTTGATGCACTATAAATTCCTGCACTGTTATTTTGCACCTACTTAAAATATATCAAAATTTTATTTGTATTTGGATAGAGCTGAAAACTTTTTTGCCAGTGTTACATTCCACCCTTGTGGTTACCAAGATAACCAAATGCTATGACATCACTTCCAGCGACCACAGCTAAAAAAAAATGATGGTCATGCTAGGTTGATTTTTTGATATGTTGCAGAGGAAAGTGTAAGCTTGAGGTATGGCATGGTGTCAAGAGGAAGTAAAGGGATATCTGTTATTGAGATTGAAGTTGACAAATTCAATCCGTAAATAGTAAAGGAAAATCAATGCACTCGTGTACCTCGACTGCTAAGATTTCAACATCTACAATTTGTGGGTTTCACTCCCAAACCTCTTATAGTGTCAGATATCAGCGAATCCATCTTAGGGATTCTCTGGTATGTAAAAATACATGCGAGAGCCTTCCATATTTTAGGAGACTGTGGCCTCTTGTACTGTCTGTACAGTGTGTTACAAACTTTCAACAAACTTTTCAGCCGTGTGATTCAGAACATTAATTCTCGAGGCGTCCTGACATGTAGGCGTCCTTACCTGGATTTTGTGCACTGGTCCACCGTAGCACATGTGCACCAACGCACACAAATATGTAATGTATGAAAGCCTTTGACATGTCTGTTGGTCTTTTTTCACAGGTGCTGTAATTCCAAATAAAGAAGAATGTATACAACGATACGGCACTTGGTTCTTCACATATCCTCAGTATTTTTGGTAAATTATTTGGTGTGAGTAAAGGCGGAGAAAAGTGATTTGGTTAGACAGGGTATTTGCCTTCGAACCAAAGAGTGAACCTCATTAACTTAAGCACTTGGTCATGTCAGTAAAACATAACTGGTCAGTCGAAATATAACCAGCTGGTGTAAGTTTGGAGTCGAGGTTGCATTAAGGCCAAGTCGTGATTATGAAAAAAGGAAAGAAAAGAAAAAGAAATATAAATGCAGTGAAACATCATTGGTCAAGTATATTTACCTGTTGGCTTCATTTCTCAGTGCATGTATTTTTTTTCAGGCCAAATCAGGCTGCTGAGAAAAGTGCATGTACAACAGGAAAATGTTTCATTTCCTTGTTTAATCTAGTCTTTAAGGCCTTCCTCCTGAAATCGGATTTCCTACAAATATGTTACCGACGAAATTTCACACGTATGGCGTACACACATGTATACGCTATCGACGGTAAATTTACCAGAGATACATATAGCTCCATGTCAGTCATTCATAATTAAATGGTCGTAAATGTAAGAAATATCTTTGGGAATTTTTTTATATTACATGCATTTTTCAAGCATGTTTTAATCATTGGTAAAATGGACGAATCATTCAACACATTGTTATATTCTGCGTTAACATGACTTCCTTATTGTAGCTCAGGGTCTTCACCACTAGATGGCGCTTAAATATAACAACACGCTGCGAAGTATTCAACCAGAACGAGAATTTGATACGGAAAACTGGATATTGAAAAAACATCAGACGCCTTTATATATAATGGGTTTACAAGCATGTACACGTAACACAGTGAGACATATGGCAAACCTTGTCATGTGCAGTAGGTGTGTATATGTGGCAGATCTAGATTAGTGTTACCTGCAGGAATGTCGTATCTGAGATTATACTATTTCGGTAATCGTATGATTAACTTGGGGTGAAATTCCCATGAAAAGAAACACGAGGAAAGGAAACGTTGGCATTTTTTACCACAAAGCAGTGTACGGTTTCATTACTTACAGAATTAGTAGTCTGTGTTTTCGACTCTGCCTTTACTCCACGGACATCGGATTTGTTGACCCGGTAATGAAATACGTAATAAAACGAATGCGCATGACTGAAAAACTGCTCAGTCTTGCTGCGTATACACATGTGTAAATGTGCACGGTGGATCATTTCGGACTACAAAAATCAGAAATATACAAGACGAGTGTGTATTGTGTTTTGTTTTTATTATCACATATGCGCATTTTCCACATCATTTCATTGAAGCATGCGACAAATAAAACTACATGCAAGTCGAAGGGAATCAAGAAGTCGTGCTGATGGACAGATATATGTTAAAAAGAGTTAGTCCCCTTGAAGTGTGTGTACCGTTTTTTTAGACTGGGTAAATATTGTTGTGTGGTGAGAAATTGCTGCTGACAGCACAAGGGGATTGGATTTACTGTCAAACGTTTAATTTGCAACAGCAACGTTTTTATTTTCACGAATTTTAAAGCTTTACTGGATGCCATAAAACCACACTTCTATCCCGTATATTTGATAAATGTTAAATCCATGATGATGACATAACGACTGAACGATATTTGATTATTTAGTCTTTCTATAATCACATCTAAGCGTTTCAAGATGACAATGTGTTACCTTTTTAACTGAATGATATTTTACACAACGTTCACTCATACAAAATAAAATCTTTTAGTAATTTTGAATATTACGACAGATGAATAAGAATCATCAATAACAAATGATGTATAAATGAACATATTTTTTTACATGCAAGTTATGTCTTTCTCGGTATTATGGGTAACTGGTGAGTCGTTCTGAATACCATATTCATACTCCTTACAGCGCATGCGTCGCTCTCTACCTCTCGCTTTACATCACTGCAACGAATAGCAAATTTTATACAGAAATGTTGAACAACGCCGATGTCACTGGGGTCACGTTGATGAGGTAGGAAGTGATGTGAGAAATCACAAGCAATCACTCAGCCTTCGTCTCTAATGATACCTTAAGCATTCTCTTTATCTAGAGTAGGAACAGCATAATTCCAAAACAAAACCTAAAACAGTTTTACTGATGCTATTTATGTGGGTGGACAGAGGTTGTGAAGCTATGCTTAAACAAGCCTACCTGCGTCTCACAGGCTCCGAAGGTCCAGCTTGTCTATTGGTGGTCCTGATGTAAAGCGAGAGGTTGAGAGCGACGCATGCGCTGTAACGAGTAAGTATCAGCAAGCACGCCTCCGGGAGTGCATATGTATATATGTCACCTCACCAGCTAGGTTATCATGGACTCGTGCGTTATGCGTTAGTGCTCAGAAAACCTGTTCATCAGATTGTTTTTAATGGTGTTGTTTGACCGATGTTGCACTAGTCTTGTTCCGATGTCGTCTACAGCCGTTTGTGGACCGCTAATATTAAGCATATTTCGGGTTTATTTTGATCCTAAATTTGATTACAACTCACATGGCATTGTTAAACAATTTAAACGCAGTAATTCCTTTATTCTAGTTCTAGTTTCTTTTCTTAAAAGCGGAAATCTGTAAAAGACATAGTATTACAAAATTAGAATAGAGACAGTCTAATTTTACAAACTGACAATGTAGATGTAAGTTTTCGACACCTCTTCATTAGCTTGTATACCTCAGTCATAGGGCAACGAGATATCATTATGAACGGAATCTACCTTTTCTGACCTAAACCTGGGACACAGATCTTTGCTGAAAGACGCGCTTTTTGAGCAGGTGAATTGTCAGAAGAGATTTGACACAAGCAGTGATTTCTGTTTTTTCTTTGCTGTAATACCTCACTGTTTCTGTGTATTGTATAAAGATGTAGTCAAAACGCATATCAGAGTTGAATGGTTTCTTTTTGCTCAGCTTTGAACCGTTTTGTTTTCGTGAAGAGTTCTGAGCACGTATGCCTGTTGGCAAAAACACCTTGTGAAGAGTCAAGACCATTATACAATCAGAAACCAATGCACACTGCCTTATGACCTATTCTCTTTAGTCGAGTTCTTTAAAGCACACGGTTGTGTGCCGAGAATTAAACTGTAAATTCTGTAATGTAAAATGGTAAAACTCAACAACAAGCAGGAAAGAGACTAAAAGTAAAGTTCGAAATTTGAAAGCATGAAGAGTAAATCCAGAATGGCGACAGTAGATTCATTGTTGGGACATAATCATAGGTAGCCGGTGAAATCCGGGCTCTTGTTACTTCACCTGAGATAAGTATTCCTGAAGTATACTTTAATTAATTTGAGAAAGGGATGTCGTCTGGAAAGAAAGGCACGGAAATATCAATACATGCACTTACTGCATCGTTACTTATTACATAGAGGTAAGATTTCTAACGCTTCCACGCACGTGGAATGATACTGCCCGGTTATTGACACAGTTCGACTTGGATTACAATGATCATGTAACATTGTCTTTCCAACATGCTGGCAGAGTCTTCCTAACCCGCAAGAATGGAATGCATGGCTGAGAAAAGTCAGAAAGAGATGAAAGATTTACGTGACTATTTATTAATTTGGATGAAAACAGATGTGATGAGCGGTTAATTATATGAAATAAGCATAGTTTAATTGTAGGGTCGAGATCCGCCAAACATGTGACTGTTAACTGCAATAAATCTTTTATCGATGTCGATAAATGAATTATCGATATCAATAAATCAGTTAATGACATCGAAAAATAAATTAACGACATCGATAAATTAAAAAGCAACATGAAAATGAAATCGACATATCGATAATTCCGCTTTTGAAACCTCTGATGTTTACTGCTATATCCTAACATCTCGCAATATGTTAACCGGAAGTTTCACGGAACACAAATAAAACAAATGAAATTTGCCAAATTTTTATTATACCGACAAGGTTTTATACTGGGACTTGTATCGCTCGTGCTACCGAGTGTTATCGATATCGCTAACTGATTTATTGCTATCGATAAATCGCTGAAATTTGTCGATATCGCTAATTCATTTATTGATATCGAGAAATCATTTCTCAACATCGATAAATCATTTATCGAAATCGATAAAAGCCAAGATCGTGGCGTATCTTTTTCCTATTACCACCTTTTATAAAAGGCATTTTTTTTATTTTGATATAGTTTACAGCCATGTGATTATAATTGCTTCCATTCACACTGAGGTTTTTTTATTATTTTTTTGTATAAAGTACCTTTATAAATAAGTATGAAGTAATCTGAATATAACTGCCAAAGATTTATCTTTAATGGCTTTGGTAATAGAAATTTTAAGCTGCTCGCTAGTTAGGCATTAAATCTTTTTGATGACTGACAATTCTGCTGTAGTGGAAATTTGCTCTGACGCGTGTTATGTCCTGTGTCTTGCAGCTAAGAATTAGATATCATAAATCTGGCAGTATTCCAAATTGATTTATTTATTTATTTATTTGGTTGATCGTTAAGGCCGTACTCAAAATTTGTGGCCGGAATAATGGTGGAAGCAAACTGAGGGGAGAGAAAAACCTACGAAGATCCGCTCGCTGGCGCCACACCTTAAGGGGTACGGTTTCAATTTTAGTCAGAGTTATACTATCCAAAAAAAGAAAGGCATAACCCGGTTTTTTGCGGAGGTGATGCAATCTTTTCAATTATGCATAACTAAAAAAGAATTGCTATTCTGCAAATATTTTTTACACAGATTAAGGAAGGGTCCATATCTAGACAACAAGGCCATCAACTTAAGGTAAGACACTCACAATGAGTCTCCCACTTGAGTGGAATGTCAGTATCTGTTGTGACCACCACGGGCACCACGTGCAGTATCTGTTGTGGCCACGTTGTGACCACCACGAATAACAGTTCTGACACGCCTTGTCATGGACTGGATGAGACGCTGGATAGAGGCCTGGGGAATGTTCTGCCACTCCTCCTGCAAACATGCAACTTGCTCTTGAAGCGTTTGGCGTTGAGATTGACGTTGGCGTAGACGTGGATCAAGTTCATCCCACAGATGCTCAACTGGGTTAAGATCCGGGGAACGGGACGGCCAAGGTAGCACATTTACATTGTTTTCGGCGAGGAAGTCCCTTGTGAAACGTGCCTTGTGCGGTCTGGCGTTGTCCTGCTGGAACAACTCCCTCTGAACGTCAATGACAGGTAAGAGGTGTGGCTGCAGGATGGTGTCTCGGTAGCGTACGGCCGTAAGATTTCCCTGAACGTGGACAAGATTTATACGACCAGCTGCCCACATCATCACACTCCCTCCACCAAATCTGTCCACTTGGCGTACGCAGTTAGGGGCATAACGTTCGTGAGCACGTCTGTAAACCCGGTTTCTACCATCACGTCTCTGCAATAGGAACCTGGACTCATCACTGAACCAAATGCGTCGCCAGTTGCGTAGATTCCATGCAGTCACGTTGTTACACCATCGGAGGCGATTGGCGCGATGGTGAGGACGCAGCACGATCCCAACATAGGGCCTCCTGGCTCTCAGTCCATGTTCCCTCAGCCTGTTCCGCACTGTCTGACCTGATATCCTCCTCAGTCCCGGTATGCTGGCTGCTGTGCTTTCAGCTGTAGCACAACGGTCACGCAGATGGAGGACCCTTATGTAGCGATCTTGGGCTGCTGTAGTGACACGTGGTCGACCTGAACGCCGACGGTTATTTGTTGTCCCAGTATTGTTGTAGCGGGCAGCAAGCCGTGAAATCGTGTTCTGGCTGACATGTAGACGCCTAGAAATGGACGATTCGGACTCTCCAGCTTGAAGTCTTCCAATGGCAATATTTCTTGTGACAGTGTCAAGACGTGGCATGTTGAATCAGCTTGATAACACCACTTGAAAGACGCCGATTTCCGGCCCGAAGTTGCGGTTTTATAGTCACACACTGCATGCTTTCCATGCGTAAGTTCGGCGTGTAAGACTGCACGTGATGCAGTGTGGTGCTGTATTTTTTACTTCTTCCAAAAACGGCCTCCAAACTCAACATTTTCAACCAAGAAATGTTTTGAGGAATAAAATGTGTGCTAACTGTGACTATTAGCAATATTAAAACAACTTTTGCTCATGAAATGAAGACAAAATGTATTTATTTCATTTTAAAATAAAACAAAACACCTATGCGTTTCTTTTTTGGATAATATATATTAATATTACATTGGTGAAATCAAAGAAGTGAAATAGACCTACACAATGAACAATTCATGCGTGTATCTATTTATTTATTGATTAATACCATACCCCTGAATTTTCAGTGAATGGTTGTAGGCCCCCTATTGCCCGAAGAATCTTTCAGAACATAGGGTAATACCTCCTCAAATGTCAGAGCAAATCAATGGTAGTCCCATAAAAGTATAGAGTTTGTTACAAAACCAGTTCGCCTTTGATACTGTGCGTGCTAAGAAGTCGTGAGCTGTATAAATAACTCATTAGGCCGTTCTCTGTTCTATATTCTGCCCAGAATACAACAATTGCACAAGTGTTAATCAATTTGTAACAAAACAGAAAGATAAGGAGGGTAATGCCATCGATTATCTGTCAGTATAACTGAACTGTTGCCCCTAACGTGCGGAAGTTTCAATTTTCACGAAGTTGTAGCAACAACAAGAGCGTTGCAATAGGACCGCGCGTACTGGAAAGTCCGCAAAATGTTTGAGCTTTGGCTTGTATTTCTGATCGCCACTCCCTCTCATTTGACACAAACGGCCAGCATCTACATTTATACAAAGGGGCTAAAGGAGACTTTGTACTGAATGGTAGGTAAAGGTTACCATGTTGCCAGTTACCACACTTACGTCGACACTCTAGTTTTTCTCTATATGCTGTACACCTCTGCTGGAGGCTTACCGTGTATAAAAGTTTGATCACTGGAAACAGCTGTGACCTCCACTATATGTACATGTATTCGGCGACGTTTTCTGGCACAATAATGCTGGCCGCAGTCGTATAAATGAAATATCCTTGAGCACAGTTTAAAGCACCAATCAAATAAATTAATTAAATGTACGAATACGTTTATACAATACATGATACAATAATATTCAATATAGGCACCTCGAAGTATGGATGAAGCACATGGACCACGTGACGTTTTTGCCAAACAAATCTGCATGCTCTGATTTGCCAGTTTATGTGTCATTGGATAATCACACTTAAGCCACTGCAAACGTTCACCCATTCAGTTTTAAAGGCATTATGACGTCATGCCAAGACTTTCGTTAAAGGGATGTATTCATGCAGGCGGTTGGCATGCTTGGCGCAGGATTAACGCGACGACAGGTCGCTTTGTCACAGAAACAGCGTAGCAGCACTCGCCAGAAAATTGTTTCAGGACGTATTAAGGGATGGTCAACGCTCTAGACGTTCATGCCTGCGCAAGATCGGGGCTTTCGTTTGACACACCTCAGAAACTGACGTCAAACAGCCGTAGAAACCGCTCGAATCATTCCGAGATCACTGTCGCATAAACCCACAACCCGTAAAAAATCTGCAGGTTTATTTTATTTCTAGGCAAATTTCCAGTGTACGTATACACGGTAATGCTTGCTGATTTCATGACGTAAGCGGGGTCTACCCTCTTTCTTTAATGCTTACATTCTATCCGTGGTGCATTTGTTTAGTTAGTAAATCGTAAGGCAAATGTGATGCTTTTGAGAATTCTTTCTGGAATATGTCCTATACATGAGCATCTTGTCACAATTTTCACCCGCAGGACTATGTAGTCAACACAAGGAAGAATAATCTATTGACCACTTTTTACGTATACATGTAATAAATTCAGACAATCCTGTTTTAAGCTGCAGCAGCAAGTAGCCTATTTGGTACTGGATAACTCTCAGTCCAAGGAGAAGACATAATACATGTACACACACATGTGCGACAACACCGAGCATATACCCTGGGGCTTTTACATGCATATCAGCCAAAGGCTTTGCATTTTTTGCCCTGGGTCTTTTCTACATCATTTAAAATTGTTGACTACTTCTCTCTACAGGAAACCATTTTAATTTCATACTTTGATTCTTACAAAAAAACACTTTCATAGTTTTTTATGTTTTGTTTTGAATGCTGTTTGGCCTTGCGATTGACCTGAACCGTCCTTTTTGGTTCGGAGATCGTATTTGAGTATATGTTTTGACCTCTAGATTGCACGTTCCTGAAAAGATCCTGAAAATTATCATGAATTAATTTGGTATTTTTCTAGATACCCAATAGATGTGGTATGAATCAATGTCTTTAGAAGAGACACGCCAATATTCCAACATAATAGTCAGACTATGCAGGCGTATATTGTGCCACGCGTGGGAAGATCCGTAGCAACTCACCACAGGTAGATGATTTTATCACTTCACTGTCAAGACTGGGTAGGTAATACGATGATAATGGTATAGTAAATTGTTTACTGTGAATAATGCACAACTGATTTCTGGTCGTGAGAAAAGAGATGTATCTACTGTAGTTTTTTGTGTACTCTGGACGTAGTATCCGAGATTAAGAACTTATTTTACAACCATACACTCTGAACAAAGGAAGAAAGCAATGGGAATCTCGTAACCATTATATCGAGCAAAAGATTCACGTTTTCATTTTCTTTAATAACAAAAATAATAGGCACTGATTATATACTGGTACAAATAACTCATTTAACACTTCATTGATTCAAAACGGTCGGGACAATCAAATCACTTCTTTCATAGGAATAGGACGTTTTAACACTTTAGCTTCATACCCCGTTGGACAATTAGAACTATTTGTGATAAAGAACTGGAGTGACATCCGTTCTTGCTAAGACGCATGATTTCCCCATTAACAGGATTATTTTCCTCGAAGTTTGCGACCGAAAGATGGCACTTTAGAAAACATAACATTGTCAATGATGTCGAGTTTTGAAAGCTTTGGGACGACAAAATCAATATGCATTAAACGATAAGTATAAGCAGTTTGCTGATTAAATAGCCGTAGCTGTTTGAATCCAATAGAAAAGCTTCTCCAAGTATCATGTTGACGGGGTGTTGTCCACGTTTTGTTGTCTTAATTACGGCAACGCAGAATTTACTCCACAGCAAGGCTGGTTAACAGTGTCAAGAAGGTCACTATATTGCATTATGGCGACATGACAACCGACTATACGGACGTTTACATTCACATGTCAGTTAATCAACTCGAGACATGTAATATCGCTCCACATACTGTTTGACGTACTTTTTCTGTAGAGATCAACCTGATCGTCAGCGATATAAGTCGGTAAATTTCCTCATTTACCTATTTCTTAGTTTAAGATATCCATTTATGTATTTGATTGGAATGTCACGCCCTACTCGTCGACAAGTCAGTTTATCGATAGAGGAAACAAGAACGTCTTCTGTGGGCGAACACTTAGATATATCTTATACGGCATTTTCAACTGAGCTCACGTGGATATAGGCCAACGATACGTGCGTCCTCAACGGCAGGCCTTCACACTGACGTTAGATTCTACGGTTTATCCAAGCATTCAGGGATCCAGGTAAACTTACAAAAGTTGACACAGCACGATGTTTCAGAAATTCATCAAAAATTCGGAAGACGATAATTTTAATATGTTTTTAATTTAAGGAATGACAATTCCAAATACCTTTCATCCTGGAGGGCAAAATTTCATGAAACTTTTCAAGAATATTTCACTTATACGGCTGTGGGCAGCATTATAGTGGGAGGAAACCGGACAGAGCCCTGAGAAAACCTCGACCATCCACAGGTTGCCGCAGACCCTCCCACGTACGACCGGAGAGGAAGTAGACCTAGCCGAATACAGAAACTAAAAGTGTACTCAAAGCTGCAAAAATGTAAAGTGACTAAGTTGCGAATGTTTTCCATGCGTCGGATGACAAACGAAACTTTTGGGTGGGTGCTCACTGGGTGACAGATAGGATTCTGTGGATGAACGGTGAAGAGCTTACTGGTCAGTGTTGGTCAATACAATCCTTACTGGCATACTTATGAACCTTACAACCGTGAACAGCTTTGTCGACCTCAGCTACTGGAACGAGATGTGGGCGTTGGATGATCAGTACAAATCAACACGTTATGGGTTTATTTGTGAACACCTGTGAGATCAGTATCCATAAACACGTTATGGGTTTATTTGTGAAATCACTTTGATCAGTTTATTTGTGAAATCACTTTGATCAGTATCCATAAACACGTTATGGGTTTATTTGTGAAATCACTTTGATCAGTACCCTTTAACCCGGTATGGGTTTATTGTGAACACCTGTGAGATCAGTATCCATGAACACGTTATGGGTTTATTTGTGAAATCACTTTGATCAGTTTATTTGTGAAATCACTTTGATCAGTTTATTTGTGAAATCACTTTGATCAGTATCCATAAACACGTTATGGGTTTATTTGTGAAATCACTTTGATCAGTACCCTTTAACCCGGTATGGGTTTATTGTGAACACCTGTGAGATCAGTATCCATGAACACGTTATGGCTTTATTTCTCAATACCACTATGATCAGTAACCAATCCATACTGGTGAGACCAGTGCACCTTAGCGGCTTATCCGTGAGTATTATTTTTCAAGCTGTAGATAATAATTTCAAAACTGTAAATAGTACTGGTATAGGAGTCGATCAGTTGCGCCATTCTTGGAAAATACAGAAAATTCGGTTAATTAGCGAACACGGATTATTTTGATCAAAATACTCAGTATAATTTCTTTAGACTTAACTGTAATATAAAACCTTTAAAAGCCTTTAATTGCGCAACCATTTCTGAATCATGTTGTAATTAGCCGGGAATAAAACTAATTAATTAATCACGTTTGTTTGCAGACTCACATTATTATTATATTTGTACACCAAGTTAATGTCATTCTTCGTTTGTTATCTAGGCTGATCTTTTCTGGCATCTGCCAAGCTATCGAGTCCAATGACTTCGTTCCCAGAATCATTAGACACTAGTCTCTCTAGTTGAGACACAGCGTGTTAATACACACTTACCTGACTAACAATTTTACTTTTAGTTTCTTTCCAAGTGAGAGCGGGTCGTGATCGTGTGGTTGTGGTACTTACATTTCAATCCCTGCTTCTTCGGGTACCATGGCCTGTCTGACACAGTCAGACAGTGGCCTAATCATTTTTGTCCAAACAAAGCAATGTAATTGGGGAAACAATGGGAAAGCGTAAGAAAAGACTTTCCAAAAGAGTATAAATTTCTTTTGTCTGTGTAATCATTATTCATAACTAACCCAGAGGCAGCGGGCCCATAGCCACAAACAACCTGGCTATAGATTGCTCTTTTCTATCAACGTCGTACTTGTGTATACAACCTGCGGATGGTTATGCCGCAGCAAACTACGGGTGGTCATGCAGCAGCAACCTGCGGATGGTCATGCAGCAGTAAACTACGGATGGTCATGCAGCAGCAAACTGTGGATGGTGATGCAGCAGCAAATTGCGGATGGTCATGCAGCAGTAAACTACGGATGGCCATGCAGCAGCAAACTGCGGATGGTCATGCAGCAGCAAACTGCGGATGGTCATGCAGCAGCAAACTGTGGATGGTGATGCAGCGGCAAATTGCGGATGGTCATGCAGCAGTAAACTACGGATGGCCATGCAGCAGCAAACTGCGGATGGTCATGCAGCAGCAAACTGCGGATGGTCATGCAGCAGCAAACTGCGGATGGTCATGGGTTTCCACCAGGCTTTGTGCGGTTTCCTTCCACATTAATGAAAGGAACATGCTCATCTCTTGTCAAGCTCTTGAATGTGATGTCCTAATCACTGATTTTTACAGCAAAGTTTTCAGGGTCATCGCTCGAAAACCCACAATTTAAGGTCATACTAAAGAAGTTTTGCTTAACAAAATGTTGAATTAATCGCTAACGGCAACACAGTCTTACACATATTAGTCGATGTTAACACGGTATTGTTCACAGATAAAAGATGCTTGTTATACCGGAGATCGGACCGGGGACAACTCTCACAACCGAAAGTCATGGCGAATTCACATCTACGGATGCGTTTCGGTGGTTTGTGAGGTTTAAAAAGTGTTTCTTGTGCTGACAAAATCCGCCCCCTTTTCTCCAGTCAGTAAGAAAACTAGCTTTATTTTGTTCCTCTTTTTGTCACTAACCCAGAGGATTTGAGATTTACTGGAAGTGGCATTTGGGATGTAATAACTCAGCATGTAAAACAACAGTGTATGTGCTGTATTACCACATATAGGGCATGCCATTAGCCTAAATTATGCCATTTCTAAACGTGTCATAGAGACTAGCCTTCAATCCTGTTATAGCATGGTAAAGAAGGTCGAAAGCATTTGACAAGTTAAACGAGACGGAAAATCATGTTTGCTTTTATTTTCGGGGCCACTTCATATCTTAATTTATAGAGCGTCTGCCTTGAAGTCGTCTCTAAAACCTGAGATAAAACGAAAAAATGGTACTTCTTGTTCTCAGCCCTAAAGAGGCCAGAGCAAAGAAGCATAACTGGTTTTGACGCGATGTCAGTATAATGTGACTGGGCGGGGAGTCATGTCTTATCAGCCATGATCACACACCGTAAGAGCGCACTGGATGCTAACGGGGGTTACCAGGTTATGACCAATGTATAACAGTTCACGAAATTCTTCATTGTGCACATTGAGTACATTGTCGAGACCAGTATATCGCGCTCGGAAAACCATGCCAGTAAGCAGGATGGCACAGTATATCTTATTTATTTATTTGATTGGTGTTTTACGCCGTATTCAAGAATATTTCACTTGTACGACGGCGGGCACAGCCGGTGGGTGGGATGGGGGGCGACCCACGACCATCCGCTGATTGCTGAAAACCTTCCCACGTACAGCCGGGGAGGAAGCCGGCATGAGCTTGACTCGAACTCACCACAAGTCATTACGCTGCCCTAGCATGGAGGTCCCCTGCGGCACAGTATAAGCCACTGCATTTGATTAATCAGCTATGAAAAGGCGTTTTGAACAAAGCTGATGTTAAACAATGTGGAATTAAAACTCCTCAAAGGGCTTGACCACTTGACAAGAATAAATTACCAAAGGGCTAACAAAGGAAAACCAAACCCGAATCATTTGGTTATCACATTAAATTATTTATTTTAGGCGAGTATCAAAGATATATATTCAAACTGTCAACACCTAATTTTCAGATCTATTTTCTTAAGGCCAAAACAACTTTCATCGTAAATTTTCCCAAAAAATGTAACTATTATTGTCCAAATTAGCCCGATCTAGAATTATTCGCAAAAAACTATGACGTGTTGATATATATTTATCTGGCTAGCAGTACGTATATTTCAAAGATAAACCTTTACATGGTACCCATGAAAGAAAAGGTTTATTAATGATTTAGGTGAAGTGAAATTAATTAAACATTTAATTTAAAATGCTGTAATTTAGACAAACAGAACCTCCTTCAGAAATGACAAAATTCATTTTAGTATATAATCCCTCAGCATGTGGGGCCTTGGTGGTCATTGTTTGACCTTCATACTGTGAAAACTCAGACACCCTGAGCTCAACTCCTGACTTAAAGCCTCACTGGAACCGCTATTTTCAGGGGTCTCATGAATGGAATATCAATATATATGGATGTATTTGGTGCTGACGATGGCAGTGTACGTGAACGCACTGTTCCAGTATTACCGGTACTTGGATTATTCACAAATATTAAAACAAAGCTAACGTGTGCTGATTTGATTAATATTCACAAATAAACCCAAAGCGTGAATAAGAGAGGTGATCATCTAACGCCCATTTCCCCGTATAGTGACCAAGAAGCACCAAGCCGTTCTCGGGGGAAAGTGGTTCGCCCTTATGCCAGTTAGGACTGTCTATCGGCAGTTCGTCGCCATTCAACCAGAAGAACGCGTTCGTCACCCAACGAGCTCCTACCCAAAGCTGCCAACCTGAGGAAGGAAAATGTCGGTGTTTTAGAGACGAATTATATACTCAAACCTTTTAAAAATTATATTTTAAGATACATTGGAACTTGTTAAATGAAAGGTTTCCCGCCATATTTGAATAGCTTTTGTTACGCAGCAGTAGTTTATATACTAGTATTTATCTGATTGGTATTTGACGAAATCTCTTCCGAAATAAAACTTCACTAGTACGACGGCGGGCAGCATGATGGTGGGAGGGAAAACTCACGACCATCCGCAGGTTGCTAACAAACCTTCTCACGTTCCATACCAGAATTTGATCACTGAATGATATTCATCAAACTATCGCCTGTCAACGAATATCAAGACAAAATGGTGAGTAAACTGCCATTTACATGCAGTATAGCCCATAAAGTTTACCTCGTGATTCATACAGCTGCTAGCCGACTACATTTAATATGGTGCTAGCTGACTGCAATTAATTTGGGGAAAGCAAAAAAACAAAAAACAAAAGTAAACAACAAAATTATAAGTAAATGTACTTTAAGACACGGTCTTTTTCCTGGTTCACTTCATTTTCCGTGTCTTCCTTTGAAAACGAAAAACTGCCATCTAAACTGCATTTAAGTTTTTACTGTGAAATCAGTTATATGCATGCTTAGAACAGAAAGGCGTACAAGTACACATTTTTATTTGAGAACTAAAATGTAAAAATTCCGATATCATTTATTCTTCTACAGGTTAACGTCCCATTAGCACCTTAAACGGGCAGTCTCACATATGTTGCTTTATGTATATCGGGTGGGCATAAAAACGGGCTGTACTTTGACACTCACGATCTCCGATACCCGCTTATGCCAGCTTCTAAAAATTTACACACTCAAAGCCATTATGTCCTAAGCATACAGACCAAATTTCAATTAAATCCTTTAAGATTTCTGTTCATGGGATAAAAATAGAGTCAAAAACGCAAGTTCCGGACATTTCAAAATGATGTTCTACCTTCTTTTACTTGGAAAAGTAATCAGTTGGTCCTCCATCTTCTCGGTATACCCGCACTATCAAACAATAACTACGATAAAGACTGACTAGCCTAATCTCCCAAAATTAAAACTGTCTAAAGCTACGTCGGCTAACCATAGCCGGATATGAAGTCTGGATGCAGCAATTTGATTGGTAGAATCCATGTTGATGATTGTTAAATTGGCTTCAATATGTATAAATAAATTTTCACCATGTGCAAATAACACCGAATGGTGACAGTTTCTTCTTCGTTTTTGTTTTCATCAACACTTGAAACCAAAGGGCGGTAACTCTCACAAGACAGTCGGAGCGAAGCAAGAACAGTGGATGCGTTTTGGTGGTTTGTGAGCCAAACAAGAAAACAGCAAATTTATTTCCACTTGCCCCCAATATGAACATTATAAAATGGGACACCTCAAACTTCAAATCTGTTTCCTCCTAGCCACATTCCCTCGTTACTAAGGGTTTTTGGGTATCAATCAAAATCTAACACAAAAAGCTCTAGTCGATATCCAAATATTATCCATCTAAGCTTAGCCTTTAACTTTTGTTTGTGAAACTGGTGTCAGGCTTCCAACTAGCGCGCTCAGAGTCAGGCACCAAATCGCCATAATGCTGCCCGCAAACGTACCAATTCAGCTCGGCATCAGACACAAGTACATTTGCAACAAATATTAATTTGGCCAGAGGAAAATAATAATGTCGGAATTTTATCTCACACAGAGTTTCAATACTTCATGTTTACTTCAGAGATGGAGGCTCCGAGAGCCACAAGATTAGCTCACTTATCACGGGGTCGTCAAACGCTTGAAGAAAGCCGTGGTATTTCTCCGCAGTATTGAGAACCAGCAGGGATCCGCCATTGATGGCACATTTGTCTCTGGCGACTTCCCACGACACTTTCTTGGAGATCACCTCATAGCACAGATCCAGGTGTCGCAGGTACGTTCTTCCGCTTTCACACGGGCACCGGGCTAGAAGAAGAATATATGACTGATTTATTGATTTATTGACTGATTTATTGATTTATTGACTGATTGATCGATTGAAACTCACTGACTAGAACGATTAATCGAGATTGAGTGATTGACACTAAGTGATTGATTGATTGATTGACACTGAGTGATTTATAGAGATATAATGAGAGAACAAACGATTGATAGATTGAATGATTTAAAATGTATTAATTGGGAAAGTAATTGACTAAATGTTTGGTTGATTCTTAATTGGTTGGTAAGATGATCGACTGATTCATTGATTGATTGGTTGTTTGACTGATCGTATGATATATTGGTTGATGGATTAATGCATTGATGGATCGGAGGAAGAACTTAAACTGATCGGTTGTTGGTAAATAAAATTAACAAAATGTACTTTCAAAAATATCTTTTCTGTGATGCTTCCTTCTTTTATGTTTCACTTTTTAGTGGAGTACCTCGACATCCCCTGAAGGGAGGTATTGTATCTGACATAACCCTTTCATACTGCAAGGAGCCCTACTGCCTAATGTAACGTAAAGCTAAACTGTCAAGTGCTGATATTGTACCCTTGAGTATTATGATAAAGAAAACACCTCTTTGTTTTGTCTGAACACATCTGATAACATACATCGGCATACATTATAAGCACGCGTTGCAAAGGATGAAATCATGAAAAATCGTGAAATATTATGTCGTCTTGGAATGTACACAATGTAAACTACACTCTCTCTGAGAACACCGCTGCTGTAAGTTTTGTACAAGAGTCCATGTGATAGCAAACACCACTGATGGGACTGTGAAGTACACCACCATTCGGAAAGTGGATAACTTAAATATTATTTCGGACTAAACGATCAAGTTGTTCTACAGGAATGACCCATGCGACACGGATACATTTCCCGAACATATCACTCTTGTCTCTACACATCAATGTCATTTTATAACCACCTTTCATGATAACAGTGCTGCTAACAAGCTTTAATCATACTAACAGCCCCCTGATCTGTTAAAAAAAGCTGTTCCAAAGTTGTCCTTGGGGCATGGTGGCGTCTCTTCACCATGTGTTGCAATGGATAGATACTACGTTAGGTGCAATTACTTTGCAGAACAGGCACCAGTCGATCGAATCTGACAATATAAAAGACCACGGCATAGAAAGTTAATCCCGAGCAGTAAGTACAGTGAGAAAGATTTGCAAATATCCACATGTAACCGATGAAATTCGGCCTCTTGTCAGTTTTCCTCTGTTAGGGTTTTAATTTAACTGTTTATGTATATGATTAAGAAGTAGGCACGCACACGCCCTCTTATAACATGGCTTAAGCACAATCATATAAAATCAATCTTGTTACGTTAATAGCAATTGATTACATGTCACTGATGTAGGAAGCTATTTAACATTTCAATACTTGTGTAGAAATATAGAAACCATATTTACTACAGCGCATGCCCCGCTCTCTACATTCGCTTTACATAACTTCCACTACTGTCAAGTTTTATATCTATGTCTTCAACAACGCTAAAGCCATTGTTGTCACGATAATGAGGCATGATATGACGCCAGAAATAAAAGATAAGTCTCTGTTCACATTAATACCCGATAAACATGCATTCTTTTCACATACACTATGTACAAACATTATTTTATTGGACGCCTGAAACAATTTTATTGTTGCATGCTGATTATAGATTTATGCAAAGACATCCTAGCAGTCCAGGTGGCAGTAATCCGAAAGGAGCGTAGAAAAGAGGAGATGCGCTGTGAGGGGTGTCCAAGGAAACGAATCAGACAACTGCAACCATTTATGGCTTGTTAGTTCCCCGTACTGGATGCCCGTGCGATCAGCGCTGCCAAATACTAACTGTGACTATATACAGTGTTAAAATGCAGTAGCTTAGTCGTTTGATAGGTCATATTTTTCCACATATGTAACAGGTGATATACTTATTTATTTATTTGATTGGTGTTTTACGCCGTACTCAAGAATATTTCACTTATACGACGGCGGCCAGCATTATGGTGGGTGGAAACCGGGCAGAGCCCGGGGAAACCCACGGCCATCTGCAGGCTGCTGACAAACCTTCCCACGTACAGCCCGAGAGGAAGCCAGCATGAGCTGGACTTGGACTCACCGCGACCGCATTGGTCATTACGCTGCGCTTGCGCGCTAACCAACTGAGAGCCACGGAGGCCCACCAGGTGAGACATAAGCCTCCTTCTCCTTGCTCAAGAAAATGGTCAACTAGTCAACCGTTGACTACAAACCAAGAGATCGTTTGTCTAAAATCCAAAATGTCGCCACACGTGGCACTGAGAGTAGGGTTGTGAAGCCTTCGTGGACTTTGTGTTTGTGTTCGACATTCTTTTTTTGGCATGAGTAGTTACGAGAAAGTGAGAAGGAAGACGGGGTGGAGACAGAATGTAACGAGGTGATATATCAGCGATATCTACCTCCGGGCTATAAGGAATTTACATTTAACTATATACATGTGGTGAAAGCGTGTGCGGAAAGCCCACCTTAAAATTCGAAGTTTTCAGCACCTTTAATTCCTTTCACAAAATCTAAAAAACAAAAGAACGTATATTCATGTATAGTTTTAGGTGATTTGCCTATTTACGCCTACTTCGATTTTTGGAAGTTTCCAATCGATCACCAAATCAACCCGTGTTAGCAACAATTCGGTTACCTTCATGGACAATATCTTCCTTAATTTCCATGAACAAAACGTATTATCCGGAATTTTGCTCACGTATATCTCTGATCATTTTCCCGTTTTTCATATAAACTTAACAACCTAAGTAGCTTTTCAAGGAAAACTTCAAAAACAAATTCATGTTTAAAGGAACATGGATGGTACTAAACCAACTGCTTGGTAAAAAAGCAGAAAACCTCGTCCTGACGTTTTTGAAATAAATAACATAGACATATGCGATAAGCAGTCTTTTGCTGTCAATTTTAACAACTATTTTATATCCGTAGCTTTCAACCTCGAGCAGATTATACCGATTATACCGTCTTCCCACACTTCTTTTCACAAGTATCTCACTAAGCCAATGCAAGTTTGATCTAGTATCTAAGGAAATGGTCACCTCGGTTATACTCAACAGTAAATCATCTCCTCTGGGAACAGATTGGATTCCGAGGTCTGTATTGAAAATAGCTTCAAACGCCATCGCTGATTCCCGAGCGCATATTATTAATTTGTCAATGTTAATTGATCAGTTTCTTAATTCGTTAAAAATAGCCAAATTCCACCAGTTTATAAATAAGGAAGTTGCCAAAAAATAAATAAATAAAAAAATTATCGGCCAATTTCAGTTCTATCCAATATCTGTAAAATTTTTTGAAAAAGTCACAGCAAATATGATCACAAACTTTCTAGACTTTTTTGAAAGTAACAATAGTATAACTCATCATTGGTGTGGGTTTCGATCAAATCGTTCTACATTTAATTCCGCATGTGATCCCTATGACACAGTTGTTGCTGCCAAAGAAAATAAAGAATTTAACGTACCAACGTTCCGTGACTATCGAAGATATTCGACACCTTAAATGACAGCATTTTACTCGACAAAGTGAAGCATTATCGATTCCGTGAAACATGCAAGAAATGGCTTGAAAGTTATTTTTCTAATCGTTATCAATTTGTACAATACGATGATGTTTTCGCACGGCGTCCCCCAAGGCTCTATTTTGGGCCCATTACTATTTTTGATCTACATTAATGACATCTTTGCTGCAACCAGCTTAGCCAAATTTATCTTATTTGCCGACGATACTAGTAACCATACCTCTTCTAAGAGTCAAAAAAGCGCAACAAACATAATGGAAATGGAGATTAATAAAGTTAAACAGTGGCTTTTATTCAACCGCCTATCCCCTTATATGGCCAAAACTAAGTATATCCTAATGAAACCTATCAGAAGGGAACACACAAATGAACCCCCCCCCCGCCCACCCATTTAATAAAAAACGGTGAAATTATCCCTTTTTCAGAATTTAAATTCCTTGGAATTGTCTTTAATGAAAAACTTTCATGTGTCTCTCATATAACGCACATCTGCAAAAAAATATTCAGATAGACAGAAATCCTAAGTCACATTAAATGTTCACTCAACAAAAAATGCCTTGCTTACACTATTCCCTGATTAACCCTTATTTAACATGTGCAAAATCTCACATCTCTTATTGTTAATATATGATTACCTGCACGGAACAATCAATTTTGTATAACTATTGGGATAGAACAAGTCCATAGGACTTCATTCACGCCCTCCAACTTCGAAAGACACTTGCCTACTCATGTACTAAACTATACGGTGAATAACACAAAATTAAAAAAAAAAAAAAAGAAAATGAAGATTAACACTATAGGGTATGTATGATGAAAGTATATGAATACAGTTGAATGCCCGGTTTCCAGCGAATTATATTTCTTTTATTGGACAGGTGTTTTACGCCGCACTCCAAAATATTTCACTGGGTTTCATTATGGTTATACTGCTTGGAATATGTTGCGAGGAGACCGGTCAGAGTCCGGTCGAAACACACGATTATCCACATGTTGCATGTTTGCATAAAATCATATATAGTTGACAATGTACGCCCATGAAAGGAAATAAAAGACAAAAAGCAAAACTCAGTTTTTATTCTGTTTTTTTCCTTAATGGTGACGTTACACTGTCAAACTTGGCAAATACAAGTCATGATTTATCTATTATTACATACATGTACTTACTTTTGAGGCTGAAGGCTTCTTCGTTGCATTTATATAATCGAAGACCATTACCATCTGTGTTAAAGGATAGGCAGTTGAGGTCAGAAATACAAGCCAAGGCTCCATCCATCAAATATTTTCGTGAATCTTTAAAATTTTTACCAGTTATTGTTTTGTACGGCTCCTTGTTGTTTGTGTTATCGTTTTTCCCGTTAAAACTGCTTGAAAAATGGAAACTCCGCACGTCTCCAGTTTCTTTCAGTTCACAAACGGATAAACACTTCATCACCAGTATCAGCAACAGCAACATATTATCTGTATAAAATGCGATGTTTACAAATCTCCGATTATATCTGCTTAACGTAACAACCAGTACGAAGAGAAGCCTGTTATCAATTCAGCAACGCTGTGTGAAGCTTGCCAGAGATTGCTGCCGCTTTACTGCAGATTAGCAGCAATCCGTTTCTTCTCCACAGTGACAGAACCTTTTGTACCAATATCGGCAAACAAAATCCGGCGGAATTTTACTTACAATCGATACCTTTTTGTGGAGCTACAATGTAGTACGGCAATCTATGTAGATCTTCTACGAAAGCGACAACACAAGTATATGCACTTATATTGTATATAAGTGCCCCTCTACTTAAAATATATATCGCATTGTCTCATATAGTGTAACACCAACATAACCCCCTCGTGGAGTGGAGTCATATTATCTACAAATATCTGTATAGGCTGAAATGTTACCATGGTGCAAGGTCATTAGCATAAGAATTTACTTGCACAAAACAATGCTTACAGCTCTGGAAACAGCCATCATCGGAGCTTGCCACCTAAATCAATATACACTTTAGGTTTGTGCTCCACAAAGGATGGTGTTATTCACCCCAGTTTGTTGTGTCTTATATTTCTTTTAACAATAGTTAAGAAGGTATTCTCGAAATATAAAGTACTGACATACCAAGAGCTTCTATGGATTTTTTAAAAGAAATTTATGCATTCTTTTGTCGCTTGCAGAGAAACCCTGCGAGAAAAGAATCAGTGAGAGAGCACCTGGGGTGAATAAGTGCATGTCCGATCCCGCAAGGATGCTGACCCTGTCTGCCTAAGGCGACTTAAGAGTGTCCGTGATTTTAATGAGAGTTTGGACATGGGCCTTGTTGATTTCCTGGGGAAACCAGACACATCCTTCCGGACCGAGCGCCCACCTCGAGACCCTCAACGATACAGACCAGTTTACTCGGTGATGCTCTCAGCTCTATCTTCCACTGGACAGACTGTGTTATCTCCTGCCACACTAGAACCGTCTCTTGCCACCTATGCTTGATTCCGCTTTGTAATTGTACACATCTGTATGTTACCTTTATATTCTTCTGTACTTCATACTTGTTCTGCCTTCTACATCATAATAATGGACAGATCTATCCTCTAAATATAAAAATGGAATACAGTACTGTCGATTAATCCACATCCACAGCGGCTGCGACTTGCTGAATATGCTTTGCCACTCCTCGATAGTGCCTATTTAAGCGGTTATGTGTTCAATTGTGCAAATGTTCAAAAGGCAAATTGGACTCCGTGGCAAGTTGGAAACGGTCTAGAATGGCACTAAATATAAAGATGGGAAACAGTACTGTCGATTACTCTAGATTCCACAGCGGCTTCGACTTGCAGTACATGTTTTCTGACCGCTCAAATGTAACCGTATAAGTGGTTATCTTCCTAAGAATACCCATTTTTTTCAGAAGGCACTTTTGACACCGTGGCAAGTAGCAGACGGTCTAGAATGGCACTAAATATAAAGATGGGACAAGGTACGATTAATACCCATACCAGACGGTTTTCTGTCATTGAGTGTTGGTCTGTCGTTTTCTAGCCAATGGCTTCAGTGGTAAATTTTTTTGACTGATGCCCTGCATCAATCTCATCTGTCGATACTGATCTCACGCTCTTCTGATGACTTTAAGGCACTTCTCATGGTCGGCTCACGTGATAGTCTTGTCTTCCCTTTTCCGTGGAGCGTTTTGTTTTTTCTTTTGAAAATTGATGCTTCTACTTCTACATTAAACGCTCATCGGAAAGGTTTGTAATCTGGTTTTCGAAAATGCTATCAGGTTACCAAGATAGCCAATCCGTTATTCGGTGCTACATATGATCCTGTGACTTATCATGTTACGCAATTAGCTTATGTAGATGACATTGCCAGAGAACACATTACATTTTACAAATCTCTGAAGCTACACGGAAAAAACATGGACGTGTGTGTGATTATAATTTTCATGGTTGTTGTTGTTTTTTGGTTTGTTTTTGTAGAGCTTCTGTTTGCTGAAAGCTTGTTGGGTGAAATTTTACTTCAGAGAGAAACTGTAATTTCTAATACAATGTTTAAAATTAAAACCCATCGACAAGCATGCGAACTTCTCCATACCCACACAGAAGCCCATCTATGAATTTCTTTTGTTATGTTTAGCAAAGTCACATTTGAAATGATTTACCTGGTACTGGTATTGTTATATCTGTCAAATCTGAAGATGGGACACACACAATACTGTCGATTATTCCCCATTGCCACTTGCAGTAGATGATGTTTGATCCGACCAATGTACCATAAGTGTTTGTTATCTTTTAAACATTACCCATTTTTAGAAGGCTTATTTAATAGTTGGTAGATGATGAGAATGTGCATGAAGAGGGTATTTAGCTGAAATAACAGTGAATGTCGTTCACTGGACAATGCAATACATATGACACAATTTGTTGTCTAGTGGTGTGTTGTATTTGAATATTGTGCTAACATTACCACGGCAGGTAAAAAGAAAAGTTGTACAAGTTACATTTTGCCTTTTTCTACTCCCACATTAAACGCTCATCAGAAACGTTTGTAATCTGGTTTTCGAAAATACTGTCAGGTCACCAAGTTAGCCAGTCTGTTATTCGTAGCTACATATAATCCTGTGACTTATCAGTTTACGCAATTAGCTGATGTAGATTACTTTTCCAGAGGACACATCACTTTACATAACAAATCTCTAAAGCTACCTCGAGAGAACATGAAAATGTGTGTAATTATAATTTTTGATATTGACATCTCGACTATAAAACTAGGACAAGACTATTGCTTATTTTAAATGAACATCAGCTTGCTGAAAACTTGTTGGTTGAAATTTTGCTTCAAAGACAAACTGTAATTTCTAATACAATGTTTAAAATTTAAACCCAGCGAACTTCTCCATACTCACACAGAAGCCTGTCTATGAATTTCTTTTGTACTACTTAGCAAAGTCATATTTAAAATGATTTGCCTGGTACTGATATTACTAAATCTACTTAACAAACCAGTGCTGTTGTATCACTTTCTAACATCTACCGGTAGAATCCAAGCATTTTGATTTGATGTTTACCGATTGAGTCTCTTTCACTGGTGATTTATCAGCTACTCATGTGTTACAACACAAACTGTCTGTATTATAAAGAGATGGCTTGTTCAAAACCAGCAGATTTTATTTTTCAACAATTTATTAGGTTTAACAAGAACAGATAAAAAGACTTATACAAATACTAAAGTACTTAAGTTTAACAAGAAAGGATAGAGGTATCTATACAAATACTAAAGTACTTACATGTACGATGGTGTCAAGTCCAAACGGACGCATATACTCCACAATTCTTAAAAAATGCACAGAGGCAATATTCACAAGAGGGAAAATCCACAGTATAACAGAGTGTATGACGAAATATACACAAAATTCCACAGACAGGGTCCGTGTACTAATAAGCACTGTGTACAGAAGAGCACAAATTAAATATACAAGTTCAGACTGAACAAGTGCTCGGTGGGGATAGGATATAACAAAGCCAGAGGCTATAAAGACACCAAAAGACAGCACAAACGGCCTACTATAGTAACACATAGCGAAAGCATCCCAAACTCTCAATAATTCTCCTTTCCCTTCCTTTGACCTGCTTTCATAGGTCTTATATAGACTGGTGGAATTTTCTAGAATAGGAAAATTCTTGAACACTTGTAAACAAACAGAGCGTATTCTGGAACATTCTGGAAAGAATTCTGGAACATTCTAAGGCAGAGGCAGACAGCAGGTCCTGAACTCAGCATATGTAAACAGTGGCAAGCTAAATTTAGAAGCTAACGGCAGTTGTTCACATAACGGATGTTAAAAAGTCATACATATAAGAGCCGTCCCTTGACGTTTGCACTTCTTTTACTATGTCGTTCGATGGTACCTTTAGTGTGAATAAGATTTTCTGCTATAATTTCATTCAGGCCAGTATTATCATTAACTCAACTCATTAACACAATTAGCGGCCTCCGTGACCTAATGATTGTGCGTGCAGCCAAATGGCCCAGGAGAGTCTCACCAAAATAGTCCATGTGAAGTCAAGTCCAGCTTAGGATGGTCGTGGATTTCCTCCGTTTTCCTCCCCTCATAATGCTGTACGACGTATTAAACCAATAAAATAATTAAATAAATAAACATTAAATAAACAGAATTGTATTATGTTGTTATGAATTCATTCCAGTTGTCTATGTAGCCGCCACAGTTAGTAGCGGTGTAAGCTGTTCTTTTTCTATCTGACAATCTTTGCGAAATATTTATTTCCAGACAGATGGTTATTTAGTGAATTTGCTTTCTTCAATTTGCCAAGGTAATAGCCCAAAACAGCATCAGTAAACAACCCCTTCATTGTCGAAAATAGCAAGTCAAGAGCACTCTGCAACATGTATAGCATGCATGTATACTAGGGACGTTTTCTTTTTAATCCGATTTCGTTGACAGCCTCTTTCGGTGTCAACTTATTTTGAAGATAAGCCGCATCGCAGTTAGCTTTTGTGCAACAACAACCAGTTACCATTATGTATAACAAAGTTTTTTTGCCACAGTGATAAACTGGTCGTCGGGTTCGTGAAGATTTTTTTACGTGATATTTCCGGAGACATTTTCCTAGAGATTACTACTCCTGCCTCGTCTGATTTTGTTTTAATGCATTTTTACATGCTGGTGGCTGGAACAAGAGTTCCATATATACCTGCATTTCGCGCCGCAATGTTTTGATTTACTGCTCACAAGGTTTTGTGTTTACTGTATTGCCGCGATTGACGGGTCTTCGGAACTGGCGGAAAGAATTATATTAATTCGAATCTTTTTAACAGAATTCAATCCATAATCCTTGCATCAATACCAACAGTGATATGATCAGTGGTATTTTCACTCCAAACACTTATATCATGCTTGATATATTGACATACTGACTACTTTTAAAGACTGAAATATTTTAGTATAGTATCGAAATTTCTTTTTCTACACTACAACTCTGTTCCTTTGGTAAACAAAATATATTTCATTTTGTACTGTGACGTATGTGTGAGGTAATGTATGTAATTTTTCATGTAAAAAACTTTATTATCAAAGATTCACCGTGGCGTAATTATATCATCCTAATTCGTCAGGTCGATTTGTAAATATACAAGGATTAAACAATCTGATATATAATTACTACTTTATTGATTTCCAATGTATATGTATGTTAATGAGCCGTATGGGGATTATCAACGACTCTTCTAACTGACAATTAGGATAGCTTGACTTGGCCCAGCGGTACCTGAACAGGGAATTCCTACATTTCCCCGCCCTCATTGTTTCGGAAGGCCTTAATTTACATTAGTTCACGCTAATAAGCGGCCAGTCTCTCACGGGTTCTTTACGCTGTCTGGCGTTCGTTGAAGATCATGTGCCATCCATCATGCCTTACTAGTATCTACATGTATGTCACACTTGAGAAAGTGTAGACATGTAAACAGGCTGACATCTGGAGATTGGTCTCGTTAATGTTAAGATGGAAAGACAGAGTTCTGTCACCTCTACGATATGTACCATTTATTTGTATGTGCAACCAACTTATAGATAGGTAGCATGATGCACGTGTGTTAACAGACTTAGCAGCGATACTAAACATGACTTCATTAATCAATAAAGCAAACATTGAAGAAATTAACACATATTAGATATGCAAATCCATATCAAAGTTCATTTGAAAGCAAGAAAGTGGTGTAGACTTGGGTTTTACAAACTTACAAAATACATGCTCTCCACACCCAACTCATGTTCTCTTACTTTGCTCACATTCTCTTAATAACACACCTGCCCACACTCTCCATAGCTCACTCAGGTCACATTCTCTCCATAGCACACCCAGCTCACACTCTCTCCATAACACACCGAGCTCACACTCTTTTCATAACCCACCTGCCAACACTATCCTTAGCTCACTCATGTCACACTCTCTCCATAACACACCCAGCTCACACTCTCTTCATAACACACACAGCTCTCACTCTCACCCGATCAGACTCAGCTTTCTCACCCTCTCCAGAACACACCCATCTCACACTCTCTCCATAACAGACCTGCCCACACTCCCCATAGCTCACTCAGGTCACACTCTCTCCATAACTCACTCAGCTCACACTCTCTCCATAACACACCCAGCTCACACTCGTCCATGACACACCCAGCTGTCACTCCCTTCATAGACTTCAGTTCACGCTCTCTCCTTAACACACCCAGCTCACGCTCTCTCCATAATACACCCAGCTCATCCTTCCCATGACACACCCAGTTCTCACTCTCTCCATAACACGCTTTAGTTAAGATTCCATCTCTTATCCTGCTCACATTTCCTTTAAAACATTCAGGTAAGAGACTCTTTACAGCTTATAGCCAGCTCACATTCTCTTCAGAGCATATTCCAGCTAAAAACCTGTTTCTGCGCATGTACATCTACCATGACTTACAAAACGGCTGTCGCGCTTTTAGGGTATTTTATAGTCATTACATGTAAAGCACTGGCAGCACTGGGCCATTTATGCACTAGTCGCAATAACAACTTCGGATGAAAGGAATTTTATTTTTTCCGCTTTTGTAGATTTAATGCTGCATTTCGCCGGAACCGGCATAGGAGTACAGTAGCGATGATGGTGACCAGAGCAGCACCAGAACCACACCCCACGGCAAATAATTATGCTTCCCTTACTGAGACCGACCTCAGCCAAAGTCCTGAAATGACGGGAAAGAGATTATGATCACTTTTGTGGACCTGTAAGGCGTAGAATACCAATAAGGTTCCTATTTAAAGTATACAGAAAAAGTGAAGTGCTTCTCGCACAGAAACAGACAAATTCATTTCATTTTTTTATTTTGATTTTGATCAATTTGTTTGTATTTACCTCGTGTTTTAGGAATGCAGAAATATGAAAGTGAGTGTAAACAAGATAACTTTGACAAAGCTGGGAAATCATATTCAAAGGGCCTGGTACGGTTAGGCGGAGAACTGGCACAAGAGAGGAACGATAAAAAAGTGCATTCTAGACCCCCGGCACAATTCTGTAAATTTCCAAATGAGAAGGATAAAACTTGGTCGAATCACCCATAAAAGTTCTAAGACCATAAAAGAGTTGATTGCCAAAAGTGAACTCTCGATCAAAATCGCAAAGTTTGGATTTAAACGGAGCACTGTGTCCTTACTTCACAGTATGAGGATCAGCGTTAACCGAAAACTATCTTTATTAAAGCTTTCATGTGCGTGTTTCTACGTGCTGTCAAAGCTCTGTTTAGATTAACGTTTGTCTTCATTTTTAAAAAAATAAACTTTATGAAGTGATCAGTGATATTTTGGCAAGATTATAATCCATATATCTGCATTACTCCGTGAGGTTTCCTCTTAGTACAGTGAAACAACGAAAATTTGATGATTATGCCACTCTCAGCTATAGTCAGTTTCGCTTTTTGAAGTGCGAACCGTGCGAACCATGCGAACTGAGCCTACTCACTTTGAACAGTGCACGTAGCTTGAGCATATTCGGACAAGGCAATGTACCAGTCGGGCTGAAGTCTAAACTGATATAACACCCCAAGTTGTAGATTGTTCACACAAGTTCATCCACACCCAGGTTCCTAACGGGTTCTTTCGTCCACACAGCCTCTGTGCCTTTGTATTGTAGATTATAGTATCCCACCAGAGAGTTGTCAATCCCAGAGACCCAGAAAAGAGAAGCCTGGTTGTTGGCGCATGACGTCACCATTAACTTTTTTCGGAATGTCGTGGTATTCTGCATTAATAATCATATGGATTTACAAATTGATAATGTCTACCTGAAAACGATCAACGCTATAAAGTACATGTAATATACAAGAACTTCAAAACATTGCACGAACCTTTCAGATGCATCTAAATTTAGCAGAAACAGAATCACATAGAAACATTTTATTTTACCTAGCATAACGAATCAAAAAACAAATACCTGGCACAGTTATTTCCATTTTTTAGGACCCTGCGCTGCTCGTAGCCTCGATCTGATATATTCCGGATGATGTATTTCCGGGTGTTTCAAATTCCCATGTCACTATGCTGACGTCATGTTCTGGACAGTGTGGAGAAATTCTTATAGCTCCCTCAAACATTTGACCATCTTTAACCGACAGCATATTGGCATCCGGGTTTGCTATGATTTCACATGTTATTTTCATCCGTAGGTCCTCTAATGTTGCCACGTGCATTTGGTTACAAGACATCTTGGGTGGATCTGATGAAAAATATGTACGGGAAATAGAGAGTACTTGTCCCTCAGGCGATCCCCATGTGAATTTATTTGCAGTTATAAATCAAAAAGATAACGGTATAAAGCAAAAATCTTTCAGTTATCTCACGTGTGTTTTCGGATGAAAGTTCAGATGAGTGGGAGATTAAGTAAAGTGTTAATTTTGTACCAAACAACATCATGATGGAATGACAAAACCTTTGTAATAATGTGGAAGGCTCAAAGGTAGGTCGGTTGCGACCTTAAAGCCTGCCAAGTACATAACAATGGATGTCGGTGACCGGTATCAGTCATAAATACTTGCGTGCAGTCCTAAATCGCCATATGAAAACAAACAATGAACAAAAAAAACCTGATTTTGATATATGATTACTGACTGCAAAAACTTTCTAAATACTAAGATTTCTGTAAAAAAAATTTTGCTTTCAAAAATCTAAATTTTCCGAGCTAAACATTCTTGACGGTAACAGGTCTGATTTATTTATCAGGCATATTTATACATCAGTATCACGTCTACAAATCGATCAACATTCATCTAGTTTTATGTTAGAAAATAACTGACTCACTACTCACATTGTATATTGAGGGTGTAGATTTGTGACCGTACAGGGATATCTGTCACACTGTTGGAGGCGTTACAGTACAGCTCAGCTCCGTTCTCCTCGCCACTAGCTGTAAACGTCACTGTCCGGGTTGTGGCCTGTATCGAGCTGGAGTCCTGGTTACAGTTACCCGGATCTAGCTCTCGGGCCTTACCGGAACTCCGTATGTACCACATAATACAGGGTTGGGGATTACTGTCCGATGTCACACAGGTAAAGTGGCTGGGGTGCCGCTGATTTACCTCCTGGCAAGCTGCTTTCCTACCTGCGGATGGCCGTGGGTTTCCCCCGGGTTTTGCCCGGTTTCTCCCACCATAATGCTGGCTACCGTCGTATAAGTGAAATATTCTTGAGTACGGCTTAAAACACCAATCATTCAAACGGTGCTTTCCTCTGCCCACAAACCTGATTATCATGGAAAAAGTGAAATTTTCTTAAGGGTGGCGTTATTGAACTATCAGATAAGCAAACAACTGATAATTATTGAGGGCGGGCCGTGGTCGAGCGTTCCTTTAAGCATTGGGACACACACTGAACGGGTTTAATCCTGGTCTTTGACACGGAATTTCTGAATTCCCGTTTTCACAGTTAGTGAGACCTTGTTAACAATATGCGTTCGATCAGGTCGTTTGCGGAGTATAAAGTTTGTTGAAGATCAATTGTCCTTTAACAGTATGGCATGCAGATCGACTTTACAATTCTATCAACATACGCCTCATTTTTACCATTTTTGTGCGCACATAATTTGATACATGCTCAAATGCCTTAGTGGGTACTGGTTATATTTGAATCTGAACCTCCACCCCACTCGCTCAAAAAAGGGAAAGGAAACTAGAAGCCTCAAGAGTGAAGGAACTCATTAAATCTTAACTGTTTGAATGCCCACGGGCGCCACAATCGCTGTTAAACTGCAGCCCCATACCAGAGTAAAATCGTACATGGTCGTGTTCTTTCGACATTCTAAAAAATTAATTTCTAAACACTGTACAAAGACCACAGCATTTATTGTCTTCCGGAGTCATATACAAAATAAGGGCATTTCAGCTCAACATGGTGTAACGCGTAGTCATTGTTGAATGACATGACAAAGATTGCATTCTAAACGTCGCGCCACGATTTTATTAGAAATTTCTCTATAAATATACTTGACTTCCTTGACTTGACTGTGAAACGTACTCATTGCCGTTGTATTGTAATGTATTGTATCTTTGCACAAGGAATTTTTGGATTTTCCGGTTTTCAATGTTGAAGCAGGCCTAGATGGCAATAAGCGGTCAATGATGCTGTTGTGACCGTTTGCGCAGCAGTGTAATCGCTGAAGACTACCTCTCTTCCCCTACTGTGTATGTAACGCAGTGTTCTTGATTCAAAGACATAAATATCATTTACGTCAGCTTGATACAAAGATCAAGACACGTTCTCCTTTTTTACACAACAGCCTGAAAAATATCTCACAAATAGCACGTCGGATTTTACTTCTCCCCGCCACATGCATTTTACTTCTCCCCGCAACACGGATTTAAATTCTCCCCGCCACACGGATTTAACTTCTCCCCGCCACACGGATTTTACTTCTCCTCGCCACACGGATTTTACTTCTCCCCGCCACATGGATTTTACTTCTCCCCGCCACACTGAGCTATAAAAAGTACATCAGTCTCTGCACACATTTCACATAAATTAGAAACAAATCTCTTTTGTGTTAACTTCATACCCTCTAATATACTATACAAGTTTTTTTTCTATTTGTAAAATAAACATGCTTTATTCCATATTAAAAATTAAATTAATATATAGATACAGGAAAAAGGGGGTTTTGAGAATTTGAAAAGAGACAGCTCCTCAAAACTAACACTTCAACTGTAACATATAACATGTAATGTTACAAATAACTCGCAGCGTGTGATGTTACATGGGATTAGCATCGTGTATGATCCGAATATATATGCATCTTTCGCAGTTTGAAATACAATGACTTGATTGCAAACCAACAGTACTTGGTTTGATCCCGACACTCACTGATGCAGGGCTTTTAGGTCAATCTGGTGTTTTCATACAGACGATTGGTGTCAACTATGGGTGCTGGATTCGTCTGCAGTCTCTCATAGGCTGGGTCTGCGAATAGGAGCAATGAAGTGGTCAGCTCTAATGTCCAAAACTAGTACCATAGCCAACCCAGAACCGAATTAAGACATTTTCTCAATACGCTCAAGTATAGTCAACAAGCTAAACTTATCAAATTTCCCCAAGACGCTATCAGTGTCACATTATTTGGAGCATCTTATAGTATCAAATAACGTAGTTTCAGCTAACGTAGACATTTCACAAACTTATTCAGATTTGCCAACTTTTCACTTTTTCAGTTTTCGTTATTTCTCTCAGGCCCTTACCTGGGTATTGAGATAATTACATAGTGGGGATACAAAAGTTGGCGAAAAGGAGATCAACTACGATTCAACAACACAAGAAGAAGACAAAGTTAAAAACTAGACAAGACGTGATTAGCATATTGTGCTAGCCTTCTCATAACCTCATTGCTTTTATTTACGGACAAGCTATTTAATCATTTGTTGCCAGACTTTTTCGTTCCTTTCGTCACTTAAGCAGTTCAAAAATATAATGCTTTCCATCATTTTCATCTACACAGTTTTGGCACTTATCACTAATTTGTTGATAAAAGCCTACTTCTATTTGACAACTTTCACAGGTAGTGATAGGTTTGACGTTCGAAAGCGCAGTAAAGAAAGTGAGAGTTGTTCAGGTAAGTCGTAAAGGTATTTTTTCCAACTCCAGTTTGACCATGATTTCCTGTAGTAGGAAGTGATGATATTTTCTGTCCATTTTCGAATAAATAGATCCCCTAACCATTGGTAGCAATAGCTATTTGCTAATTGTTTAAGAATAATTTAATTTGCTTTAGCCATGTGTAACAATCACATTTTATCACCAAATGTCTAATACCTGTGGAGTCATTTTCCGTTGTCAGTGTGAAAGTATTCTCATACTCGGGACTCGGAACACTGGAAAAGTAACATTGGCACATAGAATGTTAACGTCATTTACGGGTAGTAAAATCAAATTGAAATTCAATTCATAGTAAAAAAAATTAAACTGTAGCACGCTTTCTCCTCGGTCTACGTAACCCATGTGTGAATTTTTTCCATGGTCCACGTAACCCATGTGTGAATTTTTTCCATGGTTCGAGTAACCAATGTGTGAATGGTTTCCATGGTTATAATTATACGTGTTGAGCTCCACACATGTGAAGACGAAAAGCCTGATATGTCACAAGGAAACAAAAATGAGTAATAATAGGAAAGTGTACGGTTTTGATTATTACCAATTTTCTAACTAAAATACATCCCATTAACATGTCTTTGCTGTTGTTTGTTGAAATGAGGTTACTCACGAATTGACGTAGATGGGAATCTCTGGGGAAGATGATGGCAGGTTTAAGGTTTGATAGACACGCGCTGAAATATAAACCAATGGGATAGGTGCCAAATAAGGATGGTAATACACATTTGCCGCAGTCGTTATATCATAAAGCGATTGTTGTGCAAGACTTCAATATCAACAGTTTTTTGTGTCTCCTGGTTTTTGATTCATGAAATGAGGATAGTCTATTTACTATATGGCTTGCTGACTTTCAATGAAGAATGTCATGTTTGGTGCCATTCTCCCAAAGCTGAAACATGGGTAAAATGTAAAAATGACGGCATCGACAGATACAACGGGCTCCCGCTGTGGTATATCAAAAATGCACGTTGAAAACGTGATATTTTTAAACATATACAAAAAAAATCAGAATTATAGTTATGTTTGTAATCTTACGATTGGTGCGAACCTCCGTCATTTCCTGGTGATTGGGCAGTGTTCTGAAGAGACATCAGATACCAAAGTAATTAAGTGAAAGTTCTTCTAAGAATAGATTCTATAATTACTACATGTAGGTGGTCAATAAAACAAAGTAAAGCTGTACTAAAATATTGGTGTCTTATGGAATGTTGGTGTAATATATGCAATATAATTCTGGCCTGCAACTCACTAAATGAATATGAAAAAATATTTTACTAAGCAAGAAAGACATATCTTTGTTATAATACAAGCGTCATTAATACAATGATGCCATACAAGTATTATTTGGCTTATTATTTTTTTGGGTTAGTGTTTGCCACACTGTTCAAGAATATTTCACATATACGATGTCCGTCATTTATTACAGGTGGAGGAAATCGGACCGTCTACTTCCTGGAGATGGAACACTTAATTGTATCGCCCGGCTTTAAAGAGTAATAGAGTATTTCAGCTGTTATTCTCTCCCTTCAGACTACAAATAAAAATTCAATTTTCCTTTTAAAAAAAGCAAAAACATTATCTTATGGCACCATTACGCTTTATTGTAGGTTTCTTTTGACCGTGTTTTGTTCTACTTACATCGCAACACGTCATGTTTTGTGTTACACCCTACCTTTGACCTTGGGACTGTGTTGTGTCTGTGCCTGGAAAAGAGTCGGATTAATCATAAACATTATAAAGGCAGAGTAGACTAAACGTATTTAAGTTATAGGTGGGAATCTTTCTATTAATAAAAAAGATTACATACTGCTCTGATCAAGGGTAGCATCAATTGTTCATACAATTTTTGTGTGAACTAGAATGAAATGTCTTGAATGTCAATCTTAACACATCCATCTGCACAAACGCATGAACATCCACCTGGTCGAATAAAAGGCATGCACTTCCACGTACACATTTATTTGCACAAACGCATACAGTTCCTTCTGCTAACAATAAAGACATGCATTCCCACGCACACAGTTATTTTCACAAACGCATACACTTTCATCTGCTCACAATAAAGACATGCACTTCCACGTACACAGTTATCTTCACAAACTCATACACTTCCATCTGCTCACAATAAAGACATGCACTTCCACGCACACATTTATCTGCACAAACGCATACACTTCCATCTGCTCACAATAAAGACATGCATTCCCACGCACACAGTTATTTTCACAAACGCATACACTTTCATCTGCTCACAATAAAGACATGCACTTCCACGTACACAGTTATCTTCACAAACTCATACACTTCCATCTGCTCACAATAAAGACATGCACTTCCACGCACACATTTATCTTCACAAACGCATACACTTCCATCTCCTCACAATAAAGGCATGCACTTCCACACACACATTTATATTCACAAACGCATACACCTCCATCCGCTACCAACAAAGACATGCACTTCCACGCACACAGTTATCTTCACAAACGCATACACTTCCCTCTCCTCACAATAAAGACATGCACTTCCACGCACACAGTTATCTTCACAAACGCCTACACTTCCACCTGCAGATGGAAAACACATGAAGTTCTAATTACACATCCCTCTCCACATAGAAAACAAATCAACACTCCATCTCCACACAAACACCATTTGTAAAAACATTGTACTCTATCAGATCTCCTTTTATGTACAGAAAACAAAAGAAAAAGTCAGTAAGAAGGCCTTCAATTTGACGACGAAATGTGAAAACTAACCTGATTTTTTTCCGTCGTTTCGTTATCAGAAGGATTGTTATGACGATCACAGTTATTACCAAAAGCCCGGCTGTTGTACTCACGCCAGCTATAACTCCCACCAGGGATGAGGGTGAAGATACTGTGGCAATAGCTGAAACTGTTAATAAATTACCGTTGAACTTCATAGTTTATTTGTAGAATTAGCGTTTGCGCGGTAATTAAAAAAATATTTCACTTATACGACGGCGGTCAGCACTATGATGGAAAGAAACCACTGAACGCCACAAACAGATTAGTCACATTAGCAGAACTCGGAATCAGTGCTTGAACTATTAACTGTTATCCATGATCAGTCAGCACGTTGGTCTTGCAGAGCTTAATACTTGTAAACACGGAGAATGGCTGAACATTTTAAGTACATGCAGAAACTCCCTCGTCAAAGGCCTGTTTAGCAAGTAAAAATTTTCTGTTACCTGAACAAAGCCTTGATTTTTAACAAATATTTGTGATGGTAAAGCTGGTCCATACCGTGTCAGTTTTGTTAAACTGAACTCTTTTTTCTCAAATTTACCAGTGACTAGAGCAAAGTAATTCGTATTTGCCCTTTCACAGCCTTCTAGTTCCACTGTTCTGGACATCCACAACACAATGATCACATTCACCGGAGACTGTACAGCTAGTCTATGCCACTATGGTATTACTTAACGGCACAATATACCTGTTCATCTGTCTTGTTCACCTGTTATACCAATTGTTCTCTTGTACTTAAAACATAACATGTTACATATATCTCAGACTTGCCTGCAACTGTACAACTCATATCTGCCGTGTCACTTTTGTTCAACCTGTTGACGCCGTACACCCTGAAGCTGTATTGTACCCCCTCCTCTAGACCCCCTACAACCTCGCTCACTGTCAAGTCTTCACCCGGGTCTGTTATATCCTTGAGTAATTCAACCCAATTACCCCCCTTCTTTTTGTACTGGAGCTTAAAAGTCTGAGTGGAGCCGCCATTGAAACACGAAACCCACGTCACATTGGCCATATGATTTTCACAAAGGACGCTTGTTAAATTGGGAGGACATGGACGATCTGGAAAACAAGGCAATGAATAAAAACATATATTCCTGATCTTATTATCTTTAATCATATAAATTAAGTGTTGGCTGCATGTGTATACTTAAAACTAAATTATATTATTTTAAGCTCATCGCAAGTTTGTCAATGGAGAATTTGCAGTTCCATTTCAAGTTAGTTTCATATGAAAACATCGTCCTCGGGCAGAAGTACCAGGGGAGCTAGCAGGGTTTTAACAAATTCGGGAACACATTTAAAATAAACAAGAGGACTTTATGATAGATGACGCAAAACTTTAATAAATTTATAGCAGCTCTGACATGCATAAGGGAAGAGTGTATGGTACACTTGGGACAGAAAATGAATTAACAGTGTCTTGTACCTTGTATTAAAAATACATGTATATTTTATTTTTACATGTATACATAGCATTCTCAAGTAATTAAGTCGAAGCTATTTTGTCTCCTAACGACAAGCACATAGCGGGTTTACAAGGGCCTGTCAACTGTATATTATTCTCGTAATACATTAAGTTCAATCTGATTTCGTTCAGCATGAAAGAGATAGTGCAACGACTGGTTGACCCGTATGTGTTTAGTGGCTCGGTTGGGGCGACTTTCTTGCCTTCGGTAAGGCGCCTCAGTGAGGGAGCACTAGATAAAGAAGCGGTGGAAATCCGCCCCGCAACAAGGAGGCACATTACGTACACTCTAAGGATTCCTTCGTCGTCATATGACTGAAAAATTGTTGAGTACGACGTTAAAGCCCAAGCACTCACTCACTCAATCTGATTTACAGTGCAGACATGACCTGATTCCATTCAAAACTTCTTATCTGAATAAAGGAAGTTTATATAAACGTTGAACTTGGCCATGCATTTTATATACCATATCTATTTAATAATTTGATCCATGTTTAATGACGTATTCAAGACTGCTTCACTTATTAGGAGGTCAGCTTTGTGGGTTAACGATCGGATGTATGATACATGCTGGGTAATGAGCATATATCCCATTGTAAGTGAGAATACTACATTACCTATGAAGTTAAAAGACATGATGAACTCAGAAGATCTAACGCCATTTTCAGCAACAAATTTGTATTGCCCGAAGTCATCATGTTTAAGGTCTTCTGTGCTGAGGCTGTTTCTAGGTCAACAATATAAAATATCAGAATATTGTCGTTATATGATAAGAAGCATTTTAGATATGTCGTCTTAGGGTGAAAACTGCTACATATTTGGCCTGGGCTCGTCCCTCGTCGTTTTACCTTCCGTCATTGCCGATTCAGTGTACTTTGCAGTGGGAGAATGTTTAGTGTAGCCTCACTTAATGGTATACGGCTTGGACTATGCTGTAATATGTAGGCTGAAACATCAGAAATTAAAAAAAACATACATGGATATTAAGACCAATCAACAAATTGTAAAGATGTTCATATTAAAGCTGCATTCATAATGAAGAAAGACTTACACCTGACATCCAATGTTAGGTTGGAAGATACACGTTTACTGCTTCGAATACCAGATCTCCGAGCTCCACATCTGATGACGTCACCATCCTGATATCGATCAACTCTCACTTTGTACCTTTGTGTTGTCAGGTAACCGTGATTGCGCCCTGGCGGTGAGCTGACCTGTGATATCTCTGCTGCTGCTATAGGCCTGCTGTTGATGTTCCAAAAAAGGACGGCAGCAGGATTGGATTCACTGGTGTTACATGTAAATGTCACGTTGCTGTTTTCAGTGACGGTGACTGTGTTTCCCGATTGTCCGAAATCTGCCCGGAGCTGTATACTGTCAGGTCCGACTACATACATCAACAAACATGACATACATTACGGTAAATAGAAACACAAATACATAAAACATGGTGCCTATATGCATCATTTTCCAGAAAAGGTTTTGAATAAAATAGTCACCTTGACACAATTATTCGAAATTTGGACATTATACGATATAAATGTTATGCCATGATTGTAACGGTCTACATGTACGTGTGAAATGTCTTTATGTGTAATAAAATATTGTGGACAGAAATTAAGCCTATATATTTTATTGTGGACTTCCCTGCCTGTACTCCAGAATGAACTTTACAGTCAGCCAAACAAAAAAGTCTTAGCCCCTATATAGTCAGTATACAGTGCAGAATTCCTTTCACGCCTAATTTATTGCCTGGCAGAAAGAAAGAGAAATCAGAACGGTATCCGAGCTTATAACACATTTATACACCATTTTTGGTAAAGCAGAAAGACTAAATACCAATTCTGCAGACTGAAGGAAAACGACGAAAAACATGATCTCCAACGTTTAATCAGTAGGGAGAAAGCGAGTATTAAGTTTGGAAGCTCTAATCGGAAATGTTTATCTTTTTAGAAATCGTGCTAATAAGATAAAACATTTCCTGAAAAAAAATTGCCAAGTCTAAAACCTATAAAATTTAGAAAAAAAAGTAGAAAAACCTACTGCTTCTGAGTTCAGAATTTAACGAGGTCATTTGCACGTTGAGAAAAAAATTGTGTAGCAGAAAAGACATGTACCAGCATGGGAAGCCTTTATCGTGTCCAAAAGCAATACAAATGCACACACACACTCGTACCAGGTGTATGTCAAAGGGAAATCAGTTATAAAGGAGATGTGATTTGATAGTTTTGCTATTCTAAAACAATAATGTAACTCAACCTCTGCGGAGGTCAGCCAGTGACCTGTGGATTGTCGTGGGTTTCCCCCGGGGTCTGTCCGGTTCCTCCCACTGTAATGCTAGCCACCGTCATATAAATAAAATATTCTTGAGTGTAGCGTAAAACACCAGTCTAATAATTAAACAAATAAAGTCACTCAAGCTTTGTATTTATCATGGCCTAGGAATATCTAAACTTTTCTAAAGAGATCTGGTAATTGGTAATTACTGTCCATTCTATAGAGTCATTCTGCCAAAGCAAAAAGGCATTAAATCAAAAACACCTGTTGCGATATTCAGTGTTTTCGTTGCACGCATATATACATACATACATCTGCTGTATTTGTTGAGCTTTACATAGTGCTATAGATTCAAACGAGTATACAACTGCTCAATACACAAAAAAACTAAAAGGTAAAAATGTTCAAACCCACACAACACATTAAATGTTCTGCTCTTCTGCTCTATCCATCTTGTCATAGCCCCATCCTGACTCCCTCTACACACACACGTCTTCTGGTTCAGGGACGGACTGACAGTTATAGTGATACTGATCTGCTGACTTCCATCGTTTCCAGGGATTGTGTTTGTCTGGCCACACTCTGATGACCAGGAGAGCGCTGGTTTGGGATTCCCCTTTCCCACCTGACAGGTCAAGGTCAGTTTTTGTCCAGATTCCACCGCTGTGTTGTTAGCATAACCTGACAGGCGGACGCCACTCTGTGGAGGATCTATGCGAAATATACACTATTGTATATTTTACATACATAGAAATTCATTACTTGTCCCGATGGATTAATGGTATGAGCTGAATTAGAAAGGTTACTATCTGCTGAGAAGGTGTTGATAATACCGAAAGTCATCTGTTGTAAACTGTGCACGGTTAGTATTACGCTTGTCCCTTGAGTTACAGAAGACACAGTTTGTATATCGAGTAAGATGGATTGTAATATCGTTAGAGGTTGAACGAAAACCGAAACATACTAGTTGCTTCTAACATCACGTGTTTCTGGTTGTTGTTCAGAAGTCTTTGATATGCATGTTGTGTTGTTACACTGCACAACATCGGGATCAATCGTGTAATTCTGCTGCCATATAAACATGGAAAGTAAGGAAAATGTACAAGTTCCAAGGAATTCCCATTCCAACGTTAAGAGAACCTGCTTAACACGTATATAATACATGTATATTAGTATATATGAAATACATGACTGATATCAGCAAAAGTGGCCCGCGTTTGTTCTAGATAAACACTATAATATTAGTAGACAGATAATTTTTAATACTCGAACATCATTGTTAAACATAGCAAAGTTCTCCAACAAACAGAAGGAAAAAGAAATTTTCCCTCGGTGCCTAATACGTGTAGCTACATTAGCACATATCACGACACTCGTTTTACTACAACGCAGTCATTTTCCACAGGACGGATCCCTGGACCCTGGCTTAAATTGATGCTTAGCCCCCGACTTCGGAAATGGTTCCGCTGCAACTGTTCTTATGTATTCACCAGAAAGGTAATCATACTTGAGCAATGTCCTCACATGGTTTGATCCAGCTCACCTGGGTATGATGATGTATTTGAGATCAGCAAAGCTTGGTCTCAAATATTTTTACTCAGCAGACATCACACATATTAGCTATACATCGAAATTGCATCGATGCATTGAAGACCTGGTTCTCTATATTTATATGACTACTAACATAATATGTACAATATGATTCTATTCAAGTGAATACTCACACTGTACATTGAGTGTGTAGACTTGTGAGCGTACAGGAGGATCCGTCACACGGTTGGAGGCGATACAGTACAGCTCAGCTCCGTTCTCCTCGGCACTAGCTGTAAACGTCAGTGTCCGTGTTGTGGTCTGTACCAAGATGGAGTCTTGGTTACAGGCATGCGGGTCTAGCTCCCGGACATTACCGGAACTCCGTATGTACGCCCTTATGCAGGCCTGGGGCTTACTGGCCGAGGTCACACAGGTTACGTTGGTGGGTTTACCAGCTAGTACTGTATATGGAGGGTTCGTCAGGGTCACCCGAGTCACCGGTACTGAGAAGATGAAATATTACACATTTTTCTTGATTTTTGAATTGACTGATGACAATCGGAAAATATTTACTTAGGCAAATTGTCAAATTCAGTTTGAACTAAGTCAAAGTTTGTCATCTTTTTATTTCTCTAGAACAAAATCACATATCTTTAATAAGAGGTGGACGTCTAGACAAAGAGGAAAATACCATTCCGCAGATTCAAAAAGCATAACCTTACTTGCGGTTAAATTGCAATAAACCTATCGCCGTCAGCTCTGTTGCGAAAAACGACGCCTGGGTGAATTGACCGCTTGAGCATGCTTAGTGTGAGACAGCTATGCCTGCAGCACCTTTAGTTCCAAAACACAATCTCAAGAAGCTTTGGATTTTGTGTGTACTCTAGCCATAATGGGCATAAATGATTTGCACATGGACGATGACCTCTCTGTAAATACCTGTGATACAAAAAATATCTGTAATATATGATACAATGTATACTGAAATTGTTTGTATGGTATACGGAAAACTTTACACTAACCCAGCTGTTATATTCTAAAAGACAATTCTTAGAACGCTATACTTGGCAACAAAATAGTTTGGCAGCATATTTCGATATCCGATATCCGTCATGAAAAACCGATTGAAAGATACATTCAGTGTGACCAGATCTCATGACCACGTCTACATACTGTGGATGTTCACCATGGGTTTTGATGTACAAATGTGTTGTGGTGCGGACAACTACACAGCTGGCGGCATAATCTCTCATTTAAATATGGCCTTCACACACAATACATTTCTGAGCACCAATAAGGATCAACACGCCCACCAAAACACTAGAAAACGTGACGATAGGTTTAATTTGAGCATACATTTCTTACTCGAAAAAATGAAAGCAAACAAAGGCATCAAACCAATGAATACAATTATTTCCTCAACCTTTAAGAATATTCTTCTTATTTATAAAACTTATTACACAATTCACACCACATCTGGGCGTCAGAATCAACCTAAAATAAATAACAAAGTAAGCTTAACAAAACACACGCACAAAAACCAGATACCCTTCTCTAGTACATAGTATGCACTAGTCACTTCAAAACGAGGTCATATTTAATTGTTTGCATGGCAAATCTGGCAACCGCCTGAAATATGCTTTTCTTGCTGTAAGTGAGAGCTGACATACAGGTAAAGGCTGCAAGTCAGGAAAGTCTGTTGCGAGCAATAGTAGGACTCGCACAGAGCAATAAATAAAGAATTATTGTGTCTCGGACTATAGACAATTTTGACAGTTCCTATTGGGGTAGTGACCTAATCGGAAAAGATGAATGATTACAGGAAAGTGGTGTAAAATCACGCCACAAATTAATGCATCTTCTTCCACAGCAGATTAAAGTTGGAGAGCATTACAGAAGGCTGGACAAGAAATTTATCTGACATTTGTTCGATTTCTCTTGCCGTCTGTAGATAAAATACTCCTTATTAGCATCGACATTACATATGAGGACAACGACTGCTTGGCATAGCTGTCAGACAATCCATTCTGGCCAACACTTGAATCATCAGGAACTCACCCCAAAGACACAACAACAACACCATAAAACACCCTTTTGACGATATGCAGAATGCCATAAAATAAGGCGGAGATCGAGACTAATGTAAGTTACTTAATGAAGTTAAATGGTCCGCCAGACTGAGCAGACTTAAATATTTGCACCTTTGACTGTAGACTGAATGGCCCATAATCGGGCATTACATTTTTTATGTGGGAAAACCAGTAGTTTGCCTATTAACATAAAGACTGACGATTTTTATTTCAATTATTATCAGAAACATTTTGACAAAAATATATAGTTTGGTTTAAATAGACGACCTACTTTTTCTTTGATTAAAATATTTTCAAACGATGGAAATGACGGTCTAGAACACGCCTAAGCATGTATAATGTTCTGTTTTTATTCAGACATTCAGACAAGGAAAATATTATCCACTGGTTTTTCGGATTCCTCAGCGGGTGTACGGGATGTGAGGTAGGCTATTATGGTGCATACGCGTGTATGTAAACTATATATGAACACCAAAAATTCATCAACAGACATGCTTGATGTATGTATGAAAACGATAGTTATGTAAGTGTGCACCATGACCCACTTCACATGTTTCTAAATTTTAAATGAATAATATCACCTGAGATGTTCAAAGTCTTCTTGCAATGTCTTTAACATTTAATCTTCCACTTTCGAGACAGGCTTCAAACGTGTTCTATGTGTGCTCCATGTTTGAGACATGTGCTCCATGTTTATGACATGTAGTCCATGTTCATAAAAATAAATGGAGGAGATCAGTCATTCATGTTGCATTGACCTTGAATAACAGCTACCCGTCGGAAGAAAATGTCATTGTGAAAAACATACTGTGTTAAGCTATGTGTTTCTCTATAATAAAACTGGCTTCTCACAAATCACCTTTAACATCCAGGGTAACGTCGATGTCCTGCCCTTTATACTGAGATGTCCATGTGACTTGGGCTGTGTCTTGTGTGACGTTCTCTATCGTCAATGTGTAAACCTCTTCACCGTTGACGTGTTGACATCCCCCTGATAACCCTGCTGGTGATTCTGATGATACCGGTATTGACGGTGTACACACACGGGTGGAGTATATATGGGATATGTTCTGATTATAGCTGTAATACCAGGACATAATATTCCTGTCACCTGCCGGTCTGGTTATCTTACACTCCAGAGTAAACGGACGACCGGCTATGACATCTCCCATTGTTGTGACTGACAGACTGGATACGGATACTACTAAAATGGAAACAACGGACATGTACAAAATGATTTATTCTTACTGGTTACTAGACAGTGTTAAAAGAGTGTTTATTATGTAAAATGCGTGTAAATTACACGTTGTGTTGTGGCCTGTACCGAGCTGGAGTCGTGGTTACAGGCACGCGGTTCTAGCTCCCGGACATTACCGGAACTCCGTATGTACGCCCTTATGCAGGCCTGGGGCTTACTGGCCGAGGTCACACAGGTTACGTTGGTGGGTTTACCAGCTAGTACTGTATCTGAGGTGTTCGTCAGGGTCACCCGATTCACCGGTACTGAGAAGATGAAATATTACACATTTTGTTGATTATTGAATTGACTGATGACAATCGGAAAATATTTACTGAGGCAAATTGTCAAATTCAGAAAGTTTGGACTAAGTCAAAGTTTGTCATCTTTTTATTTCTCTAGAACAAAACTACATATCTTTAATAAGATGTGGGCGTCTAGACAAAGAGGAAAATACCATCCACAGATTCAAAAAGCACAACTTTACTTGGGGCCAAATTGCAATGAACCTATCGGCCTCTGCTTTTTTGCGAAAAACAAAGATGGAAAAAAATGCATGGTTGAAATTACCATTTGAGCATACTTCCGGTGAGACAGTTATGCCTGCAGTACCTGAAGTTTCAAAACACTAGAAAACGTGACGATAGGTTGAATTCAAGTATGCAGTCCTCACTCGAAAAATGAAAGCAAACAAAAGCATCAAACCGATTAATACAATTATTTCCTTAACCTTTATCTACATTCTTATTCGCTTAAAACGTAATTCTGAACAAGAGTACACGCAAAGACTTTTCACTTTATATGTGATCTAACTTCCACACCCAGTATACGTGCTTCATCAATAATCAACAAATCCTCTACAACCGATAATAAGAAATGTTTAACATAAATGAAACGAAAACCTCGTCATTCTGGAGAATCAACTTGTCATTAACGTTTATTACTTCATTTCCTGCTACACTCCACGAATCCTTTATAAGCACTCTATATCATACAAAAAACGCAACAGATCAACAGCAGGGCTATAGCGTATTAAGTTATCCCCTTTGAGCACCCTGTGTTCCATAAGAGGCAGAAACATTATTGGTTTTCAACTTTCGTCAGTGTTCTTATCAAAATTACTTTCCTTGATTTTGTGAGCATTCAATTTTTGGGAAAATGTGTAGTTGTTTCTATATAACAACTGTTCATGTCATGCCGACATCCGGTGAATGCTATTTTAAAACTATTGTTAAGTTTTAAGCCCTCCTCCACTGGAAAAAATGGTTATAATATCATTTGTGGAAAAAAAATCTCCCTGTACTATCCGACTGACTGGCTGGTTGGTCGGTCTCTTGAATTTATTGGTGCATGGAAATTTTTACACTATTCACACAACATCTGGGCGTCAGAATCAACCTAAAATAAATAATGAATTAAACTTGACAAAATACAAAAAAACAGATACCCATTTCTAGTATATCGCATGCACCAGTCACTTCAGAAAGAACATATGTAATTCTTTGCATGGCAAATCTGACAACCGCCTCAAATATCTTTTTCCTGCTGTAAGTGAGAGCTGACATACAGGTAGAGGCTGCAAGTCAGGAAAGCCTGTTGCGAGCAATAGTGGGACTTGCGCAGTGCAATAAATAAAGAATTGTGTCTTGGACTATAGACAATTCTGACAGTTTCTATTGGGGTAGCGACCTAAACGGACACGATGCATGTTTACAGGAAAGTGGTGTAAAATCACGTGACAAATTAAAACATCGGTCTCCCTGGACAGTGGATTAAAGTTGGAGATCATTACGGATGGCTGGACAAGAAACAGAAGTTTCCCTTTATTTGACATCTGTTCCATTTCTCTTGCCATTTGTAGATAAAGTAATCCTTATTAGCCTTGTCATGAGAAAGCTGTACATGGACATTACATATGACGAGAACGACTACTTGGCATAGCTGTCAGCCAGTCCACTCTGGTTAACATCTGAATGTCCTGGAACTCACTCAAGACACCACAACAACCCCTGTAAAACACATTTGACGACATGCAGAATGTCACAAAATAAAGGCGGAGATCGAGACCAATAAATGTTACTTAATAAAGGTTTGTGCTTATATGGTCCGTCAGACTGAACAAGGTTTTAACAGGCTTAAATATTTGCATCTTTAACTGTAGACTAAGGAGCCCCTAATCGGGCATTACATTTTTTTAAAAAATCTTTGTCTTAGAAACAATAGTTTGCCTAATAACATAAAGACCAACGATTTTTATTTCAATTATTTTCAGAAACATTTTGACAAAAATGTATAGTTTGGTTAAATGGAAGAGCTACTTTTTCTTTGATGAAAATAATTTTAAACGACGGAAATGTCCGCTTTAAACAAACACAAGTCTGTATAATGTTCCTTTTTAAGCAAATGGTTATCAAGGGGATTTTCTGATGTACACAGCGACATGTAGGTGTAACGGGTGTGGCTTGTATATGTAAGGTAGACTATTATGGTGCATACCCGTGTACGTAAACTATATACATGTATGAATAACAAAAGTGTATCAACAGACAAGCTGGATGTATGTCATAAGATGATAGTTATGTAAGTGTGCGAAGTATTAAAAAGACGATACACATTAAAGTGTGCGATGTATGTAATAAGACATATTCATGTAGGTGTGCGGCATAACGCACTTCACGTTTTTAAATTTTAAATGTCTTAAACATGGAGCACATGTCTCAAACATGGAGCACATGTCTTAAACATGGAGCACACGTCTCAAACATGAAATATATGGCTCAAACATGGAACACATTTGAATTCTGTCTTGATTTGAAAAGCGATTAAATGTTGAACACGTTGTAAGAATACTTTGAACGTCTCAGGCGACATTATTCACCTCACAATAGATGGAGGATATCAGTTATTCATGTTGCATTGACCTAGAATAACTGTTACCGGTCGGAAAAAATTGCCATTGTGAAAAACATACTGTGCTAAGCTATGTGTCCCTCTATAATTAAGCTGACTCCTCACAAATCACCTTTAACATCCAGGGTAACGTTGATGTTCTGTCCTTTGTACAGACATATCCATGTAACCCGGCCCGTGTCTTCTGTGACGTTCTGTATTGTCACTGTGTAAACTTCTTCACCGTTGACGTGTTGGCATCCCCCTGATAACCCGGCTGATAATACTGGTATTGACGTGTTACAATCACGGGATAGGTATATTACGGAGTTGTTCTTATACCAGGCCGTTCTATTCCTGTCACCCGCTGATCTGGTTATCTTACACTCCAGGGTAAACGGACGACCGGCTAAGACATCTCCTGGTGTTGTGATTGACAGACTGGACACGGATACTACTAAAATGGAAACAACGAACATGTACAAAATTATTTATTCTTACTGGTTTCTAGACAGTGTTAAAGAGCGATCATTATGTAAAACACGTGTAAATGTACATGTATATACAAGAAACCATGCATGCATTTTGCATTATGCAAAAAAGTTACACATGTACCCTAGATTTGGGTTCAATGGTGCTCTCCTAACATGTCAGCATAACTGATTCTTATTTTTGATGCTTTGATAATGCAATGATTATTACCCTAATTATTGTTATTAAATTTGGATTATTTGGATGAAATAAGTATTATATGTATGTGAATTTAACATGTACCAATTAAACAGCATTGCGCCATGAATTAAAAACATTCTGAAGCTTTTCATGACAAAATTACATTGATTTTATATAAGTAGCCTAAGTAAAGGCGCGAGGTGCACGCCAGGTTAGCAAATTTAACCATACATACAAGAATACTACAGCGAAAAACGAGTAATGTCCCTTCAACTACAATACAGTTGGCCCTATATTTTAGTGAGCTATAGATTTATATTTGCACAATGTTTGTCTAAACATGCATACTGATAATGTTTCCCAAAATAATCACTAGATGGTGGAGATAAACCTGGAGAAACTATACATGATAAATTTGATCATGTTTTCCTAAATAATGGCAGTGTGAATCGCGTCGACAATCACAGTTCACGTTCTTCGTTATGCTAATGGTGGGCACATTCGATAGTGACTGCTGTGAACTGTGATTACCGACCACTCTGTTTTCACGCTGTCGTAGCTCCTGAATTATTGCCCTAAAATATGAAATTTTGGTGAAAACTGAAGCCACAATTGATAATGAATACCTACTTTAATTGTTGAGTGAACACATTATTTATTACTGAGAGAAAACAATATCAAATCTCTTCGGGCCTTTATATTTTTGTTGAGTATACTTTGTGCCCAATGTCATACTCCTGTCATGTTATATGCGCAAGAATTAATCAGGATCCAAGTCGTGTGCCTTACTACGTTATCATTTATATTCACCCGTGAATATATGTATCTCATCTGGAATTTGATTGTACCTATTTATATGTCCAACATGGCGATTTTATTGAACACGATGAACAGAAAATTTAAAACATAAATGATGCAGAAAGACGGAAGGAATTTAAGAATGGAATATCACAGTTCACGCTCTTCGTTATGCTAATGGGGCATACATTCGATACTGACTGCTGTGAAGTGTGATTACCCGACCATTCTGTTTTCACGCTGAATTAATCAAGATCCAAGTCGAGTGAGGTTCACTCGTCACCAGTGAATATATGTATCTCATCTGGAATTTGATTGTACCTATTTATATATCTAACATGGCGACTTTATTGAACACGATGAACAGAAAGTTCACAACACATACGATGCAGAAAGACGGAAGAAATTTAAGAATGGAATATCACGTTAGTTTTGGTTATGAAAATTTGTGACGTTGACTGAAATCACTACACAAGACACAATGGTCCCCACTACGGGCCACAAGGCGAAGTATGTACACGAAACTTACAGGACTTTTCAGTGCATAGCCATGAAACTAAAAATACTTAACAATTCCAAATTAAAGCACTTCTTTCTGCCGTAAAATCTACAATAAAGGAAACCGTTGAAACGCGCCTTGAAGTAATATATAGGCCGTTTATGAAATGCATAATTTTACAACGATTGCTACTGTCATTGTAAATCTTTTACCTTTTTTCTAGCCTTTTTCCTTTAACTGAACATGTCGCTTGATGTAGGTATACATTAGACCTATACTTACCTTGGCAAAGGCAGACGAGAAAAGTATAAAAGCTTTCCATTACACCTGGTCCGTCTATGTCCAGTTAGTGACTCGTTCACCTGTAGAGTACAGATTACACCATTAGCATCGCATCCATGCCCACGCACTTACAGCCCTCTGTTCACTTCGTCTGACTTCGTCCAGTTAGTGACTCGTTCACCTGTACAATACAGATTACACCATTAGCATAGCCTCCATGCCCACGCCCTTACAGCCCTCTGTTCACTTCGTCTGACTTCGTCCAGTTAGTGACTCGTTCACCTGTACAGTACAGATTACACCATTACCATAGCATTCATGCCCACGCCCTTACAGCCCTCTGTTCACTTCGTCTGACTTCGTCCAGTTAGTGACTCGTTCACCTGTACAGTACAGATTACACCATTACCATAGCATTCATGCCCACGCACTTACAGCCCTCTGTTCACTTCGTCTGACTTCGTCCAGTTAGTGACTCGTTCACCTGTACAGTACAGATTGCACCATTACCATAGCATTCATGCCCACGCCCTTACAGCCCTCTGTTCACTTCGTCTGACTTCGTCCAGTTAGTGACTCGTTCACCTGTACAGTACAGATTACACCATTAGCATCGCATCCATGCCCACGCACTTACAGCCCTCTGTTCACTTCGTCTGACTTCGTCCAGTTAGTGACTCGTTCACCTGTACAATACAGATTACACCATTAGCATAGCATCCATGCCCACGCCCTTACAGCCCTCTGTTCACTTCGTCTGACTTCGTCCAGTTAGTGACTCGTTCACCTGTACAGTACAGATTACACCATTACCATAGCATTCATGCCCACGCCCTTACAGCCCTCTGTTCACTTCGTCTGACTTCGTCCAGTTAGTGACTCGTTCACCTGTACAGTACAGATTACACCATTACCATAGCATTCATGCCCACGCACTTACAGCCCTCTGTTCACTTCGTCTGACTTCGTCCACCTGTACTATACAGATTATACCATTAACATAACATGTAAGATCATGTCCTGGCAACCCTGTATTACCCCTGGTCTGTCTACATCCACTCAACCAGTTCGCCTGTACTGGACAGATTACACCATAAACATAACATCAAAGAGCATGCCCTCATAGCCCTGTATTACACATGGTTAGCCTACGTTCAGTTAGTGAACCGCTCACCTGTACTGTACAGATTACACCATGAACATAACATACAAGAGCACTCCCTCATAACCCATTATTACACATGGTCTGCATACATTCATTTAGTGAACCGCTCACCTGTACTATGCGGAATAAACCATGGACTAACACTCAAAACCACACACTGATAGCCCTGTATTACACCTGGTCTGCCTACCTTCAGTTAGTGATCCGTTCACCTGTACTGTACAGATTACACCATGAACATAACATCCAAGAGCATGCCGTCATAGCCCTGTATTACACCTGGTCTGTCTACGTTCAGTTCACCTGTACTGTACAGATTACACCATTAACATAACACCAAGATCATGCCCTCAAAGCCCTGTATTACACATGGTCTGCCTACGTTCAGTTAGTGAACCGCTCACCTGTACTGTGCGGAATAAACCATGGACATAATATTCAGGACCACACACTCATAGCCCTGTATTACACCTGGTTTGCCCACGTTCAGTTAGTCAACCACTCACCTGTACTGTACAGATTACAACATAAACATAACATCCAAGAACATGCCTTCTTGGCCAAGTAATACACCTGGTCTGTCAACGTTCTGATAGTGAACCGCTCACCCGTACTGTACACATTACACCATGAACATAGCACTCAAGACCCCCCCCCCCTCCACCACCAGCACCACCAACAGCCCTATATTACACCTGCTCTGCATACGTTCAGTTAGTGAACCACACACCTGTACTTTACAGATTATACCATAAACATAACATGTAAGACCATGTCCTCACAGCCCTGTATTACACCTGGTGCAGTTAGAGACTCGATCACCTGTACAGTACAGATTACACCATCAACATAACATGCAAGACCATGTCCTCATGGCCCTGTATTACACCTGGTCTGTCTACATCCACACAATGAAAAGTTTACCTGTACTGCACAGATTACACCATGAACGTAACATCCAAGAGCATGCCCTCATAGCCCTGTATTACACCTGGTCTGCCAATGTTCAGTTAGTAAATCGCTCACCTGTACTGTACAGATTACACCATCAACATAACATGCAAGAGCATACCCTCACAGCCCTGTATTACACCTGGTCTGCCAATGTTCAGTTAGTAAACCGCTCACCTGTACAGTACAGATCACACCATGAACATCACATCCAAGAGCATACCCTCATAGCTCTGTATTACACCTGATCTGCCAATGCTCAGTTTGTCAACCGCTCCCCTGTACTGTACAGATTACACCATGAACATAACATCCAAGATCATGCTCTCATAGCCCTGTATTACGCCTGGTCAGCCTACGTTCGGTTAGTAAATCACTCACCTGTTCTGTATAGATTACATTTATTCTTCGATTGGTGTTTTACACCAGTCAAGGAATATTTCAACAATACTTCACTTATACGACGGCGGCCAGCATTATGGTGGGAGGCATCCGAGAAAAGCCCAGGGGAAACCCACCACCATCCGCAGGCTGCTGCAAGACCTTCCCACGTACGGCCTGAGAGGAAGTCAGTATGTGCTGGACTTGAACTCACAGCGACCGCATGGCTGAGAAGGTTGTGGGTCAATAAGCTGCACTAGCACGTTAACCAACTGAGCCACAGAGGCCCCGCTGAACAGATTTCACCATGAACATCACATCCAAGAGCATGAATTCTTACCCCTGTAATACACCTGGTCTGCCTACGTTCAGTTAGTAAATCGCTTGCTGGTACTGTACAGATTACACGAGGAATATAACATCCAAGAGTATGCCTTCTTGGCCATGTAATACACCTGGTCTGCCTACGTTCATTTAGTGAACTGCTCACCTGTACTATGCAGATTAAACCATGAACATAGCACTCAAGTTCCTCCCCCAACAGCCCTGTATTACACTTGGTCTGCCTACATTCAGTTAGTCAACCGCTCACCTGTACTGTGCGGATTGAACCATGAACATAGCACTCAAGACACCCCCCACCCCACCCCACCCCCCACCCCCGCCAGCCAACAGTCCCGTATTACACTTGGTCTGCCTACGTTCAGTTAGTGACCCTCTCACCTGTACTGTGCAGATTACACCATCAACACCTAGTTTTTAGTGACTTGTTTACCTTTACCACGCATGAAAACGATAACCAACACAGCTCTACTCGCTTCTCGTTTGCAGCTCCCAACTTTAAAGCACACTCGATTATCCCGGAAGTAAAATGTTTCGATCTAAATCAGGTCAGTGGTAACTCCAGTCTGCATGGTATCTGTTATGCAGGGCTATCATTGGCCCGAAGGTGAGTGTCCCATTTGTGTTGGGGGTTTTATCTATATTTCAGTAATATGAATTCCATTCACACAATATACCGTGGTATTTTATGTCAATGTGAGTCAAAGTCGGTACTCTAAAAACTTCTGTCAAATTTAATAGAAAGCCTGTTGTCTGAGTGATGCTAGAATGTTTTGTTTTATTGGAACAGATTATTCTGTTAAATATAGCACGTATATTCTATTAATTCGACATAAACATCGTATTAGACCAACAGAACATTATGTTGAATATGACCCAGTATTATGTTAAAATAAAAGAACACACTCTAGCATAACTCAGACTTATATTTTTGATTGTGTGCATATTATAATGTAGCGACATTTTATGAAAGGATTAATATTTTTACTCGTTTTATAAAATTACAGGTGTATCATTAAAATACTGGGAGTATACAGTAAAGTATTTTTTCTATGAGTCATTCCAATGAATATGATGTACTGTTTGTGAAAAGAAGTCCAGAAAAAGGCTTCTAAACGGACTAACAGAATGACTGACGAACGGAATGACGGATAAGATATAAACCTTTAGTCGGGTGTATCGGTAGGCAAATAATAAAATAGTTAATTGAATTAACATTTTTTTTAGAAAAGACGTCATTTAAAAGGAAAATAACAATAACGTAATGAAAAAAGCAGACAAGAATATATTTTAAAACAAAAACTTTTATGACAGCAAAAAATATTGTTCTATATACAAGAGTGCTTTGCATGTGGTTATTCATGTACCTTATGAACACACTTGAATAGCTCCACCAAAGAAGGCATGATAATTGTAAAATTGCTCAGGCGTCGCTTAAACCTACCCACACTTTTTATTCCAATGCGCAATTTCCCCGAACAAAAACCCAAACCTCAAATCCAAACAGGGTGTCATGGAAAACTTTCTTTATGACAGGTGAGTGAGTGTGAAGCGATCTAGGATTGACCCTGGATCTACCGCTCCCGAAGCGGACGCTCTACCAACTGTGATATCAGGGGCTGTCTTTATGAAAAGTTACCGTTATATTAGGCTAAGGGAATAAATTGTTAAATGAGAAAATAAAGCCATTATAACCATTTCTTTATTCAGTCATATTGAGAAGAATAAGCAAAAACATATTAAGGCTTCGTAACATTCCTAGATGCGATCTATGTAGCTTGATTGGTGGGTTTAAAAACTGCACACAAGGCCACATATAATTATTGTTTATAGGTAAACATTTCATACAAAACTTAAACTAAAAGCAAAATTTAAGCTAAAAGCAAAACTTAAACTTAAAGCAACGAATAAAGCTAAACACTCGACAGATAAAATATCCAGTAAGATTGAGATGCATGTAGACTCAGACGTTAAAAGAAGACAAAATAAAGTAGTATCCGACGACAGAAACATAATAATCACGTTTAATATCTATATGTTTATATCAGAGTTTTAAAAGTTCATTCCTTAATGTTCGGTTCGATATCTTTATCTCCGATTTGTCAACCATGGCAAACAACACTTCATTTTGAAATATATTTACATGGTTTAATTAAATAACTACACATAAAGCCATATTTTATTTACAAGCTGGTTGGCAGCATTTGTTTCCTGATAAATTTGTATTGTCGATAGTTTATTCTTAGTAAGTTTATTGTCTTAGCTTTGTTATCGGTATTTTTCTTCAAATTTAACGCCGAACAATTCCCAGATGTACATATCACATATCCCATGGTATGGGAGAGATTTTTTGTGGAAGCTGAAGTGGAAACATGGCTAACCGATGTCAGAATAGATCGAGTTGCGAATCCATGACGATATGTGATAAATGAATTACAGCCTCGGGCTGATACCGCAGTCGAGACCTGACAAAAAGACTGATATCAAAGCGGGTATGTAATAATCTCTATGTACATGTAGCGAAACAAAGCCGTTTATGTTGTTAATAGACAGTTGTCTTTATGCACTGATCGAAAAGGTGGTTGAGCTGTAGTTACACACAAGTAGCTATTTGTGGTTGCAGTCTCCAATGTTCCATGGTTTCCTAATCACACGTGCATACCTATTCTAGACATAGACTTACAACATTGACAAAATTACTGGAGGAATATATATTCTCCTGAAAAAAAATTAGGTAAGGTTAGAATTAAACTCATGCGGCCAACCCGAGTCTTCTCAGCACATTGTTCAGAACTCTTCTCACAGCGCACTAGTGTTCTCGTAATCCCTGTTGCCGGAGGCCCTTGATGGTGACGTTTTTCTTGAAAGAGTCTCGTACTGTGATCCTGCAATTATAATTAACGAATGGTAAACTTCCATTAAACTTGCATTAACTGCATGTTGCTGGCAAACCGTCCCACATAAGACCGGAGAGGAAGCCAGTGCATGCTGGACTCATAAACTCATAGCAACCTGTGTGTCAGTGATGTGCACATAATGTGTTTGTTGTGTGTCAGTGTTGTGCACACAGGGAGTTTTTTCTTGTGTCTATGCGTACCTGTTATGTGTCTGCTGTGCGCCAGTTATATGTCATTGCGTGTAAACAGTGTGTCCTCGGTGTGTCCGTGATATGTCTGTGATGAGTCCTTTGTATGTGTATATCTGCCGCGCTGATACGCCAGTCACCAGGTCACAGAGGCCCCAGGAAGTTTTAAATTCTGACTTTACATACTAAAGAATCATACCTGCATTGCGTGTAATGTCCAGGTCTTCGTAGGCACCTACACCAAACGAGAAAAGAACACTGATATAATGAAAAAAAAATTCTTGATAAAGAAGAAATGTTTTATTTCTTTTTTTTGGGGGGGGGGGGGCTTAAAACACATTGCTTTGCAGCTTTATGGTGGCCCCATTTGAAAGTATTTAGAAAAGAATGGCTTATCGGGATGCCTAAACAAACCGCGCACATTGAGAAAATCAAAGATGTCTCCATGATGTTAATCTTAGCCAATTAGCGGCAGACTTTTATATAACCGGAGAATTCGCTTGTTCAGCTGTGACGTCACACGGTTTCTGTTAGCCTTTATTTCATACAGGATAGAGAACGAAACATACGAGTGAGGCAACGTCGTGTTTTTGGTGCCTTTAATATGGCATAACGCATGGCCTTCCAAGAATTCCCACGCCCTGTTGTTCGAAAGTGTATTAGTTAATACTGGTATTAAGTCATACATGTATTTTATATATGCGATCTAAGCCAAATCCAGCAGCCAATGCATTTGTTCAATGTCTAAGTATTACATTAGTAGGTTTAGTTAAACTATTAATATACTGTGACGCAATAATTTCTGGGCTAAGTACAAAATTGAAGAGTTTGTTTTGGTATTAAATCTTAAAACAGGACCAATATTAACAATCTATACCCAATACAGCCAGAATAAAATGAAATCGGCCGTTTAAATGTTTTTGCACTCATCGCCCGAATTATGTGCTGTCTTTTATTTTAATGCAAATGGAAGAATAATTTGGTTTACCTGATGTGGGATCTTCAGGACCTGTCGTTTTTTCAATGGCCCTGTCAATGCAAGCACGATTAATGAAACAAAACTAAATTCAGATATACTATACGTCTGTCGTTTACACATAATACACCAAGCATGCGAAAGGCCTTAATGACTTGACTGAAGCTCTGCAATATGACACCTGTGACAGGCTTCTATCTTTTCACAGAAAATAACCTAGCATTCATGATAGGGCTTATAGCATTCATGATAGGGCTTATAGGGCTTATAACGCTGTAGTCTGTAGAAACTGTACAGAAATAATTAGGACATCCTCTGAGTGTTCTACAAGCAGTCCACTGACACACAGCATGAAAACTCCAGCCAAACTACTGCCTGTCCAAACCCACACCACAGATACACCACAACCTGTCCACAGACACACAAAGGACACACAACAGACATCTTACAGATATACATACTAGTATACAACCGACTCACCACGGACATCCCACGGACACACCGAGGACACACCGTGTATGGACACATAACTGGCGCACAATAGACACATAACAGATATGCAGAGACATAAGAAAGACACATTATGTTCACTTCACTGACACATGGCAGCATTATAAAGACACAACCGACAAATCCAAGACACACCACGATCACACCGAGGACAGACAAAGGATCCATCAAAGACATACCACAGACATATCCAAGACACACCATGAAAACACCGAGGACAGACAAAGGATACATCACAAACATACCACAGACATATCCAAGACACACCCTGGGCACACCGAGGACAGACAAAGGATACATCTCGGACATACCACAGACATATCCAAAACGCACCACGGAAACACCGAGGACAGAAAAAGAATATATCACAGACATGCCACAGACATATCCAAGACACACCCTGGGCACACCGAGGACAGACAAAGGATACATCTCGGACATACCACAGACATATCCAAAACACACCACGGAAACACCGAGGACAGACAAAGAATACATCACAGACATGCCACAGACAATTCCAGACACACCACGGACAAAACGTGAGCAGACAAAGGATACACTATGGACATACCACAGACATATCCAAGACGCACTAAGGACACATCCTGACCAGACAAAGGATACACTATGGACATACCACAGACATACCACAGAAATACCGTGGCCACACAAAAATGCACAAAATGGCATATCACAGACACATCGAGGACAAACAAAAGAATTACTACAGACATACCAAAAACACACGACAGACACGTCAAGGGCACATCATGAGCACATCATGGGCACGTCAAGGGCACACCATGCACACATCACAGGCACACAACAGACACACAACACACACTGAGGATATATCATGGGACCAGAACAGACAAGTGAAGAATACGCCATGGACACGTCAATAGCATGCAACAGACGCACAAAAAAAAACATATCACAGACCCACCACGAACACAAATAACTCACTGCAGACACACCACAAACATATTTAGACACACCATGGTCACACAACAGACATACAAATGGCACATCAAAGACATAGCTGGGTTTGTAGGAAAGCGAGTCACATGTAAAACGACTTTTAATTTTGGTTTGTACCTAAACCACTCGAAACTTCGTGAACATTACCATTTAAGGTGCTTTAAAATGGTATTGTTTAAAAGTGGCACAGTCAAGAACGTTTATATTTAAGTCCCATTTACATAGATACCTCATGGCGTGTTCCGTATCTTGTCTTTTGGGCACATGCTGCTCTGAAACCGATAAAGCAAAAGTAAGATAGAGGGCGTGGCAAGTTCCTTATGTATCTATGTATGTTTTACGATTGTGGCTTGTTTGAGTATTTAGTTATGTTTAAATGTATTTATTTACTTTTACTCACAACGTTTTTATATTGTGGCGGTCAGGTTTACTGATCGAGGAATCGAGGACAGCCCGGGCCCAAATGCACGAAGTCTCCTGAAAGTTGAGCTCGTAACTAACATGGCAACCAGCACTGTAGGCATTACGTTGCCATGGTGCTCTCAACGTTACGAGGGTTTCGTGTAAGTCCGTTACCGTTAAATTTAATTTATTACATAAACCTACATTAGAAGTTGGAATATTTCAGTAGCAATATACATCAGTCATGAAGTGTAAACTTGTACGTGGGAAGGACTACCGCAATCTGCGGCTAGTCGTAGTTTTCAGAAGTTTTCTCCCACCATTTTCCTGGCGGGAGTGGAATGCAAATAAACAAATAAATAAATATATATGTGTGCTTGTAAACAGTGTATCGGCCGCAAGCCAGATGAACTAGTCTTTAAACATTATTTCATGGTACATGTAAACTGCTTGAATTATATGAGTCTGTCTTCGCTGCACTGCATTCTGGTTGCCATACCGGTCCACTATGTGAGGTAAGTTTGCTTCACTCCACTATGTGAGGTAAGTTTGCTTATGTACATGTAGCGAAACAAAGTCGTTTATGTTGTTAATAGACAGTTGTCTTTATGCAATGATCGAAAAGGTGGTTGAGCTGTAGTTACACACAAGTAGCTATTTATGGTTGCAGTCTCCAATGTTCCATGGTTTCCTAATCACACGTGCATACCTATTTTAGACATAGACTTACAAAATTGACAAAATTACTGGTGGAATATATATTCTCCTAAAAGAGAATCAGGTAAGGTTAGAATTAAACTCATGCGGCCAACCCGAATCTTCTGAGCACACTGTTCAGAACTCTTCTCACAGCACACTAGTGTTCTCGTAATCCCTGTTGCCAGAGGCACTTGATGGCGACATTTTTCTTGAAACAGTCTCGAACTGTGATCCTGCAATTATAATTAACGAATGGTAAACTTCCATTAAGCTTGCATTAACTGCATGTTGCTGGCAAACCGTCCCACATAAGACCGGAGAGGAAGCCAGTACATGCTGGACTCATTAACTCATAGCAACCTGTGTGTCAGTGATGTGCACATAGTGTGTTTGTTGTGTGTCAGTGATGTGCACATAGTGTGTTTGTTGTGTGTCAGTGATGTGCACATAGTGTGTTTGTTGTGTGTCAGTGATGTGCACACAGTGAGTTTTTTCTTGTGTCTATGCGTACCCCTTATGTGTCTGTTGTGCGCCAGTTATATGTCATTGCGTGTAAATAGTGTGTCCTCGGTGTGTCCGTGATATGTCTGTGATGAGTCCTTTGTATGTGTATATCTGCCGCGCTGATACGCTAGTCACCAGGTCACAGAGGCCCCAGGAAATTTTAAATTCTGACTTTACACACTAAAGAATCATACCTGCATTGCGTGTAATGTCCATGTCTTCGTAGGCACCTACACCAAACGAGAAAAGAACACTGATATAATGAAAAAAATTCTTGATAAATAAGAAATGTTTTATTTCTTTGAGAGGTGGGGAGCTTGAAACACATTGCTTTGCAGCTTTATGGTGGCCCCATTTGGAAGTATTTAGAAAAGAATGGCTTATCGGGATGCCTAAACAAACCGCGCACATTGAGAAAATCAAAGATGTCTCCATGATGTTAATCCTAGCCAATTAGCGGCAGACTTTTATATAACCGGAGAATTGGCTTGTTCAGCTGTGACGTCACACGGTTTCTGTTAGCTTTTATTTCATACAGGATAGAGAACGAAACATACGAGTGAGGCAACGTCGTGTTTTTGGTGACTTTAATATGGCATAACGCATGGCCTTCCAAGAACTCCCACGCCCTGTTGTTCGAAAGTGTATTAGCTAATACTGGTATTAAGTCATACATGTATTTTATATATGCGATCTAAGCCAAATCAAGCAGCCAATGCATTTGTTCAATGTCTAAGTATCACATTAGTAGATTTAGTTAAACTATTAATATACTGTGACGCAATTATTTTTGGGCTAAGTACAAAATTGAAGAGTTTGTTTTGGTATTAAATCTTAAAACAGGACCAATATTAACAATCTATACCCAATACAGCCAGAATAAAATGAAATCGGCAGTTTAAATGTTTTTGCACTCCTCGCCCGAATTATGTGCTGTCTTTTATTTTAATGCAAATGGAAGAATAATTTGGTTTACCTGATGTGGTATCTTCAGGACCTGTCGTTTTTTCAATGGCCCTGTCAATGCAAGCACGTTTAATGAAACAAAACTGAATTCAGATATACTATACGTCTGTCGTTTACACATAATACACCAAGCATGCGAAAGGCCTTAATGACTTGACTGAAGCTCTGCAATATGACACTTGTGACAGGCTTCTATCTTTTCACAGAAAATAACCTAGCATTCATGATAGGGCTTATAGCATTCATGATAGGGCTTATAGGGCTTATAACGCTGTAGTCTGTAGAAACTGTACAGAAATAATTAGGACATCCTCTGAGTGTTCTACAAGCAGTCCACTGACACACAGCATGAAAACTCCAGCCAAACTACTGCCTGTCCAAACCCACACCACAGATACACCACAACCGGTCCACAGACACACAAAGGACACACAACAGACATCTTACAGATATACATACTAGTATACAACCGACTCACCACGGACATCCCACGGACACACCGAGGACACACCGTGTATGGACACATAACTGGCGCACAATAGACACATAACAGATATGCAGAGACATAAGAAAGACACATTATGTTCACTTCACTGACACATGGCAGCATTATAAAGACACAACCGACATATCCAAGACACACCACGATCACACCGAGGACAGACAAAGGATCCATCAAAGACATACCACAGACATATCCAAGACACACCATGAAAACACCGAGGGCAGACAAAGGATACATCACAAACATACCACAGACATATCCAAGACACACCCTGGGCACACCGAGGACAGACAAAGGATACATCTCGGACATACCACAGACATATCCAAAACACACCACGGAAACACCGAGGACAGACAAAGAATACATCACAGACATGCCACAGACAATTCCAGACACACCACGGACAAAACGTGAGCAGACAAAGGATACACTATGGACATACCACAGACATATCCAAGACGCACTAAGGACACATCCTGACCAGACAAAGGATACACTATGGACATACCACAGACATATCCAAGACGCACTAAGGACACATCCTGACCAGACAAAGGATACACTATGGACATACCACAGAAATACCGTGGCCACACAAAAATGCACAAATGGCATATCACAGACACATCGAGGACAAACAAAAGAATTACTACAGACATACCAAAAACACACGACAGACACGTCAAGGGCACATCATGAGCACATCATGGGCACGTCAAGGGCACACCATGCACACATCACAGGCACACAACAGACACACAACACACACTGAGGATATATCATGGGACCAGAACAGACAAGTGAAGAATACGCCATGGACACGTCATTGGCATGCAACAGACGCACAAAAAAAAAACATATCACAGACCCACCACGAACACAAATAACTCACTGCAGACACACCACAAACATATTTAGACACACCATGGTCACACAACAGACACACAAATGGCACATAAAAGACATAGCTGGGTTTGTAGGAAAGCGAGTCACATGTCAAACGACTTTTAATTTTGGTTTGTACCTAAACCACTCGAAACTTCGTGAACATTACCATTTAAGGTGCTTTAAAATGGTATTGTTTAAAAGTGGCACAGTCAAGAACATTTATATTTAAGTCCCATTTACATAGATACCTCATGGCGTGTTCCGTATCTTGTCTTTTGGACACATGTTGCTCTGAAACCGATAAAGCAAAAGTAAGATAGACGGCGTGGCAAGTTCCTTATGCATCTATGTATGTTTTACGATTGTGGCTTGTTTGAGTAATTAGTTATGTTTGAATGTATTTATTTACTTTTACTCACAACGTTTTTATATTGTGGCGGTCAGGTTTACTGATCGAGGAATCGAGGACAGCCCGGGCCCAAATGCACGAAGTCTCCTGAAAGTTGAGCTCGTAACTAACATGCCAACCAACACTGTAGGCATTACGTTGCCATGGTGCTCTCAACGTTACGAGGGCTTCTTGTAAGTGAGCCCCAGAGTAAACCAAAGTTATTTTAGCATACGTAAACTAATTAGAAGGTTAGGCATGTTTTACACTACACCGAATATCTAATTCGGATCTAAAGAATTTTACTTACCCTTGTTCTGCATGCCTAATGCTTCTTTTCGGCGGAACCAACAGCCCAAGGCCACACCAATGACGCCGACCAAGGCACCACCACTCACAAACCCCACAGCAAACATACCTTCTTTACCGAGGCCGTCCTCAGGTAAGGCGTCGTTCGGTTCTGCAGAGAAAGAAAACATGTTATGTGGCTACAGGGGTAACCTCTGTATGAATATGAATCGTTAAACACCCTAATCATCACAACAGATAAGACACGCCATCAAGATCTCGAGTAGACGATTACCACTGCTCCCATCGACCAGCCTTACGGGTATTCCTAAAATAGATGCAGTTGTAACCCCTTTTCATTTTCCTTTTAAGACCGTAAAATACAAGACGTGCGCGTTTTGCGTTTTAGTCTGGATTTATTCATTTTAAATCAGCTTTCGTCGACTTATATTCATCATGCGCTGTCAGTACACTGATCTTGTAAAACAGAATAGAACAGGTTACTTGAGAAAACAAAGAGCATTCTCACTTTCGGTTTTGCAGTCAGCCTCGGCATATTCGGATAAGGCAATGTCCGAGTTTGGCTGAAGTCTGAACTGGTATAACACGCCGGACTGTAGATTTTTCACACTGGTCACCACAAGCTCCATTCTGCCTGGGTTTTTAATGAGTTCTGCGGTCCACTCCTCCCCTGTTCCTTTGTATTCCAGTTTGTAGTATTCCACCAGAGAGTCGTCAATTCCAGACGACCAGACAAGAGAAGCTTGGTTATTGGTGCACGATGTTATCATCAGCTTTTTCGGTATATATTGGCCTTCTAAAATTAGAAGTATGCAGGTGTTGTGAAGTGATAATGTGTGGTCAAAGATTAGTATTTTACATCACATAATAAAGTATAGGAACTTAAAACCTTACATTGTCTGCATAATTCAGATGCAGCGAAATTAACCGTGAATTGAAACACATGACCATGTTTTTTTCATTGGTGACTAAGAAAAACAAAACAAATACCTATCACACTAATTTCCACTTCCGTGTTGGAAGACCCAGCGCTGTTCCTGGCCTCAATTACATACATTCCGGCAGACATCTTCGTAATTGTTTCAAACTCCAGTGTCGATATGGTGACGTCATCTCTCGAAGGATCACGGACGGCTCTGGAAGCTCTCCGTCGTTTATCCTTTACCCACACGATGTTGGCTTCCGGGTTGGCCATGACATGACAGGATATGTGCACCCTTTGGCCCTCAAAGGAAGTCATTTTGATTTGGTTACAGGTAATATTTGGTGGATCTGATGAAAAATACACACGGATAAATAAGTCTCAACAAAATAAAAAACGGCCAAGAAACGGAAGGATCAACAACGACGAACAAGATGTTCAAATGCTAATTTTGCTTTCTAAGGTATCTGGTCAGTTTATAGAACGGTAGAGTCCATTTATAATTCAAAATTTAAACATAATTGAAAAGGTGGCACGATTTATCAACAAGTTACAAGTACAAGTTATAAAATGATTTAAAACGCTTTAGATCTCCCCCAAACCATTGTGCCCTAATATAATCCGTGATGGTATTTCAGAGATGGACGTTTAAGTGTCTCAAATCTTTCAAATGTGTCTCAAATGTTGTAACGATGTACACGAATGAAAAGGGTGAAACAGAATGTGAGGTAGGCTAACGCTGAGTGCCCTGGGTAAATCACCAAAATAAGGCAAGATACTAATGAACTTTACATATCATAATGGTAGAAGAAAAATAATATTAAAACAAATATTAAGGCTATCCAAGCGCTTATTGTCCCAGAGGCCCCACAAAGTCTCCCACTGTGCGGCGGGGGAGTTTACAAACTCCCCATCAAAAACCCGGTACCCCTGATTTAGTAGCAAAGAGTATGTTGAGGGAAAACGTTGTTCCCGCTAAAGCAGATCGGCATCTGACTAATGGTTACTAAAAATTACGTGCAAGTAAAGAAAATAGATGTCAATAAAAATGTCTAAAACTTAAATAAAATTGCATTTTCTGACGTACCTGTGACACTTCCCGATCATAGCAAGCCTAATACTTAAAATGAACAAATTGCTGTAGCCTCTTATTATATGTGCCCATGATTGTTTATCTACAATCATAGAATATCTTAGGCTCTTGTGTATCTACAATCATAGAATATCTTAGGCTCATGTTTATCTACAATCGTAGAATGTCAGAGGCCCTACTCACACTGTACATTGAGTGTGTAGACTAGTGATCGTACAGGAGGATCCGTGACATCGTTAGAGGCGTTACAGTACAGCTCAGCTCCGTTTTCTTCGGCGCTAGGGGTAAAGTTCAGTGTCCGGTGTGTGATCTTTGGCCAGCGGGAGTTCTGGTTGCAGTCACTCCGTTGAGGCGGGTCTAGCTCTCGAATGTTTCCGGAACTCCGTATGTACCACCTCACACAGGCCGTAGGTTTACTGGCCGAGGTCACACAGGTAAAGTTGCTTGGGAGGCCGGCTAACATTCCATCTGGGAGCTTTGTCATGTTGACCCGTGCTACCATTACTGAAAAAAATGGTTTCACTTACCGTTAAATTTAATTTATTACATAAACCTACATTAGAAGTTGGAATATTTCAGTAGCAATATACATCAGTCATGAAGTGTAAACTTGTACGTGGGAAGGACTACCGCAATCTGCGGCTAGTCGTAGTTTTCAGAAGTTTTCTCCCACCATTTTGCTGGCGGGAGTGGAATGCAAATAAACAAATAAATAAATATATATGTGTGTTTGTAAACAGTGTATCGGCCGCAAGCCAGATGAACTAGTCTTTAAACATTATTTCATGATACATGTAAACTGCTTGAATTATATGAGTCTATTTTCGCTACACTGCATTCTGGTCATCATCCCGATACATGGTTACCTGTGTATTTAAGTAATTGTGTTGAGACAAGTTTCATTGTGTGCTACATTGGGAACATTCTAATTTTCAAGGATTCTATAGTAGTATCCCCACATTGATTCCTTGGAATATGCGGAATTACGTCAACAAAAATGAAGTGATTTAAATCGCAGTTTATTACAAATCAGAGGGCTGACCTCAAGGCGGTCGTAAAGTTACGACGGTCGCAATTAAAGGCGACGTATGCCATCAGTATGCATCGTCATGGTGATAAAGTCGGCCTAACGTTACGACCTCTTAGAGAAACAGCCCCCAGTGGTCTAGAACTACTCAAAGCGCTGCGTTGTCATCACATTTATTAAACATTTACATGAACATTTACAAAGCAAAAGGACTAGGCCTCGTTTATGCTTAGTCCGGCATCAGAATCCTGGTTTATAAAGGTACACGTACACGCGCTACAAGATGGAGACTGAAACAAAAGCAGTGTTACGAAATCGACGTGCATCTACTATACGCTATACACTGGCTGAGCCAGAGTATCTATTTTTAGCTTGTTCATCGAACCTGACGGCAAGAGGAGCCCACTATGTGAGGTAAGTTTGCTTAACTCCACTATGTCAGGTAAGTTTGCTTCACTAGACTGTGCTGCCATGCCGGGCCAGACGAGCCCAAGCGAACCAAGACGCAGTCGGCTGGTAGCGGCCATCCCACGCTTGGGGCCGGTAGGACGTTTGCGTCATACCACTGGGTATGTGTGAGAAGCACCTCTATGGCCGTGAACATAGCGCCAACGGCGTGGCTGCTATTTTGACTGTTTCATTGAGGTATGGAGCCGAGGCCGCACGCGCCGTAGAACTTAACGAGAAGGCCGCATATAGCCACGGACTGAACCGCAAGTCGGGGCAAATGAAGGGCTTGGAGCCAGCGGCCTGTCAATCTTGTGTAAGTTGGCGGTGGCGCTGAGCAGCATTTTCTCTGGAATATTGGACCGACCGAGAGGGCCGGAGACCGCGACGAGACCGGTACGTGGTCGCGAGGGCTGCGAGGCGACCGGAGACCGCCTGAGGGCCGCGACTGTCTAACGACCTTAGTAGGCTACGACCAGCTGGGCCGCGATACTCAAGGACCGTTACGCCGAGGGGCCGTGGCCAGGCCGGGGACCGCGGAACCGGAGGGAGTGTGTGGCCGGTTATCCGTCCACCCAAGGACGTGGCCTTTACCAGGTCAGCGCGTTTTACCTTTCCATCGTTTCATTTCACCTTTCATGTACACTGTTAATACCTGTATTGCACTTAATTCACTTTATTGCTTCTCTCCACCTCCTAGACCCTGCATGGTGACATCTGGTATATCGCTGAGAAGTCGAGAAAGTGAAATATCGAGTTTTGTGTGTAAAATTGTGTTTTGTGTATGGAAATTAGTTGTCCCGAAAATTTTGCTTTTACCGGCAAGTTTTCTTTATCTATGTTTTACATAATATCCTATGTAGCGGCATGCCATTTACACTCTCTGACAGCTCTGAATTATCTTCAACAAGCACTGCGCTAGTGCAAATAAATGATCTTCAGTCAGGGATCTCAAGAAAAATGTTATTGTGGTAAACAAAATGAGCAATTTTACCACATGCATGGTTAATTGATTTAAACCTAATATAAAACATTTGATACCAATAGGAGTACATGTACACATCAAGTTTGATCTCAGTTATGGTGATATCTTTACCTTTGACGTTTAGATTAATGACGTCCCTTTCTGAGCCAAACTGACACGTCAGTTTGTCCATGCGCATTTCCCAAAACCAAGACTTTGTCATGCGTTCTGTTACAGGATTGATCGTCAGTGCGTAGACCTCTTCGCCGTTGACGTGTTGGCATCCCCCTGTTATTCCAACTCCAGGATATCGAAAGATGTATGAATCACCATGTGATACTGATATGGACGATGTACATTCATTGCTTCTGTATATGTAAGAGTCTTTCCTAGAACCATACCTCCAATAGACCGTGTCATTGTTACTCTGAGTTCTGTTTACCCTACACTCTAGAGTAAGTGCGCGTCCGGCGATAGCATCCCCTGATGGCGTAATGGACACGCTGGACACACTGGACACAGATAATCCTGAAACACAAGTGTTTTGCCATAGACAATCATTACTTCTGGTGTATATTACACATGACAATATAGTTGTGAGTATAGTTGTTTTGCGGTAGTGCTCTAACCACTGAGCCACTGAGGTTCCGACATGAAAATCTGCTTACATGCTGCAAAATACATACATGAATTTGCTGAAGATAGGACTTACCTGTCCAAGCGCAGATGATTAGTATTATCAAATCGTTCATGTTGTATAACTACCACAAAACTTGTTAAACCATCATAGAAGCATGCACAGCAGGAATATACTTCTACAGGAGGACAAGAGCAGTAGCTGACTGTAAGGGTGATAAGTATTTCTAAATAGGCATATCCCTCCCATGTTACGAAAATTATCTAGCAAAATGACCTATATTTTATACACTGACAATGTTTATTAGTGTAAATCCCTATACAGTTTTCAACTACAGGGAAGTAACCTTATATGGTTAACAATGGACAGATGTAATGGGCTTTGTGTGTAGTTTTGTCAAATCGTGAGAGAGTGTCTGATATTTACTTCCCGGTTTCTACATACGAATTTGAAAGCTGCCCGTGGCTTTTTCAGTAAAAAAAATACTCTGCACTCAATGACAGAGGACTCCAGAATGTGATTGAATACGTTTGTACTTTACTATGTATTATATAGTTACTATATATTTTTACAACGGCCTTGAAATCTTTCACATTTAAACATAGTAAATACTTTTTTAGAACTTTGTTTCCAATGCCTCTTCACCCTTGGAGGTCGAAAGAAGCCAAACTCTCCACAAAGTAGACAACATTTACAGAATCGGAAAATTTAATTTTCTTCTAAATGTTTTCTTGTAGTTAATTTAAGTATTTGATATAGTTATCATTGCCATGCGCATTTACTGTTAATATAGCATTGCGTTTTCTTGATAGCTACGAACACCATGTGTGATGAGCCCTGGCTGTGATTTTCTCTTTGTTAAGATGTAGCCCCGTAAATTATACACAGTTCTATTCATGACAGCATTGCCTGTCGTCATGGAAATCAAATACGACGCTGAATAAAGAAAGACAAGCGCGTACATGTATATATATTTTCAAAGCTACACCTTGCACAACATTTTAACATTGCACGGCACTTTCATCGTAGCTTACATATTTTGCTACTATTTCTGCATCCCCCCCCCCCTCTCCCCACCACCACCACCACACACACATACACTTCCTCTCTAACTCTAAATGCCATACTGCAGACTGTATTAAGAGTTTACTAGACCTGCCCAGTGTCTACAACTCTCTCTCCCTCGCTGCCCATCCACCACTGTTCAGCACAGGGGGATCTACAGAAATATCTGCATCACCTGAAGCAGTTTGTTTCTTCCTGAAGATTACGAGTTTGAAGATGTTCTAGCGGTGTCATGGAGTCCATCATTAGATAAGAACAGCCTTTCACACGTAATATATGATTTCTTTGAGGATTGGGGGAAATCATCGGGTCATCTAAAAATTCATGAAAAATGTAGATTTCCCCATCTTTCCGATTTCCTCATTAGTTTTACCCGCTCATCATTAACAGAACTCGGCGTACCTCTATGAGATGGGATAAAACCTTCCCCTGTTATTGCATGTGCCATGGACTGAATCGAAATGACTCGATGGTGGGCATTTCTTATACTAGTATATGTCTATGTCTCCGGTCGTACGTGGGAAGGTCTGCCAGCAACGTGAAGATGGTCGTGGTGGAATCGTCCCCTTCCATTGTTTTAATGGTATTGTAAGTTAAATGTGACGACAACACAGCATTTTAAGTAATTCTCGACAAGTGACGTTTAATAAATCGCAGTTAACATCACTGCATTTTTGTACCTAATTCTGTTTCAGTCACGGTACTAGGGTGAGTGTAATTTGCTACTGCTATTTATATGAACAGTTAGAATAAAACCCTAACTGAGGTAAACTGTAAAGAGGCCGTATTTCACTGGTGACGTGTGAACATTTGCCCATTGTCACACTGTGGTCGGTGCTCTGGCTTTTATCTCTATGCTGTACGACTTAATTAAACCAACTTCAAACATGCACATTTTCAGATTGCCACTTTAAAGAACTACATTTAGAAACATTTTATATAACTTATACTGAAAGCTTTATGAGGAGTTCAGTGAACACGCCCTCATCTTTGCAAAGTCCCAGAATCAGGCCCAATCAGGCCACCAGCACGTAAACCTACACCAGCATACACACCGCCATTTTGTTCATATCATGACAATATCTAGTGTTACTGTGTAACGTCGAGCTATGAAAACCATTCGCAGGCTCAGTTTGTTAGAAGCTTACATGTTCTCCTAGTCCGCTGAAAGAAATCAGTTTAGAGTCGATTAAAGCCGTGTTGTTACGGTATTGAAAACAGCAACAGAAAACAGACTCAGTGACTCAATATACAATGTAAACAATGCTTTATATATATAAAATGAGACGTACAGTTTTACAGACAGTTAAACAACAACAACTTACAACAACAACATACACATCAGTATTACCGGTCTTTACAAGTTTCCAGTTCACCTTTGCATCCCAAGGAATGTATTCCAGGAAATCCAACGTAAAGACCATGGAATAAACACACAATTCACAAAAGTCACAAATTGTCCTAGACAGGTACTTCGCCAGATTAGCGAACACGAACACAGTACACAGGTTACACAGAACTGGAACAGTCAAGCCTTTGAATGACGTCACACCCGCAGAGCACAACACAGGGTAAATACAGGCATGGAGGTATAATCCACTTCAGATCAGTCACAGCTCCCGCAGAAAGCTCACAAACGAGCCGTTCAGAGACGTAGAGTTATGTCACCTTGTGGCAGAACGAACGTCCTTTGCAAAACTGAAAATTTCAGTTTAGAGTCCTTGACGACCTTGTCGTCAGGTGAGGTCAGCGTGTTAAACAAATTACACAGTCCACACTGTAAATCATAATAAAGATCCGAACACCAATAAACGTGGACTTCCGCAGAAATTCACATAAACCAGACATCAGTACTACTGTGGTACACAAACGGTGCCGGCATAAAAATCTGTCCTCCCAAATGAAACGGCATCACCAGCTCATATAAAATAATGGACTCGATACGAGAGCGTCTCACACTCTCCTGGCTCCCAGTGGATGCAGCAAAAATACCTCCCCTCTGCACAGAAAACACGGCTTATATACGTGCCAGGTGGATTCAACTATTTTTCAACACAGAGTTTAACAGCCAATGAACAGCCAGTTAAATAAACAGAGCCTTGAACAAGGTGCTTTCGGCCAGGTCCGCCACTGTACATATATAAACAGGGCCTGTTATGCTTTCACAAAGGTCCGCAGACTAACAGTACATGAAAACGTTAAATAGTCATACATAACAGTGTGCACAAAAGCTTCCTACATGCTCGAGTGCGTGCAGGATTAAAGTAATGTTGCGTTTTTGATATGCCTCAAACTAGGTCACTACGTGCATATCAATCCCGTATGCTATTTACAAGTGCATTGGTAGTCTCGGTGTTCCCCTTTTTAGTGTGCAGTAGACCCCACTCACGTTCACCTGGAGCATCAAGTGACGCAGGGTAAACGGTCAATAATATTCCATATTTTTCAACAATTTATCAAGGCCAGCCATATTACTAATAGTGGTTTTACAATCATTACCAACGACAAAGTGTTTGTGTTATGTGTAGGAATGAGATATTTCACTGTTTCTCTCTGTAACTGTAGCAACTGTATTACTCGATGAGCTATCCCACCCTGAGTTCCCCTTTACATGTAATTGGTGTCTTGTAGGTCTTAATCTGCCCATCATGACTTGCTGTATCGACTGAGCCAACGAAAGTTCCAAAAACTCACCAGAGACAAACAACTGGCGGACGAGTAAAGGACTACTAGGTGGTTACTACTAGAGAAAATTTTTCTGCCGTTGTCGGCTTTTTAGACTCTCACAGAACAGTTTCAGGAATATATCCGTCGGGCACTGGGTAAAGGCTGGTAAGTTCAGCTCAGCCGTGAACCGTCTTTCAAAGACCCTTAAAGATGCAATTTCAGAAACCACGCCTGTTCCACAGAATAATTCTCTAGGACACTGGAATCACGATATATCATTGTAACATGTTAATATGTGGAATGCCTTTTCGCGGTGTTGTAATAATGTGACTGTGTGGGCTGTTTCGTCGTAGCGCCATGATAATGTGACTGTGTGGGCGGCTTCGTTTTAGTGCCATGATAATGTGACTTTGTGGGCGGCTTCGTTTTAGTGCCATGATCATGTGACTGTGTGGGCGGCTTCGTTTTAGTGCCATGATCATGTGACTTTGTGGGCGGCTTCGTTTTAGTGCTATGATAATGTAACTGTGTGTGCGGTTTCGTTTTAGTGCCATCAAAAGGTGACTGTGTGGGCTTTTTAGTCGTAGTGCCATGATAATGTAACTGTGTGGGCGGCTTCGTTCTAGTGCCATGATACTGTGACTGTATGGGCTGTTTCGTCGTAGTGCCGTGATAATGTGGTCGGCTTCGTTTTAGTGCCATGTGAGCGGCCGCGACAGCCTAGCTGGTAAAGCATCTGCTTCGCGGGCGGTAGATCCAGGGACAATCCTGGTTTGGATCACACCTGAGACCTCAAAAGAGGGAGCTGTAACTTCCTGGCTTGGCGTTCAGCATTAAGGGGATAGTGCAACGACTGACTGACCCGTATCAGAATAATGGCTCGAGTTAGGCGGCTTTCTTACCCTCGGTAAGTCGTCTCAGTGAAGCATCACTGGATAAAACAGCGGCGGAAATCCGCCCTGTAACAAGGAGGCACATTACATGCACTCTAAGAGCTCCTTCGTCGTCAAATGACTGAAAATTGTAAAGTGCAAAATCAAACTTCAAGCACTCACTCGTTGTTAGTGCCATGATAATGTGATCGTGTGGATTGGCTTATCATATGTACTGTCATGCAAGTGTGACTGTGTGGCTTGGTTTCCGCTATGTATATATTTAATTATTTAGCTCCTTTCAGTGCTAATCAGTCTTGATGGAATTCAGTGTTAGGAAAACACTTTCACCTCATATGCTATATGCAGTATACGTGCGAACCTAAAATTTGCATGTTGCACTGATCAGGAAGTAGTTGCAAGAAGTAAGTCATACATTCTCGGCTGCAGCTGTAAATCAGAACAATGTTTAGTTACTTGACAAAGTATTCCTAAATCCTCCACCTGCGCATTAAACATAAGGTATGTGTCAGTAATATCACCTTTTTATTTAAATGGTGTTTACCTCCGCAGACAAAAATCACTTATACGAAAGTGGTCAAGATTATGGTTCGAGGCAACCGGACAAAAACTGTTTGAAAAGTAGCTGACGCACCTTGTAAACTACCTGATAAAGCCTCGGAGAAGGCCAATAAGTTAATCAACCTACCAACCTTCCAACGCACATGTACTGAGCAATCAGCTAACCCACCAACCTTCCAACCCACGTGTACTTAGCAATCAACCAACCAACCAACCAACCTATCAACCCACATGTACTAATCAATCAACCAACCAACATACCAACCCACATGTACTAAGCAATCAACCAACCAACCAACCTACCAACCCACATGTACTAAGCAATCAACCAACCAACCAACCTACCAACCCACATGTACTAAGCAATCAACCAACCAACCAACCTACCAACCCACATGTGCTAAGCAATCAACCAACCCGCCAATCTACCAACCCACATGTACTAAGCAATCAACCAACCCACCAACCTACCAAACCACATGTAATAAGCAATGAACCAACTCACCAACCTACCAACCCACATGTACTAAGCAATCAACCAACCAACCAACATACCAACCCACATGTTCTAAGCAATCAACTAACTTACCAACCTACCAACCCACATGTACTAAGCAATCAACCAACCAACCAACATACCAACCCACATGTGCTAAGCAATCAACTAACTTACCAACCTACCAACCCACATGTGCTAAGCAATCAACCAACCCACCAACCTACCAACCCACATGTGCTAAGCAATCAACCAACCCGCCAATCTACCAACCCACATGTACTAAGCAATCAACCAACCCACCAACCTACCAAACCACATGTAATAAGCAATGAACCAACTCACCAACCTACCAACCCACATGTACTAAGCAATCAACCAACCAACCAACATACCAACCCACATGTGCTAAGCAATCAACTAACTTACCAACCTACCAACCCACATGTACTAAGCAATCAACTAACTTACCAACCTAGCAACCCACATGTGCTAAGCAATCAACCAACCCACCAACCTACCAACCCACATGTACTAAGCAATCAACCAACTAGCCAACCTACCAACCCACATGTACTAAGCAATCAACCAACCAACCAACATACCAACCCACATGTACTAAGCAATCAACTAACTTACCAACCTACCAACCCACATGTACTTAGCAATCAACCAACCCACCAACCTACCAACCCACATGTACTAAGCAATCAACCAACCCACCAACCTACCAACCCACATGTAATAAGCAATCAACCAACCCGCCAATCTACCAACCCACATGTAATAAGCAATCAACCAACCCACCAACCTACCAAACCGCATGTACTAAGCAATCAACCAACCCACCAACCTACCAACCCACATGTACTAAGCAATCAACCAACCAACCAACATACCAACCCACATGTTCTAAGCAATCAACTAACTTACCAACCTACCAACCCACATGTGCTAAGCAATCAACCAACCCACCAACCTACCAACCCACATGTGCTAAGCAATCAACCAACCCACCAACCTACCAACCCACATGTACTAAGCAATCAAACAACCCACCAACCTACCAACCCGCATGTACTAAGCAATCAACGAACCAACCCACCAATCCACATGTACTAAGCAATCAAACAACCAACCAACCCATCAACCCACATGTACTAAGCAATCAACCAACCAGCTCACCAACCATGCATACAACCGTGTGATTTTTTTTTCAGATCAAGGATAAAATAATGTAATTGCTTCAGTTGATTACGTTTATACCAGCTGTGCTTCTGCGAGGTCAAGTTACAACAAAAATTGTTCACACCGGTTCTGGGATTATTCAGCTTGTGCAAGAGACTGGCACTTGTCAGTTTTTTAGGCGTTCCTTTTGCTGAAGTTCCTACTGGGGAGTGTCGTTTCGCGCAGGCTGTGTGGAAAACGCGCCCGGAACGTATAATGCATCATACTGCCCGGCCACGATGCTCGCAGCAGTTGGTAAACAATCCAGCCATCAATCCTAATAGTATGATAGACGAAGACTGTATCTGAACATATACACGCCACCAGATGCGTCTATATCGTCACCCAAGACAGTTATGGTGTGGATACACGGCGGTGCTTATAACCTGGTGCGGGAGAAGACTATCCGGGAACCATCCTTGCTCAGAGATATGACGTTGTTGTTGTGAACACGAATTACAGACTCTGGGGCACAATGGACGACAATGCTGTCGAAAATTTCGGTCTCAGACAATGGCCCTAGAGTGGGTTAAAGTGAACATTGCCTCATTTGGGGGAAATCCATTTTCGGTGACAGTGTTTGGTGAGTCTGCCGGCAGTGCAGTGTGACGCTCCTGGCACTTTCTCCATTCACTGAAGGCCTCTTCCAAAGAGTTATCGCTGAGGGTGGTAGCGCTTTCGCTTCATTGAGCATTTCCCCGAATCCTCTGAAAGCCGAAAGAGGTTTTGGGAAAAGTCTTGGTTGCCCAACCACCACGAACGAGATCCTCGTTCAATGTTTGCGACGTCAGTCCGCTTAGGGTATAGTGGAAAGTCAAACACCTCATACAACAGGAAGGCGCTTTACCGCCGGTCTTAAAACAGAGTTTTTACCTTATTGTCCCATTTAACTGATCACGACTCAAGTAAACTCATCACTGGCCAGACGGTGTGCACAAGTGGACTTCATCATCGGCCAAAACACAGACGAAGCTGCAATGTTCTTCAAAACCTACTTCGGACCGGTGTTGGATCCAGGCGATGTCGTGGATAACGCTAGCAGCATAACCGCGGAACGTTTGACGCTTTTCTTGTGCACAACATGCTCTCTGATACGCAGACAGACCATAAACTAGCTGAGAAGTTAATAGCTCCCGTGAAATTCATGTACACCGACTGGAACGCCCGGCAGGATGGTATAACATGCTCAAAAATGCTTCTCAGATTCATGGCCGATGCGACGTTTACTATGTCCGTCGTCAGGTTAACCAGAGACCATGCCTTCTAGAGCAAACACTCGAACACGACTGTTGTCAGAGCTTCTGTGTCTATATGATCACCGTGGTAGCTGGGTGTCTACGGAACCTTGACGATCTGGAGCAGATCATACCGATGAAATAGCTTTTGTGTTCGGCCTACTTTTGACGGGTGTAATACCGAACGTCACCGATCACTTAAAACAGCTGAGTGACACGTTGATGAGATACTGGACAAACTTCGCCAAAACTGGGTAAGGACAGTAGTTCTGATTAGCGTTGCGCATGGTGTGGATACTATTCTGTTATGTATTCGTTTGATGGATCATTTGGAGGTTTACCTACTTCTCAAAAAAATAATCTTTTAAATCTGAAAGGAAAATCTGTTGTCTGAGTGATGCAAGATTGTAGTCGGGCATTACAATGGGATATTCTGCTATTTTATAGTAGCATATATATTCTATTAATTCAATATAAACATTGTATTAGACTAACAGAATATCATGTTGAACATGACACAGTTTTATGTTACTGTACCAAAATGCATTCTGTAATCACTCAGACAACATGCTGTCTGTTAAAATTAAAAGAATATTTTTGGAGGGTAAGATTAGTTCCTCATTAGAGACATATTTTGGGAACATATGCCCACCGTTTCACGTATTCCGAAAAAACTATCCCGAAAACGTTCATATTTAGTGCTCTTTGTAGAGTCAGGATTTTGGGACATGTCCGTCAGGTGTAAATATTCTGTGACTGATTAATGCGTCGTATGTCTGGTGTCTACAACCGGATGATCCAGTGAGGCAACATTATAAATATGCCAATTCTAAAAGCCCACTACATACTAATAATGGTGAAAGTTCTAAATGTAAAGTGAACAAACAAACGACACCGATTATCGGAAACAGTTTGAAATTCGTTGACCATATTGTCGACTACACAAAAGCCAGTTTCATCTTACTTCAAGATACACGCCATTATTGCTGCGCAAGCCTTCATGTATATATAACTAATCTATCATTCGCATATTTTAGTGCAAATTGTGTACACAATTTACAATTTTTTCTGTACAGAGATCCGAATGACCCGACAGCCGAGTTGAGTATCGTAAACTGGCCGAGGTTTGAAATCGGTACAGAGCTTCACACTGGGATGACGTCAGATTCCGTGGGATATAGGCTGTACAACGATAGAGTGGAGTTCTGAGCAAATTATTTCCCTGAACAAATGGCAATTTACCGAAAAGAGCCGGCTCCTATAGAATGTAACAAAGGCGTCTGAGCGTCCTTTAATGTCACAGAAAATGGATTTTTTATTGGGGTTTTATGCCGTACTCAAGAGTATTCCACTTATACGACGGTGGCCAGCATTATGGTGGGTGGAAACCGGACAGAGCCCGGGGGAAACCCACGACCATCCGCAAGTTGCACAGAAAATTGAAATCTTGTGTCTAAAGTATTATATGAATGCATTACAATATACTTGACTGCAACTGAGGAACCTAAGAAAGTAAAGGTTGAGTAAAAAAGAACTGACTTTTTGTTTATATCATGGGCAATAGCAGGGAAATTCACATCACTATACTTTTAGAGGTGATAGCATTTCAGTGAATAGTGATATTGATTCTTTCGATTGACGTTTTACGCCGTAGTCAAGAATATTCCATTTATACAACTGCGGTCAGTATTATGGTGGGAGAAAATTGGGTAGAGCCTGGAAGATTGCTGGAAGATTTTCCCAGGTACGACCTGAGAGGCAGTCAGTATGAGCAGGGCGGGAACTCACAACCATTGCATTGGTGAGAGGCGCCTGTGTCACTGTGCTGCGCTAGCATGCTAAACTGCTTCGCAAGCACTAGATATGAATTATGATTTTCAGTGTTACGTTTTTCTTCTGTCTATTATTTCCTTTCCTTTTCTTTGCTTCCTTTTAAACTGACCGGCCCCGATAGCACAGTTGGTAGAGCGTCCGCTTTGGGAGCGGTAAATCCAGGGTCAATCCTGGGTCGGGTCACACTTAAGACCTTAAAATAGGAAATTGTAACTTCCTCGCTTGGCGTTCAGCAACGACTGGTTGACCCGTATCAGTATAATGTCGTTGACTGGGCGGCTCACTTGCCGTCGGCTAGTGAAGCAGCAGTAGATGAAAGAGTAGTGGAAATCCGTCCTCCAACAAGGAGGCATATTACATGCGCTTTAAGGATTCCTTTCTGAAAAATTGTTAAGTACTACGTTAAACCCCAAACACTGACTCACTCCTTTTAAGCTGTATTGTTTGTATGCACAAATAACTTTTACACAGGATTATGACGAGCGATGAAAACAACAAATGGCATGGCAAGTTTAGGCGTGTCTGTATGTATATAAGCAGAGATCTAGACGCTGCCTATGCTCAGTGTAACCCGTATTTTCTGTCCTGAACGGGTCAGTTGACCAAGTCTTACTCCGGGGAGCCATGATGTTGTATCTCGTACATATGTACAAATAAAACCGTGTGTGTGTGACGCGAATATTTTACAACGGAACATCCGTTGACATTAGACTGTCAGTTGAGAAGTCACCTACTGTGTGGACTCCCCTGCACGTTTTCAAAAGCAGTCGCAACACGAGGCCAAGTTCATTCATCATGATGCGTGAAGTGTGTCTCTTCACGACATGTTGTCTTGGAAGTTACAGCAGGTGCGATATGCGACTGCTGCACTAACAGGCCTTTGATGGATGAATTCACACATGTAGAAATACAACAAAGCGTATAAAACACAACACAGCTTCGTTACAATATAACTTAGCGTTGACCACGGACTGGTGAAATGAGAAATAGTTACAATCGCGCTACGATACTTTAGCTACAAAGCACATCATGTTGTTAAATATGTGTACACCATTTGTCTCTTGAATAATGGGCGGCACCAGTATTTCCAGAGAAGGACCGGACCTGGTATGGCAAGGCAATGATCGGCCTCATCACAACACACTCTGCACCCCAAGAAGCGAAACTGACCATAGCTGTGACTGACAAATAGTGTGTACCCCAGTAACGTTTGCTGGATGTATGGGCTTTTACAGACACAGCCTGTTGGCAGAAAATTTATAGCCAATTGCTTACGTATGTGAATGTACAGAATCACCTGACACTTTTTTCGTAAATAAAAGGCTGTAAATGGACAGACACCAATGGAATGAACACCAGCATGATGTTAGAGTACAGCTAAAATCAAGGTATGTATGAATGTAAAGGTATAGTTAAAATCAGGGTACATTAGAATGTGAAGTATAGTCAATGGATCACTTTTTCGTAAACAAAAGGCTGTAAATGGACAGACACCAATGGAATGAACACCAGCATGATGTCAGAGTACAGCTAAAATCAAGGTATGTATGAATGTAAAGGTATAGTTAAAATCAGGGTACATTAGAATGTGAAGTATAGTCATTGGATGTAATGGTACAACTAAAATCAGGGTACCCATGGATGTTAGGTTCAGCTAAAGTCAGTGTGTGTATGTAATGATACAGCTAAAGTAAATGTGTGTGTCGGAAACCGCCGAAGTGCAGTTCGTACATTTCCGATTGAACTCAGAAGGTAGCGAACAGTACAGTTCGTTTTCCGCTTGACGATCGGGAAACCGGAATGTAGGACGTACGTTCCGAGTATACAGATCAAGCCGGCAGTTTTAACGACTCTCATTAGCTGAGAGGCAAGACTTCCCCACCATAAATTAGAGGGTGTTAAATATGGAGGACACGATTTATGCCAGCTTTGCTGTTTTCAGGCTTTACGTGTATGGCGAGGAAAAATCGCCAAATTATGCAGCAGGCACCACCAGATAGAAAAAAATGTGCTCTTTTTAGCCTATAGTGTCATTTTTTTTAAAGTTTTTTTCTCCTTTAACAGTTGTAATCAATTTCGGATTCGCGGTTATGTAACGTGATGTCTCTGCAAGTCACTACAAATTAAGGGTGAAAGAGTTCATGAAAATCAGTATTTACCGCAGACTTAAACATTGAGGCGCAAAATCTCCCCACGGTATATATACTTTTATCCAGTATTTCAGGATATATGGGCCTCCGTGGCCTGGTGATTAGTGTGCTACTTTAACACAATATCCACGCCGTGAGTTCACGTCCAGTTCATGCTGACTTCCTCTACGGTCGTTCGTGAGAATGTATGCCAGCATCCTGTGTCGTGGGATTCCCCCGGGCTCTGTCCGGTTTCCTCCCTCTATAATGCTGGCCGCCGTGGTATAAGTGAAATATTTTTGAGCACCGCGTTAAACTCGAATCTTATCCACTCAAATCCTCTGGATATATTATACGCTGAGTGCTGGACTTGTGAGCGACGACTATACTATCCTGTCCTAACTAGAAAGTATTCTCAGAGATTCCTCAACTACAAAGCGAGAACCTTTAGCAAAGACGAATAATTTTAAATTCCAGGATCTTGATAATCACCAAATGTTTAATTTATTAACTTTTTATTTGATTGGTGTTTACGCCTATTCAAGAATATTTCACTTATAAGTATAAATACGACGGTGGCCAGCATTTTGATAGGAGGAAATCAGGCTGAGCCCGGGGGAAACACACGACCATCCGTAGGTTCCAGGGTTTTACAGATTGGCCATTAGCTCTAGGCCATTAGCCTATGCACAAATCTTCATCACTCACACGCACAATGTTTTCCCCATAGTTGGCGACCTACGGTCTGACAAACAAACGTATAATTTCTTTACAGGGGCATCCGTGGCCAAGAGGGTGAGCACCCCAGCGCTCTTACCAATGGGGTCGCCATGATTTCAAGTCCAGCTCAGTCCAGCTTCCTCTCCGGTCGTATGTGGGAAGATGTGCAACAACTTGTGGATGGTCGTGGGTTTTCCCACCGCTCTGCCAGGTTTCCAAGCATTATAACACTGGCCGCCGTCGTATAAGTGAAATATTCTTGAGTATGGCGTAAAACACCAATCAAATAACTAAATAAGTCATAACATAATTGCAACTCGAAATCAGTACCTTTTCATCACTTTCAATTTTCTGGGGGCGGGGGCAGGGAATATAAATTGATATCATTATTCTGAGTATTTTAGCACATAGAGTCTTTTTTTTCTGCCAGCCAGCCAGCCAGACAGCCATTTTTGATGTGTAGGTGCATGATCGGTATAAAAATAATGAAAGTTGTCTTAAACCCTGGGCAAGTTTACAAACAAAAAAGTAAAACAAACAAGATATTAAACTTGGCCGCTAAGGTATGAACCATAGCAGAGAGAAGAGAAATAAGATAGAGAAAATAATTTTCCAACAGCCGTTACTTTTAAATATATAATTTTTATTATATATGGTTATAATAGCACAACGAGGAAATGTTCCGTTACTGACAGAATTTTAAACAATAATCGCCAAGAAAAAATACATGATTTCTGCAACAAACCACGGATTTCCAACGCCCACATTTTCAATACTATTTTCCAGCTAAACTTTAAAATCTGCCATAACAGGACAGTCTTTACATTCTTTCTCCGGAAAAGAGCATGCTAAGTTAAAATCTATGTAAACTATGTACATTATCAGAAGTTTATTACGCAAATGTGTGCATCCACACGTCATTGGGGGCCAGTGACGTCACACATCAAACCATTCTGAAATGCCCTGGAACAGTATGGCAAAGTACTAATTACCACATGTAACACAATACAAGCAAAGTTCAGATGATTCTTGGAGCGGCCGTGGCGTTAGGCTGGTCGCAAGCACCAAGGCGACGTATGCTGTCATTTTGTCGCCATGGTGACTAGGCCGGCGTAACATTACGGTCCCATTGGGAAACAGCCCTCTGAGGATTTGAAGACGACAAGTGGAATACTGCCGCTCTAATCATGATATATATTATGGTGAGCAATAGAAAGGGTCACAAAAGCCCATTAAAGCAATATCCCTTCATGTATCGGGCATTTTCGCCATTTCCACCGTTTCGTCATATCAGTACTTAAGGGTTCTCAACCCTCTGTGCCATGCATGACTGCACACTCTTAATGAAATCCTGAAATTGTTTCTATTGGTAAATATCACACCTGGGAGGAGTACATTCAATTCTCTTCCTACAACAACACATATATCATCTTAATTAAATGTACTTTCAACAGAAAGCAGGAATCTTCTGCAAGTAAAACTTGTGTTTGCCACGCATACATGACACCATCTTAACCATTTGCGCCTAATACTTTTCAACAAATAGCATCTTAACGCATAATGACATCAATAATAACTCTGATGAGCAGCAGCTGGGTCGCTCTGCTGATTTCGTGTAACTTATCAAATTTTCTACATATGTACTTATAACTTTGTGTCACTGGGAAAGGCTGGGAACGCTGCTGTGAAAATGTGTTGCCCGTAGACGTGTAACTTGTGGGAAATGAAAAATCTTAACGATTTAAAACAGTTTATGTGTAAGATATGTGCATTTTACTCAATACTCAAACTGCTCAAAATTATACAAACTAGAAATATGACTTGATTGCTTTTTCTGTTTTTACTACATATATTCTAGTTTAGCAAACGAAGAAAAATGGGAAATAAATACTTTCATATAGCAATTATCTCAGAAACTTCAAATCACGGTGATGTTTTTTTACCACGGATATAGGCCCTCTATTTTTGAGCAAAATGATAAACTGACACACGCGTCCGTGCGTTCTAATCATCATAACAATATCCATACCCGCAATTCATTAATTTGCCCTCAAAGATGGCATGGTCGAAGCAATATTAATACCATTCCACTGATACAATTTTACTACACATGCGCTAACCAGTAAAATGTGGAAGAATATCAGGCTGTTCAACAAATTACGTTTCCACAGCAACTCCAGACGATTCACCGGAGCAACTCTGCACTTCCATTGGCATCGGTGGGCGAGTTTTCATTTTCACTAGAGCGTCACTAATGATTGACAGTTCACCTTTGACTTCATTGATCACGTGAGCCACACTGTCCGTGGAGTTGAGTACTTGCACACTCTGTGTGTATGGGTCATAACGGAGCGCAAATGGCCTCTTGATGGTTCGTGCAAAGCTCCTGTAAACCACAATAACAAATATAAGGGTCAAACTTGGCCTGTCCAAACCTTTATGCAAAAAAAAACTATTAGTTTTCGCATTTGAAGATCTCAGGTTCGAAGTTCATGCTTGTCGGTCGTGCGTAGGATATCAGTAGAATCTATTATGCATGCATTGGCATAGGCGTGAGAATTGCAGTGGAGTAATCATTCGAAATCACGCGCATTTCTACGTGATCCTGTGGTACCGAGACAAGGCTCGTGAATAGATGGGTGCCATCAGCGCGGTGATTTGCCCTCAAATGTGGGGACAATTGTTGATAGAGGAGTGTCAGATATTTAGTAAGTATTTTCAGATTCCTTGAGCCTAAATCTCTACCAATGGTATAAAAATCAAGCACCTGCCTGTATCTAAATTAATCAAAACTTCCAAAGTAAAAATGAATTATTTACTCAAGTATAAGCTAATGAATATTAAGCTATTCAACATGGCGGTGCCGACGAAAGACAGCATGAAAAGAGTGTTCGAGGAAGGATTCGCGTATGTGAGGGCAAACGGTCGAGTTCAAGGCAAAGCAGGTCACCGCTCTACGTGTGGCATGTGAGAAAAAAGATGTCTCTGCAGTCTAAACGACTGGGTATGGTAAAAGTCTTGCATATCAGCTTACGCCTTGGGTCATCCAGCATCGGGAACACAGTGAGGAACCCACGAGAACTATTGCCGTATCTCCTCTGAATTTTGTTACGCAAAATCAAGGGGTAAGTGTGTAAATATATTTAAATCGCTATGGTTCAGCTTGAGCACGGACGTAGATGATAATACTACCTACTAACGCCTGTAAATAATGCATTACTCAACACTTCCGTACGTTCGACATCACGTGCTTTTGTTTACATGAGACGAAAGTAGTCATCTCAGATCAGGTGACGTAATACACGATCCTCGCTTTTGACGTCGCTGTTGTAAAAGGCACGGCACCCAAGTCTATCAGATATGTGATCTCAACGGAGGCAGTAGGTACATTTCTATTTTAGAATGTAAATATTTGAGACTTTTATAAAGTTTATGAACAGGCTTGCATGTTACACGAGCAACCCGCTATGATATACCGTACCTCATTTTTTCCTTTGCATCTTCAAAGCTGTCAGTGTAAAAGTAAACATCTTGAAATGTTGTAATTAGAGGCTCTTGATGGCTGGTCTGCTCTGGCTCAAAGGGAAGTTTTTGAGCCTTATCAGTCAAGACATGCTGTCCAAAAAGAAGATGGCGGATGCTGAATGTTCGTCACCAAATCGGAGATGTGACATCCTCTGCATTTATTGTTCAGTGATTCATTAACTATTAATTTTAATTTATTTGTTTATTACTTTCATTATCCATTTTTTCACCCTCTTCAAGAATGTTTCACTTGAACAACGGCTGCCAGCAATACGGTGAGCGAAATGTTTCTGCTTACCATCGCATTCAAGAATATATTCACTCACATTGCCTGCCTTTATTTGGTGAAGGAAAACCGGAAACCACCGCACATCGCAGGGTACCTGGTAAACTTCCTCACTTAAAGGACAAAACACCAACTGGCTAAAACATTTTTCAATCGAAATAAGGGTACTCAAGCTTTCCAAAAAGTATCATATTTTATCATTTCAATGAGATTTCACTGAATTATATGTAAAACAAAGTGGCATTACTGCACAAATGGCTGGTGTGAGTCAAGGCAACCATCTTGAGAATTTTATCCAGTCAAACATGTTGCTATCAGATTGCGCGGCCTAAGCTGTGACGTAGCCTTTACCCATTCACTCCAAGATATCACAAAACTACTGTATAAGACATCATTTTGAAATCTACAACAATTTAGTTAGGTATAGCAGAAGGGCAATTTCACGCAGTGTCGGGGGCAGGGATGTACCTTTTACGGATTCCCATAGACATAAAATCAATGGGTTTACAAAACGTATAATATTCAACGATCGCATCACAAATTATGTTAGAAAGTAGCACACTGTCTAGGCCCAAACCGCATTTATCTCCACAAAATACATTTCTGCCGTGTATTTTAGATTTTAGTTGTTTTTAAATAACAAATATCCGAGTCCGTGCAAAATTCATTAGGGATGCCGAAGGTATATGGGAATGAGAAGACGGCATTTCACCGGACTACGCTTAAAATTACTTAAAAGTCTTATGATATAATTTTTTTCTCTGAATTTATTCAAAAATACAGTAAAATTACTGAAACGCCATATTCAAGCTGAGATGGTCCGCGATAACTAGGTCAGCACTGCTATCATGTTAGAAGCAGCCGCTACAAAATTGAAGCATAGAATCCAACAACAGTCGAATGCCTAGATCAGCCTCAGTGGCATCTTGGTTTTATTTTCATTTGTTTCATAATTGAACATAAGGTCTAGTTGTACAACAACTCTTTCGTAATTTTGCAAGCATTTAATTGGGATCAAAATCACCAGCACAACCCCTCCTACGACTACGACCTACGACCTGAAGCAGGAACACCCCGGCCGTGCGTCTGCAGCTTGGCTATTGAAACAGAGTCGCTGGGTTTTCTTGTAAATGATATAGTAGGCCTGCTGTATCAACAGTTCAGGCAGTGGAAGAATATTCTTCCTGTATGTCCAGTTTCGGAGAAAACTACATTTATCACTTGGGCCTTCGTCTCCGAACTGCACAACTTTTATTTGTCATAGGCTACTCCTTACACTGTTACACATAAAATACCTTCGACGTTGGACAGCTAGAGTAAACGTTACGTCACTTTGCCCTCGACAATGGAGACGTGCTGAATCTGTGTCAAGACGAAGTTTCATTAAACTTTTACTGGATTGAAAAAAATCTAAAAAAAAGAATATTCAATGCCGGTTTAAGATATTTTAAATGGTAGTCTTCCAGTGGACATAAACATTAGTCAGGCGGTATGTGTCACTTTAAAGCCATAGTCGATTACAGTGCAGTTGGATTTTAACGTCAAACCTCGTTTAAAAGCTATATTTCCAGAGGAACCCATTACAAGCCAAGGCCAGCGAGGGCCAAAGAAACTGGCGTATGTATGCATGAACAGTATCACTCAGGAAACAAAGCCATGTGTTTATTCATGACAGTCACGCAGGGAACACCAAGCAACACAATACGATAATTCCATACGATCCCGTATGGAAAAGGTTACTAACCTTTAGTTCTCCACATGAAGACAATAAACCAGCGCCATAAACACGCAATTCACCGTCTTCTTTGCACAGTCCAAACTCTACCGTGAAAAAGTAACACTGAAAGCATAAAAACAAAAATAGTTTAGTTAATGTTTCAATAATTACAAGAACAATTTAAGAAACAACGTTTAAAACGTTAAACCTCCAAATAACTAAGAAAGTATATAAAGTAAGAAAATAAGATGAAGTCATGTAAATAAAAGGATTTTTTTATTTCAATGAGGTTAGGAAGAAGAACGAAAAATTCTAGCCGCATAAATTTAATTAGTATCCTGATCCAGGATGAAACGAAATTAATTATACAATAGGTGAAATGTGTCTTTTTTTAAAAAGAATTTCCAATGAAAGATCTTCAGAAGGATTGAGATACTTTAGATGGTAACATGCTAGTAACAGTAGTACAAATAAAGTATCGTGGCAGAGCATGTGCGCCTTACAAATCAAGAATTATATGAAAAACCTTTGTATTATTACCGAACATTGACTTTAAAATCACGTTTTGTAAATGACAGGTCGTTTTTTTTCGGCAGTTCTCTAGTTATGTATCATTATCAGGCCTTAATGTAATCTTAGTGTTCCCCTACCGTCGCCAACTTTTGCACTTCTTCTTCGGAAGCTCCGAGTGAGGCTAATCCAATTTCTTGGGAAAACTGGGCGAAGCTGGGATCGGCAAGGAGGGCCACGTGTCCCAAAAGCTCGTGACAACAATCCCTGAAAACGATGACATCATGGTGAAAATGGGCTTGATTTTCTTATATTTGGATTGTCATTGCATTTTGACTTTCTTCGACTTGTAGCGCATCAGACATTTTTTTCCTCCGCACAAAATATTAACGGGATCTCTGTGAATCATGGTATGATTTCATAATTATCACTACAGATGTACCACCGAGAGGGCAATTGTCCTATGGCAGACAAAAGAAATTAATGAGGTTTAAAGTGCAATACTACATTTAAGAAAAATTGCTTCTAATGACAACTTGAGCCTTAAAAATCTTCATCATCCGGGGTTATTTAAAAAGAAACTGTGATAAGCACAGGGATGTACAGAGCAAGGGCAGACTACTCACGGCTCAGGAGTGTAGAAAGGATCAGAGCTGTGACGTATGTACTGGGTGCAGTGAAATACTTTGAACGCCAGGCCCGCCAGAAAATCACGTGAAGACAAATAGCCAGCCACGGGACGAACTTGGAAGCCTGTTCTACCTTGAAACATAACAAATGACGGTAATAAGGTGTACATACCCTTTATTTGTAGGATATAATCTCAGATAGATATGACAGCAGTATATAGCGAACCTTTATAGTGTTGAAATATATAAATTACAATACAACATTAATAAATTCAAATAAGAAATAAAAAAAACGAATATATTTCAGTTTATGTAGTTATTTCTTTTTCATTTCGTGAAATATATTGGCCTTTACTCCATAACTCAGTGATAGGTCTGCATATTTTACCTTTTAAGAACCGAGATACATCCTCCAACTGTGGCACATTTCCTTCTCTGTAAACAAAGTTAAAAGTCAAAAGTTCATAAAGGGTAACATCAATACCCTCATGTTAAGTTATTGGGGAAGTGTTCCCACTTACACTACTTCGGACCAAAGCTGTTGTTCTGTATTGCGAATTCTTATCTGCACGATGACGATATGCGGGCAACACACAACACTAATGGTAGATTACACGACAAGAATGGGGAAACCGGAGTGAACTCAAGTGGGGAAAAGCTACCTCTTCCGTCTTATTTACGTACTCGATTAGTGTTTTGCCAAACAAACTAAAACAATTCACTCAAATGATTTAGGCCAGGGTTTTGGGTGCAAGGAGAAACCATCCCAACTGGTAATGTGTCTGACAAACCTTCTGAGACCACTATATGCGGAAGCCAGAATCGAACACGCGACTGTTAGCTCAGATTACTATGGTAAGAACTGGCTCACTGCAGACAACTCGGCCACACAGAGCTATATCTTATAGTAGGTTAAAGAATGGGAAACCTTTGGTAAAGTAATCTGGGTATAAGTTGGGTAATTCGTGCCTCTGTGATGATGCTTTGTGAGCATACTGATGACATAGTGCTTATATGCATTGCTAGACATCAATGGTCAATTCAGCTCCCTCTAGACTAAACATTGCTGTACAAAAAGATACCCCTTTATGGAACGCTGTTTTCCAAAAGAAGTTGTTGTGAAGTTCCTATTTATCACAATATAATTCATTCTGGAAGCAGATTACGTGTACAGCGTGTTTTTCTTAAATATATATCCTAACGAAGCATGTATTCTCTCCTTAAAACCCTTAATCCACTATTTCGGTCTGTAATCCTCTAGTGCTCCTACTGTAGCAGATACAAATTCCACACTAGCACAAATACTTAAACAATGGGATGTTAATTTACCTGTATCCGCACTCGTTAATCAACAACGGAAAGTTAGCCAGATATTCTTTGCACGCATGCGTGGGATATAGCGACGTGAGTTCCCGGAAAACCGTACTCCTGAAACATGTTTTAGAACGAACAAATTTGTATAATGTCTTTGTTGGTCTTTACTGTGTGGCATATGGATATATTTCATTTGGTGCACGGAGACGAGTCGTATAGTATACGTGTGGTTTAAATCAACAATCCGCCTGAAGTAAGTCGATCTAAATGGTATACTCTATGTTCCTTTCTATTAGACGTTACAGTTTCTGTAAAGAGGTAGTCCACAAGAACTACATCGTACCTAACAGCACTGTTTTACACATCTTGCAACTTGTGTCCCATTTACGTTGCTCATGACCTCAACAAGACGTATAACAGCAATAAAGCTTTTTGATGGAATACAAACTCTTTCACAGTAGTCTCCCCTTTCCAGAATGTTCGCTACTCTGGAGCGGATCTCACAAGAGGCGAGTTTCGGCTAGCGAGACTACCAGCGACTAACGACTGCCTGCTACCGAGCGTTGTTCTCACACCGTTATATACGTGGCAAAATGCTCGCAAAGGACTCTCTCTGGTTCGCTAGCCGAACCTCGCTTCGCACGAGACCCTCTTTAGCGGAGAGGCTCTTCATACGTGGGACACAATGAGGATAGCCTATTAGCTAACAGGTTATCCACACCGTATCCAAAATGTGGGACTTCGGGTAAAAATGAAGGAAAAGAAATTTATTTAAGTAGGTCATAACTGTGGGAATAAAACCGTGTGTGCCAAAAACTGAATGATATAAGATTATAAGTTTTTTTCAGTCGACCAGCCCATACGATTTCACATCTCAATGTACACATGCCATGCGCGCGCGGATACAGATTAACATCAAAAGGGCAAACCAAGATGTTTCCATTTCATTTACAACGTGCTGAGGGTTAAGGAGGGCAAATCGACATAAAAACTTACCAGGTTTCCACCTCTTCTTCTGTGTATTCCACTCTCGGAATTGGTTTTCCGCTGAAACATAAAAGTGTGTGAAATTTAACCACTGTTATATATAGATTAATATGACTCAGGAAAATCTAACTTATATGTGGAGAAACCGAGAAGGTGCCGAGGGAAACTACCGCGATTCGCTAATTACCTAACAAACCACTTGGTGTAAAGCCACAGTCGAATCAGCAGAAACAATACTGGAACAGACGCACTTATTGGCCAGGGTGTTTGCAAGTGATATCCACAGAGTTTCATGTAAGGCTACACGAGAGACTGCCTATTTGTGGTCCCCAGAACGATGGTGGCAATAGTAGAATGAAATGGCTAACACCTTATACATGTTGCCGCGACCCGCTACGGTCATGTTTTCAGGAAGAAATATAATTCCCAGATATCTTAATGATTTTGAAGAAAAATCTATTTATTTATTTCATTGGTGTTTTACGCCTTACTCAAGAATATTTCACTTATGCGACGGCCGTCAGCATTATTGTCACCATCGGCAGGTTGCTGCATGACCTTCCCACGTACTGCCGGAGAGGACGCCAGCAAGAGATGGACTTGAACTTACAGCGACCGCATTGATGAGAGGCCCCTGGGTCATTACGCTGCGTTAGCGCGCTAATCAACTGAGCCACGGGGGCCCTCGTGAAAAAAAACATATTTGCATTAATTCATCATTGCATTGACAATTTCATTGATACTCACAATTGATGATTCATTGCAAGGTCAGTGAAGAACTTCCGGCGCTGTCTGTAAGTATTGTCCTTGAAACCCTGCGAAATACACAAATATATATATGTGAGTGAGTGCTTGGGGTTTAACGTCGTACTTAACAATTTTTCAGTCGTATGACGATGAAGGAGTGCATATAATGTGCCTCCTTGTGGCTTCCTCCGGTAGCATATGGGAAGGTCTGTCAGCAACTTGCGGATGGTCGTAGGTTTCCCACGGCCACTGCAGGGTTTCCTCCCATCATAATGATGGTTGCCTATGAATAAGTGTAGTCTTCTTCGATCACCAATCAAATAAATAAACAAATTCAAGTGAAAGCGCCCCCAGAGAAAAGGTTACCAGACCTAACAAATACTTGCAGTGTTGACGCGAAAAACATGATTTTTAAGCGATGTGACTCAGAAGAAATGGCACCAATTAATACTTTAACCATCCTTTTTATCAATACTGTATTTAGGCTAATTGCAGACTTTAATCCAAAATTAATGAAATCCTAGAGGAGATTTTTTAATTTGAGGAATAAATTCGTATTAAGTTTCAGTCTATTGTGAAAGGATTATTGTTTATTCTTCAGTTTCCATGGAGTAAATCTCATCCCATGTTATGCTGATCTGCGCCTGTTCCGTTAAGTATGAAATATGAACTTGAGAATATTGTATTTTTCGTTTATTTACTGCAAAACTTACCGGATGGTCAGCGTCTAGCTCTGAGCCGTACATCAGAACTCTGTTGGCAGTTTTGTCCAAATCCGCGATCTTTTTAGGAAACCACGGTGTACCGTCAACTGGTTAAACACACGGGAGAGAAATAACATTTCTGATTAGTAAAGCGAATTGTATATCGAGCACTCGGATGCATGAATTATTCTGTGAGGACAACTGATTGATTGAATGACTGACTGAGTAATACTAGTCTTTAAGTCTTCTTGTCCACTGATATTTTATAATTTTCTGGGAGATGTAGTGAACATAATTTATCTTGTTTCATTGTCCTTTGAATCATTGTTGCTTCTAATAAAACCCCATCATGAAACACTCGCTGTGCAATCAATTCAATGGCTTTTACCGAAAGTCAACTATTCTTTGGTAAATGGGGTCACATGTGCGCACATGCGCACATGGTCACACGAGCGTCGTCGTCCGCACACTTTAACTCGTAGACTACTTCTACTCATGCCAAGAGTTTGTACTCTTTGTCTTTAAACTATTAACATAATTAGGTGAAATGATTTCTTTGGGTATTTCACTGTTTCTTCAATACAAAAGCCGGACTTCAGCTATATAAACAAAATATATCAACTGAGAACGGCGTCAATCACTAATCAAATAAATAAATTAATCGGAACAGTGTCCCATAGGCCTATACATACTCTCTTTGCCATTTTTGTCCAAGCCAGGGCTGAGGGGCGTGGCTGTTGACGGGGGTAGGAAGGTGACATTAGCCACTTTATCCCCCAGACAGCTGACCAGGTCTTCCAGTCTCATCCTGTCAGTCTCCAACTCCACAAAAATCTCGTACTCAGAGTTCCGGCGGCGAGACTTCCGGGATTCAATATGTAAAACGTTGATGTTGTTCTCCTGGAACAAATATGCCCAGCTGCTGGATTAATAATTGGTAATATTTGATCTCTTTTTGAGAATCGTGCCAGTGTTCAAAATTCTATTGATGCTGCACCCGACAGCTCAGCTTAGCAGTGAGATGTTTGCGGGTATTCTGAATCAATAGTCGAAGGTTTTAAAAACAACAACAACACGAACAATCGTGAGTTTAAACAATACCGTAAAACACTATATTTACATAAGGCAATTAAACCAATGATGAGATAAAGAGTAGAAATATTTAATTTGAACTTCGACAGGATGCCAAAATTCAGTATAGTATATAATATGCGATTTCTACATATTTTTTCCAGAAAGTTGATCCTCCTCAGCAGGCCTCGTATTGTTGTTGGACATCGCCAGATTGATTCAATAAAGACGCGTGAAAGCTAGAGCAGTTGAACTTTTGTGCGGAAACAAAAGGTCTCCGTATGTGACTCAGTGTGTAATGAGAACGATGAATTATAATGCAGAGATTTTACTCTACCAAGTCCAGAGATGCCGTATATGAAATCATTCTCCTCTAAAACTTAGCTAAATGGCACACCCAAGAGCAAGGCATCGTTGACATTACCAGATATTGCAACTTTGCTCCCTGGCTTATCGGAGTCACGTATGTTCTAATGAGGTCATTTTCTTTCCTTTACATTCAGGATGAGAGCATACTGACGACTGTAAATCGATTAATTACTATGGGCACTTGGGTTAAGCCTGCTTTGGTGTAGGCGTACCTTGATTAATGTGAAGCCTGTAACAGTACAAAGAGATGTGAGATACGCATCAGCGAGTTGCAACTGTTACGCAAAGGGCACGTCTATAATTAACAACACAATGAATATTCATATCCGCATGTTACCGACATGCTTTGGTCAGATCAGTTAGACGATTAATATTAATCATTCTGCCTGGACATGCCTTTGGGTTATATCTACACTGACATTACTGGAACACGCCTGTACAATGCTACCACAAACACATTTCGTATGCTTTGTCATTAACTCGTAGACCGTTTATGTCTCTGGGGCATACACGATGGACATCATCAGCGAGGTGTTTGCCCGGGATTTCTGATGCTCATGGCAAAGGCACACAGTCCTGAACAAAGCACGTTCATTCTTAAATGCTGAATTATCAGGGCGGAGCAACTACGATTAAAATTTTAGATAATTTTTACGTATTTTTTTAATTTCAACATGAGCGCTCTGTTTGTCCAATTCATTGACACATAAATTAAGATTCTCTTGGCAACTTTTTCGATGACGAGACAGCTATAGGTATTGGGTATTATTTTTCAAATACTACAAGGAACGATATTCATTTTAATTCACTGATCGTGGAATTTAATGATTCTTGATGAATACTTCATTATGAAGAAAATTAGATAGGCATAATTTAAGGCTGCAGTTTTCGTTTTGTCTGGCACACAGTTCATCTAAACCCCGAAGTCTCTTCACTAGCTTTATATAAAGGTTTACAGCCTAGAGAATGAAAAATGGCAGGCACCACAATGTTATTGCATACGCAGTTGTTAAATATGATCATGAGTTACCTTACCCTCCAGCCGTACGTTGGTAGGTCTGTCTGCAACCTGCAGAAGGCTGTGAGTTTTCACCGGTCTATTCCCCCCCCCCCACCTCCCTCACCACCAACTCACCACCACCAACATAAAGTAAGTGAGTACGGCGTAAAACACCAATCAAATAAATAAATAAGTAAACCCTGAGTTACCTACTTAAATATAAACTGAAGACTTAAATGTCCCTGTCGTATTATATGGGTCAGTTGTTTAGATCTGAAAGAGTTAGAATAAGTATTTAATAAGCCGTTGTGTTAACCGCTGTCAAGACAAACCGTTCTTTGACTCTAAACTTTAAGAAGATTTTCCAGAATTTGCATCACATAACGCTTACTTTAGTTTTAAGGTATATTCTATTCTTATAAGCCCTCTATGTTATGCATGTTTTCATTAGCGGTGGGGCATATTCGGAAATGACGTCATCGACGAACATGCTATGAACGCGGGATTAGCTTAAAGCGGAATTAGCTTAGCGCCACTAAGTCGGGCTATCCTAGCCAAAATATTTGATAGCTATCACCGTTGACATCACCACGGCAGGCTTTAGGTAGTTAATCTTCGGATTGACTTCTGGGATGTTAGGAAATCTGTAGTCGAATGCCATTTTCACTTCCTAAAAAGAAAGCTGAGAGGCTTTTCTTGTACTATTATATGTTTGGTCTCAACACATATTCCGTATTAAGAAATAAAAAGTAAGCGTTTCCTGTGTCTTTTAACGTGCTCACATGTAACCACTTGAGTTCTGTCTTTCTCTCAAACTCAAAATGGGTTTGACCGGTTAAAACATGTACGGTATCATCAGGGAGCACTCGACCATTTCGCAAGGTCATGAACTCTAGTGACTGCTTACCTCGAACAACTTGAGCGTGCTGACAAGACCCCCGATCTGGTTCTTCATCGAGAACACGACGGATGTTCGTGTTTGCGATACCCCGCTCCGTATGCTTGCATTGTTCCGACGACGTTCCTAGGCAGACAAAAAGAGCGGTTAGTTCGTCAGATGTTCTTAAGACAAGGGCAACGAATTGTTTCTCCGACGTTCCCATCTGAGGACAAAAGATGCGCATTATTGATATAGTATATTGTTTCGTTTGTCATCTTATGATTTCTTTCCCATATCTTGACTTATTTAGAGTGCTTTATTTTGTATGTACACCAGACTATAATGATACTTTGTTTTATATTAAAACTATATCTGCATGAATGTCATGGTACGTGTACATACAATAGATGGATATCGTTCAACAATGCGACACAACACTGTAAAAAAAAACTCCTGTAAATTCAATGAATTTTCCGTGAATGCCTAAAGGCCAGTGTTGCGGTTCAGATTCTTGGCTTTTAATTATCACACACAAAAAAGCCTTCTTTCCTGGGATTTGAACAATCACCTTATAAGGCGTTGTGCAAATTACAAAGCATAGGAGGGTCGTCAATATATCATGGACTCTCAGTTAATAACATAATAAGACTAGTTTAAAAGTGTGGTTTGTATTGTTTATGAAGCAAAGAATATTTAGCACACCACATTTATATTTTCATATTAGCTGAATATTCAATGGACTTGTACATTTACATGTAAGATTTGCAAGGTTTTCTGCGGGTTGATAACAGTTTATCAACAGTTTATATGCCCAGCTGTGCACTTCATTTATTTACACCTATTATTACGATGAGTTAAGGTAGATTAGTTCAAGTAAGTAAACGTCCGTGTCATTTTACTAAATTATTCCGTAACACTCTTTGCAGAATGTAAAGGTCCGTGTCATTTTACTAAATTCTTCCGTAACACTCTTTGCAGAATGTAAGTGTCTACTTTGAAGTTAGACAAAAAGATAACCACTATTATGAAGTGTATGTCAGATGAAATACTTTTTTTACCTAGTAAACCTAGTAAATTATATTTAACACTCTGAATACTTGAGTAGCCTTTTCTGGTCATATATTGTGAACAGTGACGTCACATAAGGTGTTTGCCACTTGATAATTGCTGTCTGCTAAACTACTACATCAAAATTCATGAATACACTCTAAAGCAAATTATTTCTCAGTGGATATATCATTCGGCGTATAAGTGAAATATTCTTAAGTACGGCGTAAAACACCAATCGGTGGACATCAAGTAACAGGGCTTGAATATGGACAAATTTCAAAAATGTAACATGACTGCTAATTCAATAGTATTTTCACCATGACAAAGACTTGACTGTACTACCAAAAGCTTTCCACCCCAAAGTTGATGTCAAGATTTTTGCTCATCGTTGATGAAATTGTGCACATACCTCTCTCCTAGCAGTAAAGCAGGAAAGATGTTTCACGGATTATCATGCAGATGCAGTTGTTCTTTAATGGACGAAAACAGACGAGCTCCCTGTCCAGTTTGCTTAACTTGGTGCAGATGGCAGCGTACTTCAAACAGCAATCCAAACACCTGACCAAAAACTCTTTATGCTACACAAGTTGGATTTCGATGCTGCATTCGAGAATTAGAAACTCTAGAGTTTACATAAACTGCAGATTTCCTCTAGAAATAGCGGTGTCAATTCATAATCATTCATTTATTCCTCCAGAAGTAGTGCACGGAAGGAACAGAAACTGACTGCAGGAGTTAATGAAAACGTACAATGAAAAACTCTTCCTATGAGGAATGTTCTCCTTCTAAATCAAAAAGTTCTACACTTGACAGATTTAATATCTAGGTCAAAACGTCCACAAGCAATAACGTTTCAGTGTGAGTTGAATGAATCATTTTACTTTTTTTCGGATGACAAGAGAAATCTCCTTTATCCAGAAAGCTTGATGATACAACGAACCAATGACTGCTAACGCCCAAGGTTCTGTAATTAAAGCCACCATGCTGTTAAGACATCAAATTAAGAAGCAAGATGTTGATTAAACATCCATCGCACGCGTTTACAGATAAATGAAAGCGTGAATATCCCTCTGAAAGAATCAAAAGTTTTTGGCTTCCTTCGGTGTTTGGGTCATGACCCTTACTGTGTGCCATTTGGAATTTAACCACAACCACACCAGAATGCCCTAAAATGTTACAAAACATAAACTTTATTTCTTCTGTCCTTTTCTGGCTGCAAAGAAAACTGCTGATTTAGTCCTTTTCGCTCCTGCGGCTCTGTCACCTCTCGTCAACAAATCTGTCATTGTATTTGAAAAGATTAGCTTGGATTAGTTAAGGAAGTATTCCTTAAGGTAAACACGCTGTTCTTGAGTTGGTTGGGGGTTCCAGTAGCGATGTTATTGTATTGCTGTTGGCAATATATGAGTTCAATATATACACTGAACGATAAGCATGTTTATTAAAGGGGGCATACCCTAAACAAACTACTCATCTGCGAGGACTGTCAAATCAAAACATGAACTAAAGACACATATCAACTTGAAAATAGCAAGGAAATTTGGCTACCCTGAGTGGTAACAATATGTGTAATTATGGACCTTGGCCCATGGGCTAGTAAGAAGAATTTATGTAAAAGTAAAATGTGATGATGTTAAAGGGAATGTCTAACAAGGCTTGAATCATATTTCTGTCCTATCCATTGGTGTCGAGAGGTGGCGTGCATAATATAATGTGACCGCTTGTATAAAGCTTTGTAAATACATTTTTCAAAACTTTATTGAAAAATCACTACCCAAAAATAAAATGGGACCAAGGAGTTTCCAACAGAATGCCTTTTTGACTTATGCTCACGATGGCTGAATGGGGCTCTTTATTGGCTGATACATGTAAAATGAAGACTTATTTTGTCAAATGAAAAGCATGCATCTACATCAACGTAACAAACTTCTGCCAAGTAAAGTCTCCATTCGTGCCCAACCTCCATGTAATGTAATATACCATTATCGTTTGAATCAAGAATTTTCTCCATATTTCAGTGACACGAGCTGTCCATTATGGAGCTATCGCCACGCTAATGTTTCTTCACAACGACCAGAGCGTTTAAGAAAGAAAATCGTTTATGAAACACATTTTTAAATTGTGAAATCAATGTCGAGCTCTTATAGTTCTCTTAATGCCATGAAAAGAGACATTTGTTCTGAATACTCCAAAAGTAATGTTCTGTGGTGCATCAGGCTACAGGCCATGGAGCCTGTCGATACTTTGGGTGGTAGTTTCCTGTAAAGGTGCCGCTTTCCAGGAATTTTAAATTATTCTTTAAAAAAGATGAACTCATGCATCACGGTGTAAAACCACAACTTTGAAAAATCAATACATTTGTAAATATTATCAGCCAAGCTGTTTCTTAAAAAGGGTGTATGCGCCAGGTAACATGAGCATTTCGTATCAATCTGTCAGAAGGTTCGTCGTGGGACAGACTTGTTTAACATAACTTTTAAATCATAAATCACTGTATGATTAAGATGTAGAGTGGCCATCTTTTATAGGTTAAGAACAATCCAGCTCATTTAGAGAAAGGTATGTATTTTTATTTGAGATTTACAAAGACCTCAACTCTTTTGAATTTACGTCATCATTATTTTACTTTATGTTATTTCATATTGCACTGGTTAACTGATTAACATTCCACATACAGGATATTCTAAAAAATAAAACTCAAAATTTACAGTATTCTAATTAAGCTCGATGAACCATGAAAACATGTGATAGCAAGAATCACATTTTCAGACGTGTCAAAATCTCATTATATTTTGCAAAATTTACAACCACACTTTTGAAAGAAATAAAAAAGACATGTTTTAATGAAGTTTGTAGCTCCCCTGTGCCAGCGGAATTTTGCCGGTAAAATAAACTACATTTTGAAAGTAATACCTTGGGCTGGTGTTTGAAAAATTCCATATTCTGCGCAGGTTTCTACGACACATTTCCTCGAAACTTCCCGCAAAATCTTTCCCTTGGGAGAAAAGTTCAACGAGACAATTGTTTGCAGACGCCATTTCCATCACACTGAGTCAATCGCCTCCTGATTATCCAGCCTTTAAGACTTGCGAAATGATTCTGACCACTACTAATGTTTATTGTAGTCACGTTTTTACATTAACCGTACTGTGCTGTTTTTCCCATCAAACTGCTGAAGTTTCATGCGGTGTCATTCAGTATGCTGTCTTAAACCTTTTATCGTCCAGAAGGTTAAAGCGTTTGCTCGCTTCGACCCTCAGGTCCTAAACGTTGTGCGTTCGAATCCAGCTCTTATTTCTACGTCTGCGACCTTCAGAGGTTTGTCAAGTATACTAGGCCAAGGGTAGTGGTTTTGCTTTAAGAACTTCGGAGTTTTCTCTACTCATAAACTGACAGCCATCATATCATACGAAATCCCATGACTACGGCGTTAAACAGAAGTCAAATAAATAAATGAATAAGGTTTGTCCCTCATCACAACCTTTATCAATAGCAGCAACAACTGATGGACTGGTTGATCAATGGTTTCCTGCATAAACCAGGATTCTGTTGGTGGTCTGTGCATTCCCAGGCTTGGTCCCTTTGTTATTGTCTGTTAACTGTGATGACAACACAGCATTTTGAGTAATTCTTGTAATTAACATCAATGCACCTTTTTAGCTTAGTCTGCTTCAGCCATGTTACTAGGGAGTGTGTAATTTGCTACCATTCAAGCATTTACATGAATAGTTCGAACAAAACCGTAACTGAGATATATAACTTGACAAGAGGACGTATTTCACTGGTTAAGTGTGACCATTGATCAATTTTACTCTCTATTGTAAGCCTTTTATTATATTTAATGTCTCACCCAAGGATATTTGGATACGATGGCGGTCAGTTTCATATGAGAGGGAAGACAACTGTTCTGAGCAAGCAACCAGTAAATGACGATCTTTCTCACGTCTCATACATAGATTGCCCCACACCTACTCCAGTAAGCTTCAGGCGTATGTTGTACTTGCGAAGCCAAGTGGTCTTAAATTGGCCTGGGGCCTCTGGTTACTGTTTGTTTCCAGCAAGGCTGTGAGAAAACAGGAGTCTATCATCGGATTTCTGGCGCAACAATATCAGTACTTCAGTATATATGACGATTTCTTCCCACAACATTAAAATTGTACGTAAGCTGCACAAGCAGGCACCAACTCTGGTGACATCAATGTCATATCCACCCCCCCCCCCCACCCCCCACCCCCTCCTTCACAAAATGCCGAATTATTTCATTCAGACTTGCAGGTTATCTTACCCGAATTGAAATAAGAATTTGAGCGTTTCATTGCCCATTAGACCTCTATTTGAAATCCGATCATGGCACAATTTGCAATTTATCAGCCTTGTATGTTGATCTTTCAAAGTATGAGAAACAAATCTTAATTTATCTGCATTTGTAATTTTCGCCGCACATTCTCACTTACTTTACCCGCTGTTAACACTAATAAGCCAGAGAAACAGTGATTTAGAGATCAGCATTCACGGTTTCTTCTGAACGCATTGCAGCGTTGAAACCATTTGTTGCCAATGTCAAGCTCCTAAAAGATCTCTTATCGTATCTTTCTTCATGAATAAGTTTAAATACACAAGGAATCGTCCGATTTCCAGCTGATGCCGGAAAAATCCCACCGAGACAAGAAACGCGGCAGAAAATCTTTAGTCTTTCCGGTTTTTACGAGCGTGGCCTAAACGGTCATTGGAGATAACACCAAATGATACGTCTTCGACCGACAGGATACGGAAGGTGCCTATCTTGCTGGATTACACGCAATACTTCTTATCGGAAACTGGACTGTTGGATTTGTCTAGCGACTTGGGGAAAATCTTCGCCATCTGAAACTAAATTGCTTTTTGATCGATTAAAAGAAAAGACAAAGGCGAACACCTCCAGGCAGGATAGAAATGTTTTTGAGAAATTCAACCAGAAACAAAGTTCAATGATCTTTTACAAAGCCTGTGAACGGGATAAAGCGAAAACCAAAACTACACAAGTAAATGATACATCTGAAAATAGATGTAAACATTTTTTCCCTTTCTACAACGAACAGATCACTAAACAAACTCTCTATATGCCCTTGATTTCAAGAACCCACGCATTTCGAAAGTTTTTCTTTCATAAAATACAAAAAAGTGTTTAGCTTTCACTGTGGCAGAAAGTGACACAAATGCTGTTGTCATGAACGCCATTTTGTTCTGCTTTATGGGAACCAAACACAAATTAATGTATCACAAGATATAACATATGAGCTGATTGACTGGCATAATTCCGCTGGTTGGAAGATCTCGCCATTTTTAATGCTGCTGAGAAATTTGGAAGTGAGTATACTAAGACCGTATCGTAAATTTAGCAGAAGAGGAGAGCGAATCATTAACGAAAGGTAATTTTTGCCCTACAAAACTTTATCAAAGTAGTATAACTTCTATAAATATATACTGTCCTATGACGAAAAAATTAATCAATATATACAATCTCATTAATTGTCTTGTAAAATCCTTCCAGTCAAAACAGACTTGCATACAAATACTATTGCAGCCTTTCTAGGTACATACATCCAATAATGTACCTTGAAATTAATAAAGGTTTTACGTTTCTGGGCCTAATATTTAGCAAAGGAGAGAAGGTATTGCCGTACTTTTATGCATGAGTGCATCCTGCAAGGTCATGAGATTTGGCAGACTCGTATTTGCATTCATGTGGGCCTGTATAGCGTGCTAAGTTCTCTCATTTGCATGAACGGAAAAGCGATAAATGAGAAGGCGGCGTCGTGGGGGGTGTTAATATGAACGTTACAGACTGATCTTAACAGCTTGGCAGCTGACAGCAATGCAACGGGCGAGCCTGCACGATTCTAGTGCGCGAGGTATTACAGTATATCGGTAATTTTCACAGCTATCCCGTATGAGATCGTTTGTTAATTTGTAAAGTGAAGACATGTGCAAGCTGAATATATTGCCACGCTAAATCACATGTCCAGCTATGCCTTTGATGTCATTCCCACATTCCATTGCCAGTGTTTTATTGCAAAAAGTTCCACGTAAGACTCAAAGCCATTTCTAATTTTGCATTTCATGAATACCATTTGTCTTGTGTAATTATGAAATTATTTTAATGTCTTTGTAACGTCAGAATTGGGAGGAAGGTGAAATGTATATATTTTATATTTTAGAGGGTGAACTATATTTCAAATCTGTATTTTATTTTTTCAACACTTCCAAAATGTCATTTACTGGGAAAATGTGGGTAAAGGTGATATATATTAGACGCAGAAATACAATTACACCCAGTTAACAATCTATTCCCCATCCTGGAGTCATCGATGAACTTGAATCATTGACGAATTTGAGTCATCCACAAACTTGAATCATCGACGATCCTAAGTCATCGACGAACATGAATCATTGACGAATTTGAGTCATCGACGAACTTGAGTCATCGACCATCCCAAGTCATCGGCGAACACAGGTGATCGAAGGGCTCGAGTTTTTGATGAAATCGAGTATTTCACAAAAACAAGTCATCGATGAACACATTCGATGAACACAATTAATCGCAGAACTCGAGTATTTGGCGAACACAAGTAATCGACGAATTCGAGTACTTGACAAAATTAAGTCTTCTACAAACTCGAGTCATCGATAAACGCGATCGTTTGTGTATATATTGTTTGTGGTGTGTAATCGATATTAACGTAAGTAATCGACGAAGTCGAGTAGAGCTGAGTCTGTCACGAAATCGTGACATCGATCCAGTCACCGATCAACTCGATCGTTTGAAAATATATTGTTTGTGGTGTATAACCGATATTAGTGTACGTTCCATTAAAACGATCTTTTAGAACAAATTAATGTTACAGATATCAAACTGAAGCAAGACCCGATTCTGTATCACCTGGCACGAAGTACTCCAACATTCCATCATTTGCACATTATTACTGAGGAAGTTATAGATCGCACACGCCGTAACTCACAGTTTAAGAATCAATGCTAAGTACATGTATTTATAGCACAGTGATGGCACCATGACGACGATCAACCAATCAAATGATTCAGAGTTTTTGTTTTGTTAACACCATGTTGTAACCATCTTTTGAGACGATCATGTCAAAAGAGGCTGAATAAACGTGCAGCTCTGATCAAATTTTCGTAATCTGAGATGAAACATGAAAAAAGAATAGTGATATCCTCTACATCACGATTATGACAAGTGACAAGTGGCTAAAACATTGCAATACAATAATACTGTTTGCTTGGAAATATTATTTCGTTCTAATGGGGTACCATTTCCGGCACAATGGCGACTCGGGTCTAAGCTGACTTCACCATTGTTCTCTTGTAATACATGAGTGCTTGGACAAGAGTTTCCAAACAAATCGTCATCACAAAGTCAGGTGTGAATAACAGAATACACAACGTAGGCTCGTATTACTTTGGGCAGGAGTTGGTTCTCATTGTCTCATTGCCTGTTGTTGAAGTTAAATAACGAAAGGATTACTCTGCGCTACTAGAAAATAAAATGACTACGGTGACATGCTCTACATATTCATGGGTTGTAAGTTGTTCACAATGTTAAACTCCATAACCCTAGTTTCAAAACCAAGAACTCAATGCCTCGGATGACGTAATAACTATTCAACTCTTGTGGCATGCTGGATAATGGGCTTGAAGAGTAATTTGGTTTACAAGAGCTTCACCACACCGTAACACGCACACACTCTACACTACTGTCTCAGTGAATTGACTTGATTGTTTTAATAGTGTTTTTAGAATTTCCTAACATCCAACTCTAAAACCAGACTGCCGTGAGATCATATACTACAACAGATAAAATAATATTCAATTATTAACAATATATTATATTGAAACGTGTAAACAATTTCAAATATGACTGTCTGAAACAGGTCTTACTGTAAAGTTGATAGCTTTTTAGGCAACTGCAGTAGCTCTTTATCAAAACATATTGAATTCCGCCCAATGTCCAGTATGTCACTGGTTTTTAATAATTAAGACGTCACCCGAGCCATTGAGTTTTAGCGTCGAAACCGAGCTTATGCAGTTTGTCATTATGTAATAGTAAGAAAATATTTATTTATTTATTTGATTGGTGTTTAACGCCATACTCAAGAATATTTCACTTATACGACGGCGGCCAGCATTATGGTGGGAGGAAACTGGGCAAAGCCCGGGAGAAACCCACGACCATCAGCATGTTGCTGACAGACCTTCCGCCGGAGAGGATGCCAGCATGAGCTGAACTTGAACTCACAGCGACCGCATTGGTGAGAGGCTTCTGGGACATTACGCTGCGCTAGCGCGCTAACCGACGTAAGAAAATAAACACCCATCTGTAACCATTAAGTTATTCACTGTTGATTTTTCCCTATAAAATACCGCTAACTCTATATTTTCACCCTGATAAAATAGCTAATTGTGTGAATATCCATTTTACGCATTATACTGATAGTGGTCACTACAATGACGTCCGTCTGCCGAAATGTCGTCACTGAATTTGAGGCATCGTATAAAATACAGCCTTCAGAGTAAGAATAATTGGGGTAAATTTTGCATGAATTTTATCCATTGGTAATTATTTAAGACGAAAAAATTCGGCGTGGCGTCACCGTGCTTGTAGATTGTTAATATAGCTCATAAAACCCACTATAGGGTTCACATATTTGATGACAACTGATATAGATTCCATACGTTTTTGGTGATAGTCTTGGTACCGAGCAGTTATTTTCCCTTAAGATTTCCGGCCAACTCCCTTCAAACATTTTTTGTTAAGAAATTATACGACGACAATTTTACTGGGGATTACGGCTGCATGGAGGTTACATTTTAATCCTATCGTCATCAAACTGCACACCGTGTAAATTTGCTTCACGTATTGTCCCTGCTTCTGTCATTCTCTCCGCTAATTACAATACTAATCAACCTATCTAACCTGTGGTGATTAAACCCTCACTTGTTAATGGCCTATGACCACCAGTGTACACCTGGCGTACAAATTAACACGTTTCCACCATGCACTCATTAATACAATCGAACATTTAACGTAAAGTAAACATAAATCTCTAACATTAGAGACACGTACGTAGCTGTTGGAGCGAATAGAGATATAGAAACTGCTGTGTCATGCTAAACGCAGTCAATCATAACGCCTGTTTGAAGATGAAGTTATCCGTCATAATCGTGAAGATTTTACATAATGAACCCCATCCGGTTTAGACGACTGATTGGCTATAATAGATAACGCTTCGCCCTTTTACTCGCGCGCTTTACCGTTGTAATCTGCCAAGAAATCCCACAATAATTTATTGATAGGTTTAGAGGCCTTGCAGGTGACGTTTCCCTTGTCAGACTTTGTCAATCAGTATACGCCACGGTTTGCTTAGCCCTGCCCAGCAGGTCTTCATGTGAAGAATTTTTCTACAGGAATAAGTACTTGGAAACTAAAAACTGTGATTGGCTGAAAACGCTACCCAAAGCCAATCAGTTGTCTAATATCTTATGGCGAACTATGCATTCATTAAAGGTAATATAAAACAGGCAAAGCGTAAGACCGAACGTGAATATAGGCCAAAATATAGATGTACATCTATGTTGGGATTATCTCAATCCCAGATCTATGAGGCAAATTAATCACTGATCTAATCAGTATCAGTGCGTACATTTAGGCCAGTAATTGAAACAGTAAACAAAGAATTTGTCACATTAATATATTGCTGTTGTTGCATGTGGTGCATTTCTCCATTCTCTTCATGTTCTTTAACCGCTGCCTGGCTTTGTACAATCAGGGAAGTGTCTTTGGCATATAATTGGTTGTTCCATCAGTCTCATGCCCTCGTACAATATGCATGATTGACATGGGACCAGTCAGAGGTAAAATTTTAATTCGAGAAGCCATTGAAATGTGATGCTACATTGTGATGTGAATGAAATAAACCCAGTGAACACATAAGTCCTACCCTTTGCTATGAGAATTTGTTGCATGCTGTTAAGTGACAACCTCCAGTAGTTCTATCTGGTAAGCCTTGTGTGTTAAACTAGTGTGGCCTATACATCAACAATGGTTAACGTCCATGTTTGTAGCTACCAGGAAATAATTTGCAAGTCAACATGCACTTTGAATACAGAGAGTACATGTGAACTATCAACAAAACTGAGGAATAGGAAGCCTGTAAATTGATTGATAGGTAACTGGTTTACAGGTGTAATTCACAATGCAAAAGTGACGGGTAGGCTACCTGGGCAGTATAGTACATGTTTTTCTCCAGGTTCTGTCTGGTTTTATTTAACTAAAAAATTGAGCGATACGTATGCGACATGTACGTGAGCAACTTTTATGTACTCCATAAAGAAACAATTGAATAGTGAGAACATTGCCATGATGACAATGTGAAATAAATGAGATATCCATGTATATACTTCAAAAAAAATTTATCATTTAATTTATAGCTACCTGTGCTATAGAATTATTTGTTATTTCATTTCAAAATCTGTAATGTATATGGCTAATAAAAGTAAACAACAAGTAACAGGAAGTAGGAGATGCAGTTTGTAAGAAAATGAAATTCATGTATATTAATAATGATTACATAGTTGTGGATATCTTCGATTTATTTATTTATTTGATTTGTGTTTTACGCCGTACTCAAGAACATTTCACTTATACGACGGCGGCCAGCTTTATGGTGGAAGGAAACCGCGCACAGCCTGGGGGAAACCCACGACCATCCGCAGGCTGATGACAGACCTTCCCACGTACTGGATGTCTTTGATATATTTTGGGTTGATTGGAGCTTAGCGCTGCACTCAAGGACGTTTCTTTATGACAATTCAAACACTACAAGCTTAGTGTTTACTGGATATTACCAAACACATCAGATTCTATATACATATGAAGATAAAGAATTCTAGATCAAAAAAGCATACCTAAGTGCGACGCCATGTTGTGTGTAAATAGTACACACCTTCCTTAAAACTTTCACTGATATGGATGAACGTGAAAAGTATGAAAGTGAAGGAAACCATGGAAAATCCAGTCACGCAGACGTTTGTCTTCCTTAGAGATTGTCCCAACACTGTTAAATTTAATATGTCATCTGAATGATGATAGAAGATAATGTTACCGCAGTATAACACTACATTAGGAACAAGAAGAGTGCCGCGTCACACCAACAATAGTATTCTGCTGGAATTTATCTCATCGTTGTTTAACGACATTCTGGAGAATTTTACACTGTTGCGATGGGTGTCAATTTTCTGGGTGAAGAAAACCGGGGAGCCCCGTGTAAAACCATGGACATTGGGTAAATTACTGACGCACTTTTTCAAATGAGATGTACAGATATACAGACTGCATTGGTGGAAGACAAGTTGTTAGATTGCGCAACAATCACACGACCGTCGTGTTTGAACCCGCATCTGTGACAGGTTAAGTCATTCATAAATAAAATAGCACGAAGAGTATTCTATCAATTTAGCAGATTAGTTTTTAAATTGTATAGCCATCGTCATAACAGCGTTTCCTAGCGATTTATATGATTGTAGTGTAAAAGCCGAGATGTATTTCACATAAGCACTGGAAAGATAAACAATGCTACATGTACTGAAAGCCAGGGTTATACATGAGTAAACGATTACAGAGCACATGAATACATAAACGTTATACCGTTACGTTTACGAGGGATTAATTTAGATCATAACGTCAGATGCATAAATTTGGCCAAATCTGGAAGAACAATTGGAACATTTCGTGTAGATGACCCGTTTTCTTTAAGTGAGGGTCACGGGAATATTGATGGAGCTTTTCAGAGGAAATCCTAGGTAACGAGAGGTAGATGTAGGTAATTTGGTACCGGGAAATATTTTAGAGTTAATAGCGGTTAAATGCAATGCATCTGAGACAAATATCAAGGGAAAGTAAATGCCAGACAGTCTTGAGCGAATTGTTTGTTACATATGCTGTATCAACAGTTTTAAAGCCCTTAGCTTAGCTGGTACATACATAACCTGATTTCGTTAGAGTGTAAAATAAAAATAGTCGTAAACGAAATCCTTCAGGTTGAGTCAGTTATTGAATGACTACAATTGTGCTCTTCATCGTTCTTCATAAAAGCGTCACTTCATCCTAAAATCTGAGTTGTGCGAGAATCCGATAAAGTACCAGCCCACGTTGTCCTACGCGGATCTATTGTTTGGAAATACTACGTCTTCTGGATTTGTTTATTTGACTGTTACCTAACGTGTTTTCCGATTCATTTAATATCTAACACCTACCGTTATTGGAATCTCTTCTTGACTTTTTCTCGATGACAGTGTCCTGGACCTTATGCAAGGTAGGCAGCTCTGTGAACAGCCCCTTTCTGTGGTGTGTTCCATTTTCGTCACCAACCCTGGCGTATGCCGAAGGGTGATCTTGCAGACTTCCACGCAGTTCCCCGTCTTGACGATTTTTGGTCCGCACAACTTTCTAAGAGAGGATAATAATACTTTCAATGATCTGTGACGAACGCCTCTCAGTATAATCGCTCACAAAAGCAATTAATCGATGACGAAAGAATGGCTAAAAATGTTGCCACCTGTAGCGATTGTTGAACCACTAACAACAGAGTTCATGAGGACGATCGGGCTTCTTCAGATTGTAATACTCCTCTGTTCCCAGACTCCAATCTCCGCCTTTGTTTCCGAACCGATATGGAAAATAGATGGTCGGTATGAATTTATAATGTTTACAATAGTCACGTGAGTGGCAGAACCGCTTGTCTTGTCCATTGACAACGTGCGCGTCAGAAAGGCAATATTTGAGCCAATCGCCGAGGGGGGTTCGGAGGGGAGGTTACACATACGGTGATAACTGATGTTATTATTCTGTGACCGCAATCCAATGCAACGAGATAAATCAAAGAATTATCAAGTCGGTGGACGTATCAGGGAAATGACCGTACAGCATCAAACTAAGGACACGTGGAAAGACAATGCGGACATTCTATCCATATTACCGGTATGCTTAATTTATACTGGATCTGCTAATGATGATCAGCTTAGGTCCACAGAATATAGAACCGTCTAAAATAGAATTGATGTAGTTAAACCAGGCATACGGATAATGTTAATTCACCAAAGTGGATATCATCAATCATCGCAAAACAACATACTTGTTAATGAGGAAACGTTTGAGTTTATAACATATGAGTGCGTTACAAGCACATCAACAATGCACTTCAAAGCAATAAACACCATTTGGGTTTGAAAGATTCAGGGTTACAAAAACAAAGATGATTTTAAAACTGGTGACCGTATTCCAAGCTTCAATGTAGTGAGAGGTTGTCCATTTAAATAAAAATAGGGAAAGGGGTGAATATATAAAGCTTTAACAACCATCAAATCAATAAATAACTATCCAAGGCAAGTAATGGAATGCCATGAGATGACCATAAGTGCCCTAAATCGAATGTCATTTGAACATAACAGGCGTCAAGTAAACCAATTTTAAATTTAAACACTCATTTTCCACTAATCAGGGATGAATTCCTCCGTCCATTTACATACGTGCACTAAGACGTTATTCCATGGGCTTGTGCAACAGTGCAGGTCCTGGAGTTGGGTCAGGCAAAAACCGAAATCTGAACACAGAGACGGAAGAGGTATGTGGATGATTCGTTAACGACAAACACGGCGTCACATCTCGCTCGGCTTCATTCAGAAATTGGCTCGTATGTAAATGACGCCTCTAAAATGACTCTGTGATTTGGCATTCCGAGAGCCATATCATAGCGCTCATGAATACAGATAGGTTTCCGTTCATACCATCAAGCCGGTTGTATTGGATGGCAATGCAATCGAAGCGAATCATATGCATGCTGTCAAACGGGGTACGCGGTTTTATTGTCGCAACAAATTCAAACATATACATAGACCAGCATAGCTCTGATGATGATAAAATCATCTATGATAACCTTGCCCCTGTTTTGCGCACATCGTGATCAGTCGTGATTTATTGTTCTTTACATCGGGGTGTAATTGTCCCGATATCGTTCAACGATTTAAATTCCGGCGTTGGATTATTTACTGTCTTTTGTCATTTATGACTGACAATAAGATCCTAGTCTATTTTCGTGTGATATATATGACTGGGAACAAACAGATCAGTTTTATCGCTAAATCGATCAGTTGATTCAAAAGTTCAGATTTTAAACCAAACGAATGCAAATAAAATACTATAACTACAGCTAATTTCTACAAGACTGAATTTCAGATATTGTTGTCATAAGTTCTTAATATGGAAGACGGATAAAAGTGATTCTGACTATTACAGGACAGTTATTCCCTTCCCAGGAGGAATAAGAGCCACAAGATTTCCTTGTCAACGCAAGCCAACCGAAGAAGTGGTCGCTCTACTGGCGTTATTGGTCCCAAATGACGAAAACATAATGGCCAAATCCTAGCCGGATCCGTGTGATTCTGTGTTATAAGGTAGCAATAAATGTAGACGATCTGTTGACGGAGTTAATGAGCAGTACAATAAAAAGTACTTCAATATTGTCTTTTGGCGCGTCGACAGTTAGGCTTATTTGTGGAATATTTACTCGACCCCCTGCTCAATGTTCTGTGTTGTCATAACACCCGCTGGATATCAGTTTGGCTGCGGACTGAAACAACGAACTGTTGTGATCGCAATGGTCCTGCCTGATGAAATTTACCGACTGTTTGTATAGCCACAATACGCACAAAAAACACAAGCTCTGGACAAACATTGCATTGGACGCGGTAACGGTAATAAAACACTACGAAGCTTAGAAAGGTGTGACGGTGGCGAAGACAATGTAAACATGGTGGACAGACCGTAGCATAACGGCACAGAATAAATACAACTAGGCTAGTAGTCCTCACAGGCTCCGTGGAACCACACTAAACCGCATGTGACCAAAGCAACTAGAACGTGCGGACGAATACTTTTTTGCTGGACATTTATATCAAATTATCAGTATAACAAATAAAAGTTTTTAAAAAATTATATAATAGCTGTTACCAACAAGTAATGTTCGTGTCCTTTTGCATCAACTAGCACATGAATACTTCTGAAATATGTCGTATAAAAGTGTCATTATTAAAAAATACATCTCGGTTCTATGTAGCGAACTGCTGCTAACCTTAACTGACGACGTTAATGTAGAAAATATCTGCCTTCCTGCAGTTGAGATAAGATGTGAAGGTAAGGCTTTATTGAAAAGTTTCAATGGTGATGTTTGCAATGAAAACTAAAGCAATTAATGGTTTATATATGGGCCAAAAATGTTTTTTGATTTGACAAATTTATGAACTGCCCATTTAATTATGCTCACTGAATTGCAAAACTGCAGCTGATTATAGTTAATATTCGTTGTAGTTTTCTTGTCCATGTTACTTCAACAGTTTTGGGCAATGACCTGTTACATATTACTTGCACAACCTATCGCCTACAAGCACCAGTACTTACAAGTGTCACTGAAGGAAATAAGTAGATGCGATTTAGAAAGTGGTTTTCATTATATTGCTGTCGTTATTTTGCATTGCTCAGATTCCATTGTGGTTACAGATGTTCGAGTGGGTTTCCAAGCAATGAGGTCGAAGTAAAGAGGGTGAATCGTCCAAATACGGCCAAGAATATTAAGCTGAAAGACCCCCGCGGAAAAATTTATGGGTATGGGTAAACATTGCCGTAAGCAGAGCCTCCGTGGTCCAGGTGGTTAGCGTGACCCAGGATATATATATATATATATATATATATATATATATATATATATATATATATATATATATATACTTTAGAAACATTATTGTCGTTATTTGTCAATGTATTTACTTTCATGGTATGACAAAGGACTGAAAAGACTGAAAAAGCTTGGTCAACATTCTGCACAGGAGTTTGTGCTATACCACGCAAATAAACCCCTAGATGTCGATAGCGCTGCTTAACTGTTAGTTGCAGAATTATCTGTTACATGTACGCCTTCCAAATCTGGGATTTTCCTTAATAAGATATTCGCTTTATGTAATACAAACATTGATTTTATTGTACACCAACAACTTACAAGTTTCACTGAAGGATTAGTAAGATTTTTATTTGTTATATTTCAAAGGTGTTTTATCCCGCACTCAAGAATATTTCATTTATGCGACAGCAGTGTGCATTATGGTTGGAGGAAACTGGGGAAAGGTGATGTAAAGTGAATACACATCATTATTGCCTAAAAGCCTTAGCTTGCATCACAAGCCTCGACGTGTTGTGTGAAAAAAACTTTTTTGTACAATGCTTTTGCGTGTGTGTGTGTGTGTGAAATACTTTGTTTTGTTTCCCTCCCAGCAACTCTTCTTGTCAGAGCTTTTCCTGTACAGGATGCCATAAAGAATTAACTACGTAGTTTTAAAATTAAATCCTTTCTTGGCAAAGATGATAATTATTAACGTAGTTCACGTACCAAAGCGACGTCATTGTGATGTATTCCACCTACATTCACATACAGACATGCGTGTTCTATGATGTCAACTCACTTGAGTGATAAATGTTCGTGTCTAGTGTTCAACAGGTGTTAATTGACAAGCCACCATCGCACAGGATGTTACTGCGCCTGCACAGGATCAACCACGCGCAGCGTACTGGTACTGGTAAACACACGGTTTTCCATGACTGCTTGACAACCTAATGTATATGCATCCAATGCAAATCATTTAACCTGTAAGTTGTAAAAGCTTTAGTGTGGAATCGTCATGTTAGCGTGACATTAAGTTTTTCCACCGCTTTTATCTATATGCTACTTTATTATTATTTGTCTCTTTTTATGTTATCATCTTGAAGTAATATTGTGCTAAACTTGATCAAAATGTTTACATATACTAACATTATCTGCTGTAATTCTTCTAATTTTTTTAGATATTTGGTCTGCTCTTTTCAACGAATATAGATGTAACTGTGAGAGAAACGCACATTTTCTCACATGGTTCGTCCATCTAATGAACAACACATACCCCTAATTTTCCGAAAAAAAACTGAGAGATTTCCTTTCTAAAATTGTCTTTAAAATAGATTAATTACGGTAGTACTATAGCTATTGTTATTAAGATCGGATTTAGTTCAATTTAGTTCCTACTGACCGCGTTATCGTTTTATGTGAACAGATTTGTCAAATACATGTGTATGTAACAAGATCTTCGCCCATGCCAATAGTGGCATAAAGAGATTATTTTATATACATGTACATATAGCTTCAAACACACAATAAATAAATAAAGAAATAAATACACCAAATACCCCATGTGACTGTCTCCTGTATTCTTTGGATAATGAACTGTTTTATTACGTTTTTCGTGCTGAACTACAAGTTAAAATAGATACAGTAACAGGATGGCAACAGCGGAATAAATATACTAATAGCTCTGAAGACTGTTATATGTCATAAAATATGTCAGGTATGTATCTCGATTGACCGAGCTTTTACCCAGCACCAAACTTCTAACGAAATTGTGTAGTGAAATGGTTGCTATTTTAGAAGAGCAGTTACGAAACATAAATAGCTATTTAAAACAAAAACTAATAGCAATAATTCAACTGTATCTGTCTCCTCAACATTTTTCAGAGGAGATTGACTTGGCGTCACTGACTTCGGCCTCTGCTCTTTTTGAGAAGACAAGGTCTTATGCATAGTTTTGCGATTCCAACACCAGGAATCGAGGCCGCGCGAATCTCGGATAACAGCGAGAAACGGCTCGGTGTAGTGTTTGGGAACGCCAAATGGAGGGATTTCAAACAAATCACATTTTATACCGCCTATCGTTGGATATGTATATGAAGGGGCTTAAGTTGTCGCGGTGAGGGATAAGGTCGGGTATTGCGGACGAAGATATGGCTCTGAGCAAACCTGGTAAAGGCGCGAGCGTTTCAGGACGAATAGACGAGGAGGCGTCAGTAATTACTGCGAGGTATCAGCAGACAATCCGAGGTTTCGCGCGATCCCATTGCCACGGAAGGCGCTATAATTAGTGTTGTATCAAAGATCGGCGCGACCTCTTCTGCCCGTCATTGCCATTCGGCTCCGCTGAGATATCACCGTACATGTTCAATGCTTACTCGGTGAGAAAAAGCGTATCCGATATCCATGGAGGACATTCTTTGATGTGAATAACTGTAACACTGCTTCAGAAGAAACACATGTTGGAGATGTTTTTTATTTACGCAAACTTTCTTGATTGATACTGCAGATTTTTTAAATTACCTGACAGGTTGACCCAAATTGTAACTGAAAATGTCCGATGCAGAATAATTCTGGTAATCCTGTAATACATAGACAAAATATTATCCATGTTGATGTCCTCTTTACTGTATACTTGCCTAAATCAGAATATTGCTGATGAATTGTTAGCACCCCACCCCACCCCACCCCACCCCCCCCCAACCCCAGGTATGATCTCTATACATTGTTTACATGTAAATGTTACTCAGTGTGATGACGGCACACCAGTTTGAGTAATTACACAACCGTGACGTCTATTAAATTGTATTTAGCACGATTCCACTACTTCTTAAGCCATGGTTCTATATATGTAAGGGGCTGTATAAGTTTTTACTTTTGAAACACTTATTCGAACTGTCATACCAAAACCATATAAACTCAGGTAAACTGACAGAAGGCCGGATTTCACCATCTTCATTTAATCAAGCTAGAGATGTCCGATTACAAAGCCTACAGCAAGTATCAAGTTTGTCGACAAGAAGACGCATTTCCCCCTTTTAACTATGCCTATAAACAATCCATACTGTCGATGGAAATCTGCACATTACATGCACTCTAAGGACTCCTCCATCGTCATATGATTGAAAAATTGTTAAATACGACCTTAAGCGCTAAGCACTCACTCACCCGAGGGTAACTGATAGGAGACCGGAAACCCTCGAAGAGTTCCGAATGTAAGCGGTGGCCATGTTGGATATAAATGGCCTCCATTTGGCACAGAGTGTATTTTTAGTAAGTCTGAAACGTAAGTCTGCTGTTGAACACTTTGTTGCCAAAATAGACAGAACTGTTCTGGCATGGTCAGTCAATCAATAGATTTCTCATTATTGCCAAAGGCGAGTGTGAATGAAGAGAGCGTCACGCGTGTGGGTGGGTGGGTGGTCATAGTGGCAAAATATATCTCCACGGGCCAATCTAGTTCATGTAAATCTATATAGCAAACGCTTACGAACACACAAAAGTAAGTAATCACCAAACCGTTCTAAAGTAGAAAGCCATTCCTTTATGGATTAATCTCTGAAGACAAGTAATGGTTCTAGGCTAGAAGTTTAGCTTTGTGATCGTCATTTTTGCATTTGCATATACCGCCACAGTTGGTTGATTGATGAACTGATGAACAGATTGACTGCTTGATTGGTTGATTGATTGATTGATTGATTTATTACTTCCCGTAACTAATTTAATTGCTGAACTACTCCCACGCGGACTGATTCGCTAATGTTGATATGTCAGTCAAGCAAAAGAAATCAGAGAGATACCAACTACGACGTTTTCTGTCCTCTTAACGCTCATAGCGTTATGTATTTAAATGATTCAGAAGACAATTTGCAGGACAAGAAGTATTGCGTATCCGTCGCCTTGTTCCTTTTGCTCTGTAGGGGCCTCCGTGGCTCAGTTGGTTAGCGCGCTAGCGCAGCGTAATGGCCTAGGAGCCTCTCACCAATGTGGTCGCTGTGAGTTCAAGTCCAGTTCATTCCTCTCCGGCCGTACGTGGGAAGGTCATGCAGCAACCTGCAACCTGCGGATGGTCGTGGGTTTCCCTCGGGCTCTGCCCGGTTTCCTCCCACCATAATGCTGGCCGCCATCGTATAAGTGAAGCATTCTTGAGTACAGCGTAAAGCACCAATCAAATAAATAAATAAATAAATAATTTTTTTTCTGTATCAGTTTCACTTTACAGTTAATTTCGCTACGATAAAGTTAATTTGAAACTTACCGTGGCCTTATTCCAGAAAGTTGAAGATCAAAACGCAGTAAAAGTTCTAGTCATCTAGTAAAGAAACACACGAAAAAATAAAAGACAGAATAAAAAAACGTTCAGCCAAGTCTGAGTAAAGGTACATATGCGAAACTGGGATACAGATCAGGTTAGCAGTGGTTAAAACAAAAGAAAATCTCTTAAAAGTAACAATGGTGGATGATGTCTAAGTCTTTGGGAATAAGGATAAAATATTGAAACTCAATCGACTTTCTAACAGTGAGTAGATTGCCATCTGTTAACGATTCATTGATTACTGAACAGATAGGCTTACAGCAAATATATCACATTTTTTGTATCAGAATGTCACATCACAAGCAAGCTCGATGTCTCCTTGTCGTTTTGCACCCATGCTTCTTGTCAAATGGCTGGCCTATGGTAAAAAGCTGAAAGTAAAAACTAAAAGACAGCTAGAGCGGCATGCCGAGCTACTTCTCACAGCTAAAATTACATCATGCAAGTGATGGAAATGTGCTAAAGATCACTGTAATAGACACATAACAATCAGCAGGTTTTATGTATAGAAAAGACTAAAGCATGGGGAATAAAACCAGAGCAGTGACGGCAGAGTGATGGTCACATTTATTAGCAGTGAAAGCCGGCCACTTGTCTATTTACCTCAGTTAGGGCTTTATTGTGCTCATGTATATATATGCTTTTAAAAAAGTTACCACGTAGACGCCCCCTATCCCCATGGGTTTAGCAATATTAAGTTTTAAAAGAAACGCAGTGATGATAGTTACAAATTATTAGACGTCTCTGGTGTAGAACACATGTAACATAGTGCTGTGTTGTCATCACACTTAACATACAATGCAAAGACATCAGACCTCGGGAATTCTTAGTCCACCAGCAGAATCCTTGTTACAACATTAATAGTAAAAACACAGAGGGTTAATTTATCTTAATTAAGGTTTTATTTTCACTGTTCTTGACCGATTACCATTAAATTAATCTTTTTGAACAAACCAGGATGTTAACAGAAAAAACATGGTGGTTCGCACTATTTAACATAAGAGTCCTTTTGCATCATAAACAAGTGACATGTCTTTATTTGCAGTTACAAGTATGTGCATGAACGGAAATTGTGTAGAACGTCCCTCAACCCCACACCCACATGTCCCCCCCCAACTCCCTCCATACAAATCACGAACGACTCTGTAGGAGTTGAATTTTAATTCAAGATTAAAGTGATATGGGCCTAGTTGTAAATAACAGACGCTGCATGATGGTCATCTATCAAGTTTCTCGCCGCATTTTTGGAATTGCATGACAGGAGCAATACCATATATGAAATTAGCGAAAATTCGTAATAAGAGGGGGGAAACATGTTTTTTGATTCATAAATAATGGATTACTTCTGCCAAAATTGCAGTTAATAGATCAAACAGTCATAAAAAAAGTCCCACAAAATTGGTTTTTTGGAAAACTTTTTTCTTGAAGATGCGTCAAAGCTAAACGTCGTATTGTGTGAATAATGGAGATCGAATAGCTACATTCAGGAAACATATTCCAATGGCTCGTATATCATGTTGGCGGTATGACAGATAACATTCGCGATGAGGGTTTATGAGGAAAATTTGTGATCGGTTTTGTGGGAAGTATATTATCGATCAGTGGAAAGAATCGAAGAGGGTATGACGACGGGTCAAGTCCACGATCATACATCCAATGAATGGTAAGTGAGGGTGAGAGAAACTCTGTGCACTCTAGGGATCTTTCGTCCGTCAAGACAGTGTCTGACGAGAGACATGCAAACCGGTCATCTGTTGAAAACGAAGCCAGAGTAAACATTATCGGGCATAGATGGACCTCACTTTAGGTGCTAACGCGCTTCAAACAAGTTCCTTAAACTGGAAACGTCACTTACTGCTGTTAAATTTCATGAACACACGTTATTTACCTGTAATTAACACCTTGGATTTTATTTAACAAATAGCACTAAGATTGGTCATGCTTTACGAGGGTACAAAACTTCTAATTTGGCTGCTTTCTTGGTTGGATCTTGGTTGGCGTAATATTGGTCAGCCGTGTGTTAATCTGCACATCACGGCTGGGGTGTCGTATAGTGTAAAGCCCCCGTTTACACACGCTACAAATTGTGGAATCAACTCGTCGAATTCGATTATTCGAATCAAAAAATATGACGCACTCTTGTAGAATTCGACCAGTCGCACCACGTGATCGTGACACATGAAATGCAACTTAGTCTACGGTACAACGAGTGGGACCGTGTCACCACGGCTTAAGGGTGACACAGTTACCCGAAGGGTAGTCTTCTTTCTGCAGAATGTCATATGTATAACTACCAAATGAGCAAGGAGGAAATTCCAACCGTCTTCAAGCTCAGTGTATCAACTGAATCCTGCAAACCAGCATGGTGTTTGAAGCGCATCTCTCATTTCTAATCCACTACATGTACGTTTAAATAATTAACTGATTATTTCAGATAAATCGATTTTGATATTAACCATATTATCAATCAGTATAACACAAGTATTGCCCTGGTACTTAAGCAAAAGGAGTTTTAATGTAAAAACATACAGTACAACTGCAATTGGATCAATCATCTTCAACGATTACGATATATTTCATCTGACTGTCCAGTAATCTTGTGATAGACACAGACATATACAACTAAACAGGCATGCACCAGGTATGTACTGTGTAATTTAAATATTCACATTTGTGAAAATTAACGAACATAACTCCAAGGTATGTCACGTGAGATAGAAAATTATATGCAAAACATATGTACGTACCGACGGTGTATCTCAGTACAGCTGGACTAGCGTGATTTTGACACAATAGGAACAAAATGATGTTTTAAATATATAAAACAAAATGCATGTACGATAGAGGATATTTTACTAAGAGCGCCCGTTTGTAAAATCACGCGATGGGCCTCGTCTCCGAAAACGAGGCCTTATTTCATTACTTTGCTCGCTTTCATTGTTTTCACTGTTCTCCTCATCTTCGATTCTTTCCCTATCCCCCTCAGGGATTAACTCCATACCCCTCAACCCGTGACGAGGAACAGGACGTCTGTGTTCTGGCTTGTCATCATGGCCCTCTTCTATCGTAATATTGTTGTTGCCATCCCTGTCGTGAAGTGGGCGGTAGCCATGACGACCGAGCGGACACCCGCGGGTAAAGTTGTGCTCCTCGTCATTGTCTATGGTGTAATTTGCCATCACTGATTCGACCCTCCTCCAAAGTGAAGTTCCCGTCTCTCTCTGGCGTTGGTCCCGGCTTGTCGTGTGGTGATCCGGGTGGTCCTAGGGGATGGGTATAGAGCCTTAGAACTGATCATTAAACAGAAGAGAACGGCGTCGATCAAACTAGCTGCTGTCTTTATACGTAGGTATAAATAACTATTCTAACAAAGTTTTGGACAGTAAGGGACAGACTGCTGAGATGTTCAATCATATTTGCCATTACCGGTGAAACAACAACAACATGTACGAGTGAAGGAAGACCAATTTCTCCATGTGTCCGGTACAGGCAATATTTTGGCCACGCGAAATGAAAACACAACACCATTTGCCTGCAAAGATAATGGCCCAGCAAGCCAGATAATTTGTCAAAGAAACCATTCATGGGAGGAACCACAGGAGATCAGATTATATCCGAGTTTGCCCGCTGTTTATGGCATTCATAGCGGAGACCTCAGCATGGAGCTAATCCACTGCCACAGTGCAGGGGTGTCCGGACAGTAACCAGCTAGGCCTGATTAAGGAACGGTAAGCTTCAGTGCTATTGACCAGTAATGTTCACACTTCACTTATCATCACAAAGGTGGCAGGTTGTAACTTTTAATCACAACAAAAACTATTGAAGTCGAGTGGTCGCCATTTTGAAATTTTTGGATGTCCGATGCGGCAATCATCATTACTCTTGAAAGTCTCGACCGCTCAGGACAGGCTGATATAGAATTTGGTGGCAAAATATATTGGCCGCTGGACGCGTTGGACAGGTGCCCGCATATTACAGGTCGTTTAACATGGAAAATTGTTTGGTCGCGGCAGAGAGTGGCTGCTTACGGCAGATGGACGCTGATTACAGGTGGCTGTAGGAACAGGTTTGACTGATCAAAATAAAATATATAAAATATCAAGAAGGACGTATAAAGGAGAATGAGACGTAACAACGGTAGTAAAAGTGTAGTGGTCTTATGGAAAGACACTGTGAACTACAGTAGCCTACCTAAAGATCAATGAATGATGTCGTTGTGACACAAAATGGGAAATGAGGATGAGTCGAGAAGCAGGTGTGTTTACTGCTGTTATAGTACCTTGGAGTCTGGTAAAGGGAAGCTTTCTGAATTGAACGCAAATCCACTATATTTACAGTAAAATTTAGTCGAAGTTAAGACTGGGAGTCAGGTGATTGATTACCAAGAACGATCTGCACGTTTACATTCACCTCAGTAATTCGCCGAAATGATGAAATGGCATACGCTATCGTCCATTTTACTGTTTTGCACTGGCATCCTTTTGTCGCCCTGTCACGATCGTGTGTGTACAGTCATAAGAGCTCTCCCGAGGGTCAGGTCGACCCTAGATTGTTTACAACACACATAGGACGACGTATATGTTATTCATAACCTCGGGTAGCGCCTTTAATTTGTGAATCGGTGAATCATTAGATTTAAATGTGTTATGTGCACAACTGCCGTCAGCTTCTAAATTTAGCTTGCCAGTGTTTACATATGCTGAGTTCAGGGCCTGCTGTCTGCCTGTGCCTTAGAATGTTCCAGAATACCCTCAGTTCGGGGCCTGTTTGTTTACAAGTGTTATTTACAAGAATTTTCTTATTCTAGACAATTCCACCAGTCTATATAAGATCTATGAAAGCAGGTCAAAAGGAGGAGAACGGAGAATTATTGAGAGTTTTGGATGCTTTCGCTGTGTGTTACCTTAGTAGGCCTTTTGTGCTGAATTTTGGTGTCTTTATAGCCTCTGGCTTTGTTATATCCTATCTCCACGAGCACTTGTTCTGTCTGAACTTGTATATTTAATTTGTGCTCCTGTGTACACAGTGCTTATTAGTACACGGACCTTGTCTGTAGAATTTTGTGTATATTTCGTCATACACTCAGTTATTCTGTGGATTTTCCCTCTTATGAATATTGCCTCTGTGCATTTTTTTAAGCATTGTGGAGTATATGCGTCCGTTTGGAATTGACACCGTTGTACATGTAAGTACTTATATATACTATATATATATATTAAGTATAGATACTGCTATCTTTTCTTGTTAAACTTAAGTACAGTAGTATTTGTAAAAGTCTTGTTATCTGTTATACCTAATAAATTGTTGTAAAATAAAATCTGCTGGTTTTGGTTACTTTTTTGTGCGGCTAAACTGTCGTGTATTTCGAACAAGCCGTCTCTTTATAATACAGACAGTTTGGGTCGTAACAACATGTCACCACTGGATATCCTGCTCAGGTATGACGAAAAACTGACAAGATGTACACAAAGCTCAACTCTCGGATACTCTCGGAACAAACGTGTGTGTGTGTGTTTTTTTTTATCTCTGTCACACATTTCTTTATTCCAAATTTTAATCACTTTCAATGGAAGACGGCTTTCTTAAGCAGTCCACTACGGTCATTCATTCTTAACGTGCAACTTTTTATCGCTTGCCGATCTCGCCAGTTTTATTCGGCAAATACGTCATTTCATGGGTCCTGTGCTGTCGGAATTTGAGTAGGTTTGTAGAATAGAGTGTAGCATAGAATGACGGCTACTGAATACCCCGAATTCATTTTACCGAGTAGATAGTCAGTATTTAATATCGCGGTATTGACACACACAACATCATATTCGTTCTATAGTCAAAACAGTTTCAACACACGTACAGAGCATATAGTTGTGTAAGGAAATGAGGTCGGCGCTCCCCTTTCTGAATGACAGCCGGTAACACTTATATGGCACACAAAATTCAATTTACAGCGCTGGACATCCATCCCCTGACTGAGAATCATCCACAGGTATGTTAAGGGAGTGTGTACATTTTTTCATCTGTGATTAGTTTTTTAACTGTGTACTTTTTGCTCGTCAAGATGACAACATATGATGTCGTTTTGCGCCTGCCTGGTCAGATCATACCAAAGACTTCAATAAAAATTGTACTTGCTGCTGCCTCGCACTGCGTTCAGCATTGAGGGGTTAGCGGAAGGAAACATGACTGCTTGGCCCGGTGTCAGTATAATGTATACTTGGGTGAAGTGTCATGTCTGGTGTCTGCGGCATGATACTTCAGTGGGCACATGACTTGTGTCTTCTTATGTCCCTCCTGGACGGTCACAAGAAGACACAATGTATGTAGACACACCTAGTGACTCCTCGTCTTTATATGAGTGAAAAATTGTCAAGTACGACATTAAACTGAAAACATCCGTACATTAATCACGTGTCCAGCTTTAGTCGAATGAGCCATCCAGTGCCAATATAAATTTTGGACACATATTATGAGATGTAAGTTATTGTACTAATAGCGTCAGTAGGTCTATTCCTTTCATTTTCTTTATAAGAGAGTAATATGTTTTAATTTATTTATTTGATTGGTGTTAAACAACCTGCTCAAAGTAATCTACCTATACACAAGTAACTGCAGTCAGGTTTATGGGAGGAAAGAAACCGGAATATCCAGAGTAACCATCTTCGCCATGTAAATATGTTTCAAGGGCGCATTAAGTCAACAGTTTGTCTGCAGCAAGTGAAAACCAAACAGTTTAGTTTAGTTTCTCAGGTGGGATTTTAGACCTTATTTTTCAACTTACCTGTAATAATCGCTGGACGGGGTTCGTGTGGCCGTGTATGCCGTCTTACGTAAAGATCAATTTCTTCCCGTCGGTAAACATAACAGGCCAGTATATATCAGACATGGTTCTGGCAGCAGCCTTCGGGTTGTCGTGGGTTTCCCCCGGCCTCTCCCCGGTTTCCTTCCACCATAATGCTGGCTGCCGTTGCATAAGTAAAATATTCTTGGGCATAATGTAAAGCATAATAAATGCATCACACATGAATGGTTTACGCCGTACCCCACTGTGTTCTTCACCCATAAAACTGCTAACGCAGTAATGAAACATTTTAAGTATGGTATTAAATAATCATCAGATAAGAACACATTTCCTTATCTTTCCTGGATGTTGTGGTGTAAATAAATATATGAGACAACAGAATTCCATAATATGCAATTCTCAGCTTGTTATTTGGAAGTATCTCCCAATGTTTGGTTTCCTATTCATGAAATGGACAACAAATATAAGGTTCAAGTCTCTGTGTAACGATACATGTATCTTATTTTATCAGCTAACGATAATAATATACATAAAACATTAGAGTCCGTTGAATAAATCCTTAGTGATCTTTAACAAGATTATCTTACATTTGACGTCTTACATCATTGATCGTCCTTTCAAGAGTTATGGCCCTTTATTCAACCTACTCTTAGCCGTAACCGTTTACACAATTGCCGAAATCGTGTTTATATTAGTACACTTCTACACCAGAATTAGAACAAACGTAATTTTGAGGCCATTGTTCAACCGTGTTTGTACTTCTATTCGGATATCCTTAGTTCTTTGAAAGGCAATGATAGCACCTCATTAGAGGTTATATCCTCAGAGATGACACCAGTAAAATGATTAACAAATAAAGAACACAGTTATATGTCAATTCTTCTATAGGAAAAACTGAATGGCTCGCGCTATGTGCAGGTTTAAAACTCATTTCACCCAATCAATATGTACTATAACATAAGAGGAAATATGGTGATTTTTAAGGCCCTTCAGTGCTGATGTTTTGCTAACATGCTTCGACAAACTTGCTGTTAAGAAATATAACAACGTACCTTGGCATGGTTATATACGGCCAAAACGGCGAGAAAGTGGCTGAACATTCGATAATGTTCGTGCGAAACTGTCCTTCATAAAATGCCGAGTTATGCATAAAAAGAGTAGAAATTCTCAGCTTATCTGGACATTGAATACTCCTACGATGATCTAAACAATCTAGCTACCTAGCTTGCATTTAGTCATTATCAACAAACAATAACATACGTTGCGCAATGTTATTTTCCTGTTAGTTTTAGTCCCCGTTGACCAATGGCCTTAAGATCACAGTGCTGTCTTAGGCACATGTATAACACGAACTCGTTTGTGGACTTATTCACCATCTTATGTGTTATCTTAAGCATTAGTTTTCATCTTTTCTGTCAAATAAGTTAGCACAGCAAATAGTTCTGGCTGGTCAGCCACATGATTGTGGGTCCGGCCTTTACGTTATCAACAGGGTTCTCTGTCCGACCCTGAGGTGGCTATCACTGTCTACGATTAATCACGTGATTTGTGACAATATTTGTTGTCCGTTGACCTTTAAGCTCAGTTTTAAGAAGAGTAGAAGTAATATATATATATATATATATATATATATATATATATATATATATATATATATATATATATATATATATATATATATATATATTTATTTATTTATTTATTTCATTTGGTGTTTTGCGCCCTACTAAAGAATATTTTATTTATACGACGGCCAGCATTATGTTGGGAGGAATTCAGACAGATCCCAAGTGCAACCCACAACTATCCTTGGTACCAGGTTACTGTTAGATTTACGCACGGAGAAGAAGCTAGCATGTGCTGGAGTTAGCCTCTCATTCAAAATCAGAATATTTTCAGTCACACAGGATATTTGCATTTTATTCTCTTCACTGATGGAGTGGAATAGTAATATTAATCGTATTATCCAATTATTAAACATCAGATTTTTAAATTTGACACCAAATAATCATATCTATTTCGAAAGCGGTTTATTAGCTACCTTGAGAAAAGCAATGTCTTGTATACTTAGCGGACAGTGCGGCTTCTTCCAGCCATAGATCTGATCGCGGTCCAGTAGGTGAAAGATTCCTTAGTAGTACTTAAAACAACAATCAAATGTATATAAAATAAATAAATAAGTAAATAAATAAATACTAGGTGTGCATTTTGGAACGGTTCCAAACAACTACACTAAAACTGTATATGAGCATACGATATGTGAATACGACAAGACGAATTATTACAAGTTTGATCCGATTGTCCCGCAATCAGAACATTTATTACAAACTATTAACATCAGATGCACCCGGCATACATTTGTAAATTGAAACATGATATATAATTTCAAAAATATTGTTAGAAAAAGTCTAACGGACTTCATGGTTTATAGATTCGGTGAGGGATAAAGTATTAGTCTGTCTTAAAAGGCGCATAATCTCAACATGCCATCTACGTTTCACCTAGTGTAAAATGACAGATGACCTGCAATTTCTTGTTACTGACTGTTGCCAAGGAGACGGCGAGAAGTCCAATTCCTGAAGACCCGTGGACGAACCCAACTGTGGAAACTTTGAAAGCGGGGCCTCATTCTTCTGCTTTCATGACGTTCCTCACTTTCTCTCTCGTCATTCTCGTTACTTTCCTCTGACATGAACTGGCCACTCCTCAATCTGTGAGCGGGAGGATGACGTCTGTGTTTTGACTCGTCGTCATTGCCCTCTTCTGTCCTAGTGCTGTTGCCCTCTCTGTCGCGATGGGAATGGTTACCATGCCGACTATGAGGGCCACCGCGAGTAATGTTGTGCTCCTCGTCATCGTCTATGGTGTAGTTGGCATCATCGATGTCCTCCAAAGTAAAATTCCCGTCTCTCTCCGGAGGGGGTCCCGGTCTATCGTGTGGTGATCCGGGTGGTCCCGGGGGACGGGGATGAGCCTTAGAGCTGATCACCAAGCAGAAGAGAACGGTGATAGAAACGAAGATTGCAGATTTCACCATCGTGCCAAGCTAATCTGAAGAAGAAATATAAAAACTGTCTTGATGACAGAAGACTTCTTTCTTGTATTCGACCAAATAATTCTAATACTTTGTTTGAAAGGGTATTTTTATAAAGCTCTTTATGGACAGGCTTATACATGTGTCATTTACTTACGGAAATAGATAGTGCAAGATAATTTTAAAAAATGCGGATGGCCATAGGTTTCCCCCGGGCTATGCAAAGCAAATTTTTAACGAGGCTATACCAGAGATTCTGGAGGAACTTTTCAATATTTACCAAGAATAACTAATGGCTGCCTTTCAGTAATATCATACTCATATGCCTGTACTGTTTAGCTTGTTAAACTGATTCTAAAGTTTTAAAAAGTTATAATACGACCCTATTTACAGATTTTCAGAACTCTATTACCGATTTTGAAAGGTAACGCGTGCACAGACGAGGATGATTTTTTTATGAAAATAAAAGGTAATTAATTGTGATATTCCAAAGTTATAGCAAAATTAGATTGGATTTACACTGATCGATTTTTTGCCAAACATCTCCGTTATATCGTCTTTAACATCAATCTGTTCAAATGTTTCACATTGTCTTTCCAGTTGACAACATTATAGAGCCAGAAGTGTATGATAAACACCTGTCTTACCTGAAGTAAAATAAATGCCGAACAGGACTCGAAGACGAGGATGATGGCTTGGATTAAATTGCCTCGTGAATGAAATGAAGTCTGCTGTAGAAACTTGCTGAGATTACAGACAACTCCGCTGTATTTATAGGAAAATTTGACTGACGGTTGTAGTCTTGTTGACTAAGATGCATGCCACGTAAGTGTTTACAAACACCGACATGCATGATTTCTTTTCTACCAAATATCTGTATTAACGACCAGTCAATTCAGCATTTCTCATTTTGTGCTTTGTTCTTTTTGACTTAAGTTTTTGTGTCCTGGTCACGATTAGTGTGGTGCACTCAGACCACTGCCATTCAGATGAGCTTTAGACCGGGGCTTTAGACAGAGAAACTCCGATGACGTATATGAGTTATTTATAGCATAGGATATCCTCTGACCGAGAAAACCAGTGAGTTATACACTCGTTATTTGTCACTCAAGGATGACAAGTCAAGCCTGACAATCTGTTCGGGGTAAACACGCACCTATAACCTTATTCAAGCTGACAATGACAGCAGTCTCACGTGAACTTGTGTTTACCACTCACCTGACCCTTAATGAATATCCATTACCTCATTTTTCTGCGTACTACTTTGGAGACAAACATTCCAAGCGGCTAACCCAGTTATTGTTAGGACACTTTCAAGACACATGTACTATAAGCGCCAGCAGAACGTATCAGGTCGAGTGAATTTGTCTGTGGGTACAACTGCCCACGACAGTACACAGTCTACAGATCTCGTACGTCACTGTAATTGAGAGACGGCTTGAACGGCTTGCGCCACCACACAGTGGCACCTCTCACACACTCGAACTGCATGGGTTTGTCACTAAATATTTGTAAAAAGTGACTGCTGCGGTTCATTTTTCTACCTTCCATGCTTATCTTTATATTGCAGAGGTACCATCCACGTTATTGGTGAATATCATATATCCTTTCTTTGACGCGGTTTAATGCAATACTCAGATTTATTTCGTATTTAATATATAAATAAATTTTGTTTACAAAATCAGTTTGGTAGTATGTAAAAAATGGGCTTAAAGTTATATTTAGGGGCCTCCGTGACCGAGGGGGTTAGCATGTCAGCAGGGAGCAATGACCCAGGAGCCTACCAATAATGCGGTCGTTACGAGTTCAAGTCCACCTAATACTGGCTTTCTCTTCAGCCGTTCGTGGGAAGGTCTGCAGCAACCTGCGGAATGTCGTTGGTTTCCCCCAGTCTCTGTTCGGTCACTCCCCCCCACCCCCCCACCCCCCACCCCCACCATTATGTTGCCCGCATTTGTACAAATGAAATATTTTTAAGTACGGCGTAAAACACCAATCAAATAAATAAATATTGAGTAGGTTATCTTCCTTCGTTCGGTTGTGAATACTCATGGATAATCTCTTATTCATATCAGATTGGAAATGCAATTGGGATAACTTGACTGTACTGAGTATTTCAAATGAAATACATGATCGGTATAAGAGCAGATAATACGACAACACGAAAATGGCGCAAAATGTTAATAAATAACTGTCGTCTGCAGCTTACCTGCACCTCTGCTGTTAAGTTCTAAAACACTGACACATTACTGAGTTTTATATTCAAAGGAATTCTCGTATCGGCTGATCGAGTCTGAAACGAGCAATCACCATTATCGAATTTTTTTTGAACTGTGAGACTTCCTACATGTCTTTTGCATGTCTAACCTTTTATCCTTAACGAAAATGAAATACAAGAAGAGTTTCATGGGGTCATTTTGATAAAGGTATGTGCTGTTGACGATCGATTACAACAACAACAGTCAAATTTCAGTGACCGATTGTCACAGAATTCTGGTATAAAAATGTACTCAATGTAGGTTTGAAACTCATAGTTTATGAAACAGGTATATATTGCTGCAGTTTCTATGGTTTTACCACAGTTAGAAGCCATTTAGATATTTATTTCCGGCCGAAATGATTCACGTCACTTCGTCGTGGTTTGTAAAGTCGGCTCATGAGTTACATTAGTATCGTTAGAGAAAGAGCAGATTTTATGGTATCTGTGTTTTTCAAAATAATATTTAATATAGCATTATTTAATAGAAATTATGGAGATTTTTATCCTTACATAAAGAAAATTACGCTATGTTAGCCATATTTTCTTCGACATCATAGTAAATTATAGCCAATCAAAATGTAGGATTTTTTGGTGATTAGCACCGCCTACTCCGTTTGCACGCTATAAAAGAGTATCGTTCATGGCACCTCTCGCATGAGCAAAAAAATTTCCCGCGTGAGAGTTGCTCGATCTGGCAGGAGATCAGCAATCTTCAGTATATTACACAGGGAGGATTTAGTGTTATATTGAAGGGACTGTGACCCCATTGATGATTTGAATGCATGTATGTGATTAAATGGATTTCACTGTTTAGTGTTCAAACCGATAAACAAATCTTCGGATCTTCTATTATACTGTTCTTGCTGTTTCACAGTAATAAGTCGTAAGACTTCTCCAAGAGTTATACTGGAACAATACAGACTGGGAATCTATTTGGTATTATAAATAGAATAAAAGCATTGAATAAATGATTGAAGTACTGAGAGTAAATCTATATTTCTGTAGTTCTGTCTCCAAATACCCGAGGTAAATATCGGTCTCATACGTTACCCAAAGACCTTTTATCTCGGAGTCGATAGGGATTAACTGGTGATAAACAGAGAGTAGAACAAAGCCTATATTCTTCATCTCTAAACGTCATAAGTCTGGGTTTTTAAAAATCCACTGCAATACAATGGTTACACCGCTGAATCGATTCACCTATGCATCGGTTTTCTGCACTGAATTGGTGGGTCTTAGCAGGATAAATTCGTTACATGGTTACTCAGTGATAGGATACGGAAATATATGGTGTCGGTAATTTTCTTATTTCCTGGCAGCATATATTTGCGTATCCTATCACAGAGTAACCATGTAGCTAATATTACTCACCTGTGACCCACTTTACCCACCACAATTATATGCAACGCTAGCCAGCCCGGCTTTATACGCATCCACACCGGGAAGCTGATAAGCTGCTTCTCTATCAAGTTAACACGATGATGGAATATCAAAAGATACTTTCAGCAATGCACGTCACGACAGTTCAAGTGCCGGAATCCCAATATACAAATTAAATAAAAATTCAGTTTGATGCAATATGTTTTAGTTAGTTCAATATCGACTTAAAATTTGTGAACTATATAGATTTACAAACCTGTGCATGTGCCTAAAGTGTCACATGGTTTAGTTAAGGTGTATATTATTATTTACAAAAGGGATACAGAATCGACGATGATTGGCTGACAATGGAGATTTGCTTGGTTAAACCACGCACGCTTGGTCATGCTTGAATGAGTGAGTGCCTAAGGTTTAACATCGAACTTAACAATTTTTCAGTTATATGTGGAACACGGAGTCCTTCGAGTGCACGTACGTGTAATGTGCCTCGTTGTTGCAGGATGGATTTCCACCGCTCTTTTATGTAATGATGCTCTACGGAAAAGACCAATCCACTGGGACGGATGCCTTACCATACACCTCTTTTTGACAAGCGATTACTGGGGCACGTAAACCTTGACACATTTATCAACTGGTGAATTACAGCGTCTAGCACTTTATATTCCATATCTATATAGTGACCCGTCATGCCACCAAGGGGAACTAAAGTGTCTCTCATTGTTGCGTGGAGAAGTATGTCTAAAAAAACAACATTCTTTCCCTAAAGCGGTGATCCGATTGCACTGAAATTTGATATGGTGTACAAATCTAATGGTTGTATAAGCGTGACGAGTACACACGACAGCACGACACAGCACAACAGAAGACTTGCCGTCATCTTGTTGGGATGTTCAATCTCTTTTGAAGACAAAGACATTTCATAATACCTAGTAGTGTTATTATGTGTTAGTAATCTACAAAGATTTGAACGAAAAACAACTAAAATGAAGAAAAACATCTGACATCTTATAAGTTGTGTGATGTGACGGGCAGAATACAGTATAAAAAACATTAACACCTTGGAATTCACACATTTGCCAGCATTCAATTCACCGAAAACAAAAGTCAAGTTACAAAAAAGTAATTTTCCGACTGAATTTGGACGGCGAATGTGGGCAAAGCAGACATTCCATGAACGATGCATTCTGCCACAAGTGTATTGTAATTCCTTCACAACAGGATCTACCGTGGGCTGTCAAACCGCTTGTGACCAGACGACAAAGAACTTAAAGCCTATCATCGATAATACCCTTTGTCAAAAGCACTAAACCTATATTTTGGTCAGCGTCAAGTCACATGTTCGTGACAAAAGTTTCCTACACTGTATGCAGGAAACCACTGGCCTATGTCATACGATAATAATGGTTACATGATATCTTTTTATGTTTTATAAAATATTTCAATTTTCTTTCCACCTTTAACCTTTGTTTTCATCTCTGGTTTCTTACAGCATATATCTTTCCGTAATACACAAGTAGTGTAACTCCGAAAAACGAAAGCCTTGTTTTCACTCAATATTTCAGCTCTTTATTATTATTGTGTTTTATGTTAAAACACTTTTCAAAAGTGTTTTACTTATAAACACTGAAAATGTCTTGTGCTGACAAGCTTAAAAATACATTCAGTGTTTTCTTTAAAAACATTAGTTTATTGTCAATATAAATCAATATTGTTTTAACACTATTAATATTTATTTAAGAGCACCATTAGTGTTTTATTTAACGACACTTTTAGGGTTTTGCTTAAAAACGTTTGTGTGTATTAAAATAAAACACGTGTCCTGCACAGTAAAACGCTTTGCATAAAACCTTAAAACACTAAATGTATAAAGGGTAACACTGAAGTGTGTTCAATGCGGGGAAAAAATGTACTATAATTTTTATTTACCGTGAATTGACTTAACATGATTGGTGTGTAATGCCGTACCAAGAACGTTTCACTTTTTATATGCCTGATTATATATGCGGTTAGATTTATGAACAGAAGGAAACCGGTATAGCCGGAGTAAAAAAATGGCCCCTCCCCACTTACTTAATATAACGTTGGGGGGGGGGGGGACTAGTGGTTAGTCCACTAGGGCAGCGTAATGACCAAGGAACCTCTCACCAATGCCGTCGCTGGGATTTCGAACCCAGCTTTCTCTCTGAAAGTACGTGAGGAGGTCTGTCAACAACCTTGTGGGTTTTCCCGGTTTCTTCCCACCATAATGCTGGCCGCTGTGGTATAAATGAAATATTCTTGAGCACGGCGCAAGACACCAATCAAATAAATAAAACCCGCTACCAGTTCAACAATACCCCAATGGCCAAGTACCTGTATTAACATACAGTTTGTGAAATAATTAGCTTTGCCTGCATACATTGATAATTAGTTTCCTTTGAGAGAAAATGTTGCATATTAGGTATTAGTGATAAAGACATAATTGCATAAACTGGTTGTTTTGCGGTTTTAATATTGTATTCAAGAGTACGATGTCGCTTCAAATCAATATCCGCCACCTGGTGGAACCCCAATGTTTTCATGGTCATCTTCGTTACTATGGCTGTCTTCTGAGTTTCTACTTTCCCCGCCTCCACCAAAACCACCGCCCCCACCTACTGGTGGGACACCAATGTTTCCGTGATCATATGAATCAATGTCGCTGTCTTCATAATTGCTACTTTCCTCGCCTCCACCAAAACCACTGCCACCATCACTGAAATGGCTATCGGAGTCATCACGCTGATTTGTCACCTCTTCCACCACCACCAAAACCACCGCCGCCTTCACCTTCACTTCCACTTCCACCTCCACCTCCACCTCCACCTCCACCGCACTCGCCTCCGCCTCCATCTACACCTCTCTAACGTCGACGTCCATGCCCATACCAGCCTCCACGTCCATTTCCCCCGGTTCCACCTCCATGTGCCCAGACTCCGTCTCCACCTCCATCTGCCCAGACTCCGTCTCCACCTCCCCCGCCTCCACCTACAACATCACGCCTGAGTAGGTGGGCCTCGATTGAGACGGGAATGCACAGCAGCACAACACACAGCAGGAGAAGACATGCCCTCATCTTGTTGAGATGTTCAGTCTGTTCTGAAGGCAAAAATATTTCCTTATGACCTCCCTATTTTGTCATGCGTCACAACTACTTAAAATCAAAACATCTGTTCAAATGCCATTAAAAGTTGTGTGATGTCATAAGCAAAATACACCACAGTTAAACATTACCATCTGACAATTTGATGGCATTCAGTTCAGCGAAAACAAGAATCAAACACAAGTAAAAAGTATTTTGAGATACAGTTGTTGACGATATTTTTTTTACTGATGTTTACTTAATTTTTTTTTAACGTTTAAGTGTAAACACACACTTAGCGAAGAAGTAATGATTTTTATTACATTGGACGATAATGTTCAGTGAACACTACGTATTCATTTCACAAATGATTTTTCGTCGATGACCTGCTATAGAGACTGAGATTCAAAGAAAAAGAAAATAGCATTTTCTCACCACACCAGCTACAGTGGCAATGCTAACAATCCACTAAAGGTGGTACCATATGATTCATTTGCACAAGGGATCTTTCTTCGGTCATAGTTAAGCCACGGAGGATTAGTTCTTAGAAGAGCAGTTTAGTAAAATTCACAAAAACATGATATAAGGATTTAAACAGTTCGAGAATACCCCGCTCTGTTCCTTGAACCTTGGTGACAGTTCGAGATTCGCCCACTATCTCTGTTCCTTGAACCTTGGGGACAATAAGCCGCCGACGGCATTAGTCGTAGTGTTTGCGCAGTTTTACTTTCATTCGTTCAACGCCACTTGTTTTTCACCAGTATATATATTACAAAAGTCCGTCATTAATTTGCTGTTGGTTTACCCTGGGGAATTTGGTTTTCACCATCCACTAAACTGATCAAAGTCGTACAGGTAAAAATTCTAGAGAATGAAGTTAAACAAAAATCAAATAACCACTCTACTAGTCTTCTCTCATAAAGGTCCGCTTCCATATCCTACCAAAGCAGTGCTGCAATCACCAAAAAATGGCATAGGTGTAATAATCAAATTACAAACAGATATTCAAACAATTGTAAACAGAACTTACTTCAGCTGAGGTTCCAGACACAGGCAGAAAATCTTGTCAGTTTTGCTCACAACTGTAAAAGCGCCCAAGATATATAAGCCCATCCAGGGGCGCGAGGAGGGATATCATGTGACAGTCACGTGTTTTGAAAGTGAATACTTGAGAAGTGGCCACGAAATTGTCCTCACCTCACAGCGCTTAAGAGAATATTTCCAAACGATGGGTCACCTGATCATAATCTTTCTTTTAGTCCGATGATTGGATTGTTTCTAGTGTTGGGTGCCAAACATTCAACACAAAAATGCGTTGAAGTTTTCGACCCATCGTTTGGAAATATTCTCTTAAGCGCCAGGAACCTGATGTACTGCAAGCCTGCCAGCTCAACCACTATTGAAAGGCGATTTATGCCATGGGATACATACTTCGAAAAATAAATGAGGCGTACACCCTTTTAAAGACGGTAAAGAACGTCGCAAGTGTGTCTGGATACTTGAGAAAAATATATATATAACCTTATCCCTGGGCGTTTTGATCTAAAATTTAGAATAAATTGTTAGCCTCGGGACAGATTTATCAGTTTAAAAAACCCATAATTTATGGTATTTTTTAACGCTTTTTCCATTTCGATGTTATTGAAAATGAGATTTCGCATAACTTGGGAACTGCCATCTGTAACATTATTGTCATATTTACCGCTAGTAGTTTCACACGCCATTGATTTCTCTTTGCACTTTGACACAGTTGTTATAGTCAGAAATTTTAGTCACACCTAAGAGCTTGTGTGTTCAGCATTAAATAGTGTGCAACGGCTGGTTGACTCGTATCAGTATATTAGCTCAGGTAAGGCAGTTTACTTGCCTTTGTTAAGTCTTCTCCGTGAAGCATCGTTAGATAAAAGAGCGGTGGAAATCCATCCTACAACTAGAAGGCACATTGCACCTACATGCACTTTAAGAACCCCTTCTTCCTCATGTGAGAGAAAAACTGTTAAGTTCGACGTTAAACCTTATGCACTCACTCATTCAAGCATGACCAAGCGTGCGTGGTTTAACCAAGCAAATCTCCATTGTCAGCCAATCAGCGTCGATTCTGTATCCCTTTTGTGAATAATAACATACACCTTAACTAAACCATGCGACACATTAGGCACATGCATAGGTTTGTAAATATATATATTTCACTAATTTTAACAACATATTGAATTAAACTGAATTTTTATTGGAGCTAATTTGTATATTGGGATACGGGCGCTTGAACTGTCGTGAGGTGGATAGCTGAAAGAATCTGTTGACATTCCATTATCGTGTTAACTCAATAAACAAGCTATATAGCTTATCGGCTTTTTGGTGGGCATGCGTATTGGGCTGGGCCGGCTATCGTTGCATATAATTATGATGGTTAAGTGGGTCACAGGAGGGTAATATTAGCTACATGGTTACCCAGTGACAGGATACGCAAATATATGTCGTCAGTAAATATGAAGATTACCGACACCATATATTTCCATATCCTATCACTAAGTAACCATATAACGAATTTACCCTGCTAAGACCCACCCATTTATTGCAGAAAACCGATGCATAGCTGAATCGCTTCAGTGGTGTAACCTTTGTAATGCAGTGGATTTTTAAAAACCCAGACTTATGACCTTGATACATGAAGAATATAGGCTTTGCTTTGCTCTCTGTTTATCGACTCCCAGGTAAATAGTCTTTTGGTAACGTATGAGACCGATATTTACCTCGGGTATTTGGAGACAGCACTACAGAAATATGGATTTACTCTCAATAATGCAATGATTCATTCAATGATGTAATTCTATTTATAAAACGACATAGATTCCCAGTCTATATTGTTCCAGTATAACTCTCAGAGAAGTCTTACGACTTATTACAATGAATTGTTTTAGTTCATACACCAAACAATTAAATCCATTTATTCACAAATATACAGTCAAAATCATCAAATATTCCATCAGAATCAGCAATACTGCTTGTGACTGTGAGCTTCAGAGGGAATAACTCTGGCAAGCTTGTTGACACGGCTGAAGACGGTGAATAATGTCTAGCAATTTATAAAAATATAGGAACAGGTATATGTGCCGGTATTTCTACCTGTTTACAACACAGGATACCCCAGGTCTGACAAACATGTAATCATCTACCTGTCGTTATCAGAAACTTCCAGGGAGAGACAAAATAAAGGGCGAGAGACATCGTATTAAGACATAGGCTATACACAGTATACAGACGGGTTATGGCTTAAATGTCCGCAGGCTTTAGGAGAATTACATAAGCGGCATTTACATGTACACTCAAAAAAATTAATCTGTTAATCTTAACAGAAAGTCTGTTGTCTGAGTGATATCATATGTATTTTGCTATGGCAGCGGATTGTTCTGTTAAATATAAAAGACATATTCTATTGATTCAACATTAAGATTGCATTAGTCGCTGTGAGTTCAAGCCCAGCTCATGCTGGCTTCCTCCCCGGCCGTAAGTGGGAAGGTCTGTCGGCAGCCAGCGGATAGTCGTGGGTTTTATCCGGGCTCTGCCCGGTTTACTCCGACCATAATGCTGGCCGCCGTCGTATAAGTGAAATATTCTTGAGTACGGGGAAAAACACCAATCAAATAAATAAATAAGTAAAGATTCCATTAGACTAACAGGATGTTATGCTGAATATGACAGAGTAGTGTGTCATAATAATAGAATGCATTCAAGCAATACTCAGACACCAGTATTTCTGTTAAAATTGATTTTTGAGTGTAAATAGTAAATGCTTCCTGCCGTTAATATATTTATTTGCAAGTTTCTTTCCAAAAAATGTACGTCTTCTTGTCGTATTTGAACACCAAACAATGACTTATTTTATTTTAACTGAAACGTGACACTACGAGGGAAGGACTGGCACAGCCTGAGGATGGTCGTGGGTTTCCCCCGAGCTCTACCCGGTTTCCTCCCACCATAACACTGACCGCCAAGTGAAATATTCTTGAGTACGGTGTAAAACATCAATCAAATAAATAAATAAATAAATAAAGCGAGATAACTGAAGAATAAAGCGTGCTCGATTCAGTGGCTGACAGATCAGCATATGTAAGAGTTCATCTCTAAAAAACACGGATTCTTTCTAACGGTGTATAAAATTCCACATTAACGGTGGCGAGGAACGTTTTCATAGACGCTGTTGTCATTTATGTGAACTATATTTAAGTATGGCGAACATGTAACTCCCCAATAAAAGAAATTTAAAAAAAATATATGTATACTGAAGGACAAGGCTGATAGTGGCAAAAACATAACAACAGCAAACAAACAAACAAACAAAAAAAAGGAATAAAGCCGACCCTGCTGCAACCCGATCGGAGCAGCCAGAAACCTGATAACCGACAAGAAACTTGATGGCAGCCAGAAACATGATTTACGGCTCAACCACAATTGAAAGGCGATTTATGGCATGGGATACATACTTGTAAAAATAAATGAGGCGTACACCCTTTTAAAGACGGTAAAGAACGTCGAAAGTGTGTCTGGATACTTGAGAAAAATATATATGTAACCTTTCCATGGGTCGAAAATTTCAAGGCATTTTTGTGTTGAATGTTTGGCACCCAATCAATCCAATCCTCGGACTAAAATAAGAATATGCGACCCATCGTTTGGAAATATTCTCTTAAGCGCCGTGACGTGAAGTCAATTTCGCGGCCACTTCTCAAGTATTCAGTTTCCAAAACACGTGACTGTTACATGATATCCCTCCTTACGACCCTGGATGCGCTTATATATCTTGGGCGCTTTTACAGTTGCGAGCAAAACTGACAAGATTTACTGTTTGTGTCTGGAACCTCAGCTGAAGTAAGTTCTAGTTACAATTGTTTGAATATCTGTTTGTAGTTTGATTATTACACCTATGCCATTTTTTGTGATTGCAGTAATGCTTTGGTAGAGGTTTTATTAAATAATTACAAACATTTCAGAATTCAGTCCAAGTTAAATAGGATATGGGTACGCATCTTCACGAGAGAAGACTAGTAGAGTGGTTATTTGATTTTTGTTTAACTTCATTCTCTAGAATTTTTACCTGTACGATTTTGGTCAGTTTAGTGGATGGTGAAAACCAAATTCCTCAGGGTAAACCAACAGCAAATTAATGACGGACTTTTGCAATATATATATTGGTGAAAAACAAGCTACGACTAATGCCGTCGGCGGCTTATTGTCCCCAAGGTTCAAGGAACAGAGATAGTGGGCGAATCTCGAACTGTCACCAAGGTTCAAGGAACAGAGCGGGGTATTCTCCAACTGTTTAAATCTTTATATCATGTTTTTGTCAATTTTACTAAACTGCTCTTCTAAGAACTAATCCTCCGTGGCTTAACTATGACTGAACAAAGATGCCTTTTGCAAATGAATCATATGGTGCAACCTTTCCTGCATTGTTAGCATTGCCACTTTAGCTGGTGTGTTGAGAAAATGCTATTTTCTTTTTCTTTTAATCTCAGTGTTTATAGCAGATCATCGACGAAAAATCATTTGTGAAATGAATACGTAGTGTTCACTGAGCATTATTGTCCAATGTAATAAAAATCATTACTTCTTCGCTAAGTGTGTGTTTACACATAAACGGTAAATAAATTAAGTAAACATCAGTAAAAAATATCATCAACAACTGTATCTCAAAATACTTTTTACTTGTTTTTGATTCTTGTTTTCGCTGAACTGAATGCCGTCAAATTGTAGATTGTCAGATGGTAATGTTTAACTGTGGTGTATTTTGCTTATGACATCACACAACTTTTAATGGCATTTGAACAGATGTTGACTTCATTTGGGGGCTTTCCTTTTAAGTAGTTGTGACGCATGACAAAATAGGGAGGTCATAAGGAAATATTTTTGCCTTCAGAACAGACTGAACATCTCAACAAGATGAGGGCATGTCTTCTCCTGCTGTGTGTTGTGCTGCTGTGCATTTCCGTCTCAATCGAGGCCCACCTACTCAGGCGTGATGTTGTAGGTGGAGGCGGGGGAGGTGGAGACGGAGTCTGGGCAGATGGAGGTGGAACCGGGGGAAATGGACGTGGAGGCTGGTATTGGAGTGGACGTCAACGTTAGAGAGGTGTAGATGGAGGCGGAGGCGAGTGCGGTGGAGGTGGAGGTGGAGGTGGAGGTGGAAGTGGTGGGAGGCGGTGGTTTTGATGGTGGTGGAAGAGGTGACGAATCAGCGTGATGACTCCGATAGCCATTTCAGTGATGGTGGCAGTGGTTTTGGCGGAGGCGGGGAAAGTAGCAATTGTGAAGACAGCGGCATTGATTCATATGATCACAGAAACATTGGTGTCCCACCAGTAGGTGGGGGCGGTGGTTTTGGTGGAGGCGGGGAAAGTAGAAACTCAGATGACAGCCATAGTAACGAAGATGACCATGAAAACATTGGGGTTTCACCAGGTGGCGGATATTGATTTGAAGCGACATCGTACTCTTGAATACAATATTAAAACCGCAAAACAACCATTTTATGCAATTATGTCTTTATCACTTATACCTAATATGCAACACTTTCTCTCAAAGGAAACTAATTATCAATGTATGCAGGCAAAGCTAATTATTTCACAAACTGTTAATACATTATATATTCTGTGTGCAAGTTTCAAAATGGTTGAATTTCTGTCAATATTCCCACTACCATGTTTGTTTTGTTCTTTTCCTCTTTTATTTATTTCATTGATTTCATTGGTGTTTTATTGGTGACATACTAAAGAATATTTCACCTATAAACAGCGGCCGGCATGAAGGTTGAAGGAAACTGGGCTTGGAGGAAATCTTCTTCAGTGCTTTTGACCGGCGAATAAAATGTTATTTATTTGATTGGTGTTTTACGTCATACCAAATGATATTTTACTTTCTTACATGAAGGGCCCTCCCTGGATTGGATGTTTTAGGTACTGGCATGGCCACTGGGGTCTTGTTGAATTGGTAGCGGGTTTTATTTATTTGATTCAGTTTATTGGTGTTCCACGCCTTACTCAAGAATATTTCATTTATACCACAGTGGCCAGCATTATGGTGGGAAGAAACCGGGCAGAGCCCGGGGGAAACCCACAACCTTCTGAGGGTTGCTGCTGACCTCCCACGTATGGCCGAAGAGGAGGACTCGAACTCACAGCGACCGCATTGGTGAGAGGTTCCTTGGTCATTATGCTGCGCTAGTGGGCTAGCCAACTAAGCCAAGGAGTCCCCCCTCCAGCGAGATATGAAGGGGGGGGGGGGGGGGTTATATCACGTGATTGGAGAGGGGCCATTTTTTTACTCCGGCTATACCGGATTCACTCTGTTCATAAATCTAACCGCATATATAATCAGGCATATAAAAAGTGAAACGTTCTTGGTACGGCATTACACACCAATCATGTTAAGTCAATTCACGGTAAATAAAAATTATAGTACATTTTTTCCCCGCTTTGAAAATACTTCAGTGTTACGATTCTTTACATTTAGTGTTTTAAGGTTATATGTAAAGCGTTTTACTGTGCAGGATATGTGTTTTACTTTAATACTCACAATTGTTTTTTAGTAAAACCTTAAAAACGTCCTTAAATAAAACACTAATGGCGCTCGTAAATAAATATTAATATTGTTTTAAACAATATTGATTGCTACCTTTTTTAAAGAAAACACTGAATGTGTTTTTAAGTTTGTCAGAGCAAAAAACACTGAAAGACATTTTCAGTGTTTATAAGTAAAATATTTTTGAAAAGTGTTTTAACATAAAGCACCAAAAATACTCACTTTATATTCCACTTATACGACAGTGGGTAGCATTATAGTGGGAGGAAACCGTGCAAAGCCTGGGGGAACCCACGACAATCCACAGGCTGTTGACAGACTTTCCAACTTACGGCCAAAGAATAAGTCAACATGAGCTGGACATGAACTCACAACGACTGCATTGGTAAGAGGCTCCTGGGTCATTACGCTGCACTAGAGCGCTAACCAGCTTAGCCACGGAGGCCGCCCTTTGTATTTGTTGACGTAGGCCTAGCCCTAAACAATGGGTTAAAAGCATCTAAAGATCCTGTGTTATTCCTAGCCCTATACATGTATATGTCGTTGCTGCTTATTTTATATTGCTCCTGATGATGACATATTGAAATGCTGAAATATTGAATCAAAATGAAGCTTTCGTTTTTCGGAGTTACACTACTTGTGTATTACGGAAAGATACATGCTGTAAGAAAGCAGAGATGAAAACAAAGGTTAAAGGTGGAAAGAAAATTGAAATATTTTATAAAACATAAAAAGATATCATGTAACCATTATTATCGTATGACATAGGCCAGTGGTTTCCTACATACAGTGTAGGAAACTTTTGTCACGAACATGTGACTTGACGCTGACCAAAATATAGATTAAGTGATTTAGATTTGGTCGTGGTGGATATCCTCGTGGCGGACGTAGAGGTGGCAGATGTGGAGGTGGAAGCGGTGGTGGTGGAGGCGGGGAAGGTGACAAACCAGAGGGCGGTGATGAACATGGGGACAAACTAGATGGTGATGACATACGTGACGGACGTGACAAACCTAAAGACGGCGGAAAACCTGATGGTTTTGGTCGTGCTGGATATCGTCGTGGCGGACGTAGAGGTGGCAGACGTGGAGGTGGAGGCGGTGGTGGTGGAGGCGGGGAAGGTGACAAACCAGAGGGCGGTGATGAACATGGGGACAAACCAGATGGTAATGACATAGGTGACGGTCATGACAAACCTAAAGACGGCGAGAAACCTGATGGGTTTGGTCGTGGTGGATATCCTCGTGGCGGACGTAGAGGTGGCAATGGAGGCAGACGTGGAGGTGGAGGCGGTGGTGGTGGAGGCGGGGAAGGTGACAAACCAGAGGGCGGTGATGAACATGGGGACAAACCAGATGGTAATGACATAGGTGACGGTCATGACAAACCTAATAACGGCGGAAAACCTGATGGTTTTGGTCGTGGTGGATATCCTCGTGGCGGACGAAGAGGTTGCAGTGGAGACAAACGTCGAGGTGGAGGCAAAAGAGGTCGCATTGGTACACCATACATTTTGATTTTATATGACAACTACAAAATAATCAGTGGGTGAAGTTATTCATTTGCTTTGACCCATGCACTATAGTCTACTTCTTTTAGCCACTCGCCTGTAATCAGCTGTCTGTAAAATCCGTCAAACTCACAACCACAATTGCGTTTAGTTTAGATGACTTCATTACTATTTAGAAACGAGATCCACACAAGGAAATATTCTCGAGTACTGCGTGAAACACCTATCTAACAGCTATCTTGTTTTTTTTTTCAAAATTCAGACATAGGTGAAACGGCTGCCACACGTCTAGGACTGGTCTGAACAACACCCATTAGACTTGTACACCATATCAATTTTCAATGCAATCGGATCACCGCTTCAGGTAAAGAATGTTGTTTTTTTTAGACATTCTTCTCCACGTAAGCAACAATGAGAGACACTTGAGCTCCCCTTGGTCTCATGAGGGGTCACAATGTATCGCTAGACGCTGTAATTCACTACTTGAGAAGTGTGCCAAGGATTACGTAATCTCTTGTCAAAAAGAGGTGTATGATAAGGCAACCGTTCCAGTGGATTGGTCGAGTTGTTTTTAAGTGCGGGACAACCTGGGGGACGACAAGGCTTTACAAACATATATCGGATCTTTGGAGCTGTATGTTAACTCCAGTCTGTGTTAAATATTGACATTTAATTATATACCAATAAAGACAATACACAAAAGCGTATAGTACTTTTAGATGTGCACTCGAGTGTATAGGTAATATGTGGAGTCAAAGCCATTAATACTATTATAACCCGTATCAGTATTTTATCTCAGGTAGGGCAGTTTACTGGCTAAGAAGTTAAATCTTCTCCGTGAAGCACTATTAGATAAAAAAAGCGGTGGAAGTCCGTCCTGCAACAAGGAGGCACATTACACGTGCATGCACTCGAAGGACCCCTTCTTCCTCATATAACTGAAAAATTGTTAAGTTCGACGTTAAAAATTAAGCAATCACTCATTCAAGCATGACCAAGCCAGCATGATTTAACCCAGGAAACCTTTCTCTCCACTGTGAGGCAATCAGCGTCGACCATGTATCCACTTTGTAAACAATAATATACAACAATATACAATAATTAACTAAACCATGCGACACTTTAGGCACATGCATAGGTTTGTAAATATATATATTTCACTAATTTTAACAACATATTGAATTAAACTGAATTTTTATAGTCTTTTGGTAACGTATGAGACCGATATTTACCTCGGGTATTTGGAGACAGCACTACAGAAATATGGATTTACTCTCAATAATGCAATGATTCATTCAATGATGTAATTCTATTTATAAAACGACATAGATTCCCAGTCTATATTGTTCCAGTATAACTCTCAGAGAAGTCTTACGACTTATTACAATGAATTGTTTTAGTTCATACACCAAACAATTAAATCCATTTATTCACAAATATACAGTCAAAATCATCAAATATTCCATCAGAATCAGCAATACTGCTTGTGACTGTGAGCTTCAGAGGGAATAACTCTGGCAAGCTTGTTGACACGGCTGAAGACGGTGAATAATGTCTAGCAATTTATAAAAATATAGGAACAGGTATATGTGCCGGTATTTCTACCTGTTTACAACACAGGATACCCCAGGTCTGACAAACATGTAATCATCTACCTGTCGTTATCAGAAACTTCCAGGGAGAGACAAAATAAAGGGCGAGAGACATCGTATTAAGACATAGGCTATACACAGTATACAGACGGGTTATGGCTTAAATGTCCGCAGGCTTTAGGAGAATTACATAAGCGGCATTTACATGTACACTCAAAAAAATTAATCTGTTAATCTTAACAGAAAGTCTGTTGTCTGAGTGATATCATATGTATTTTGCTATGGCAGCGGATTGTTCTGTTAAATATAAAAGACATATTCTATTGATTCAACATTAAGATTGCATTAGTCGCTGTGAGTTCAAGCCCAGCTCATGCTGGCTTCCTCCCCGGCCGTAAGTGGGAAGGTCTGTCGGCAGCCAGCGGATAGTCGTGGGTTTTATCCGGGCTCTGCCCGGTTTACTCCGACCATAATGCTGGCCGCCGTCGTATAAGTGAAATATTCTTGAGTACGGGGAAAAACACCAATCAAATAAATAAATAAGTAAAGATTCCATTAGACTAACAGGATGTTATGCTGAATATGACAGAGTAGTGTGTCATAATAATAGAATGCATTCAAGCAATACTCAGACACCAGTATTTCTGTTAAAATTGATTTTTGAGTGTAAATAGTAAATGCTTCCTGCCGTTAATATATTTATTTGCAAGTTTCTTTCCAAAAAATGTACGTCTTCTTGTCGTATTTGAACACCAAACAATGACTTATTTTATTTTAACTGAAACGTGACACTACGAGGGAAGGACTGGCACAGCCTGAGGATGGTCGTGGGTTTCCCCCGAGCTCTACCCGGTTTCCTCCCACCATAACACTGACCGCCAAGTGAAATATTCTTGAGTACGGTGTAAAACATCAATCAAATAAATAAATAAATAAATAAATAAAGCGAGATAACTGAAGAATAAAGCGTGCTCGATTCAGTGGCTGACAGATCAGCATATGTAAGAGTTCATCTCTAAAAAACACGGATTCTTTCTAACAGTGTATAAAATTCCACATTAACGGTGGCGAGGAACGTTTTCATAGACGCTGTTGTCATTTATGTGAACTATATTTAAGTATGGCGAACATGTAACTCCCCAATAAAAGAAATTTAAAAAAATATATGTATAATGAAGGACAAGGCTGATAGTGGCAAAAATATAACAACAGCAAACAAACAAACAAACAAGAAAAAGGGAATAAAGCCGACCGGATCCCTGCTGCAACCCGATCGGAGCAGCCAGAAACCTGATAACCGACAAGAAACTTAATGGCAGCCAGAAACATGATTTACGGTAAGTCTGACGGCTGCAAATCTAATAGCAACACCAAACTGAAAGGCGACCAGAAACCTGATCACCGGCTCGCTCTACAGAAGCAGCCTGCATAAAACATGATACACTCCAAGAAACTTGGCGGCAGCCAGGAACCTGATGTACTGCAAGCATGCTGGCTCAACCACAATTGAAAGGCGATTTATGGCATGGGATACATACTTGTAAAAATAAATGAGGCGTACACCCTTTTAAAGACGGTAAAGAACGTCGAAAGTGTGTCTGGATACTTGAGAAAAATATATATGTAACCTTTCCATGGGTCGAAAATTTCAAGGCATTTTTGTGTTGAATGTTTGGCACCCAATCAATCCAATCCTCGGACTAAAATAAAAATATGCGACCCATCGTTTGGAAATATTCTCTTAATCGCCGTGACGTGAAGTCAATTTCGCGGCCACTTCTCAAGTATTCAGTTTCCAAAACACGTGACTGTTACATGATATCCCACCTTACGACCCTGGATGGGCTTATATATCTTGGGCGCTTTTACAGTTGCGAGCAAAACTGACAAGATTTTCTGCCTGTGTCTGGAACCTCAGCTGAAGTAAGTTCTAGTTACAATTGTTTGAATATCTGTTTGTAGTTTGATTATTACACCTATGCCATTTTTTGGTGATTGCAGTAATGCTTTGGTAGAGGTTTTATTAAATAATTACAAACATTTCAGAATTCAGTCCAAGTTAAATAGGATATGGGTGCGCATCTTCACGAGAGAAGACTAGTAGAGTGGTTATTTGATTTTTGTTTAACTTCATTCTCTAGAAGTTTTACCTGTACGATTTTGGTCAGTTTAGTGGATGGTGAAAACCAAATTCCCCCGGGTAAACCAACAGCAAATTAATGACGGACTTTTGCAATATATATATATATTGGTAAAAAACAAGCTACGACTAATGCCGTCGGCGGCTTATTGTCCCCAAGGTTCAAGGAACAGAGATAGTGGGCGAATCTCGAACTGTCACCAAGGTTCAAGGAACAGAGCGGGGTATTCTCCAACTGTTTAAATCTTTATATCATGTTTTTGTCAATTTTACTAAACTGCTCTTCTAAGAACTAATCCTCCGTGGCTTAACTATGACTGAACAAAGATGCCTTTTGCAAATGAATCATATGGTGCAACCTTTCCTGCATTGTTAGCATTGCCACTGTAGCTGGTGTGTTGAGAAAATGCTATTTTCTTTTTCTTTTAATCTCAGTGTTTATAGCAGATCATCGACGAAAAATCATTTGTGAAATGAATACGTAGTGTTCACTGAACATTATTGTCCAATGTAATAAAAATCATTACTTCTTCGCTAAGTGTGTGTTTACACATAAACGGTAAATAAATTAAGTAAACATCAGTAAAAAATATCATCAACAACTGTATCTCAAAATACTTTTTACTTGTTTTTGATTCTTGTTTTCGCTGAACTGAATGCCGTCAAATTGTAGATTGTCAGATGGTAATATATTACTGTGGTGTATTTTGCCTATGACATCACACAACTTTTAATGGCATTTGAACAGATGTTGACTTCATTTGGGGGCTTTCCTTTTAAGTAGTTGTGACGCATGACAAAATAGGGAGGTCATAAGGAAATATTTTTGCCTTCAGAACAGACTGAACATCTCAACAAGATGAGGGCATGTCTTCTCCTGCTGTGTGTTGTGCTGCTGTGCATTTCCGTCTCAATCGAGGCCCACCTACTCAGGCGTGATGTTGTAGGTGGAGGCGGGGGAGGTGGAGACGGAGTCTGGGCAGATGGAGGTGGAGACGGAGTCTGGGCACATGGAGGTGGACCCAGGAGACGTGGGAAAGGTGGGCGTGGACGTCGACGTTAGAGAGGTGTAGATGGAGGCGGAGGCGAGTGCGGTGGAGGTGGAGGTGGAAGTGGAAGTGAAGGTGAAGGCGGCGGTGGTTTTGATGGTGGTGGAAGAGGTGACGAATCAGCGTGATGACTCCGATAGCCATTTCAGTGATGGTGGCAGTGGTTTTGGCGGAGGCGGGGAAAGCAGCAATTGTGAAGACAGCGACATTGATTCATATGATCACAGAAACATTGGTGTCCCACCAGTAGGTGGGGGCGTTGGTTTTGGTGGAGGCGGGGAAAGTAGAAACTCAGAAGACAGCCATAGTAACGAAGATGACCATGAAAACATTGGGGTTTCACCAGGTGGCGGATATTGATTTGAAGCGACATCGTACTCTTGAATACAATATCAAAACCGCAAAACAACCATTTTATGCAATTATGTCTTTATCTGTAATACCTAATGTGCAACATTTTCTCTCAAAGGAAACTAATTATCAATGTATGCAGGCAAAGCTAATTATTTCACAAACTGTTAATACATTATATATTCTGTGTGCAAGTTTCAAAATGGTTGAATTTCTGTCAATATTCCCACTACCATGTTTGTTTTGTTCTTTTCCTCTTTTATTTATTTCATTGATTTCATTGGTGTTTTATTGGTGCCATACTAAAGAATATTTCACCTATAAACAGCGGCCGGCATGAAGGTTAAAGGAAATTGGGCTTGGAGGAAATCTTCTTCAGTGCTTTTGACCGGCGAATAAAATGTTATTTATTTGATTGGTGTTTTACGTCATACCAAATGATATTTTACTTTCTTACATGAAGGGCCCTCATTGGATTGGATGTTTTAGGTACTGGCATGGCCACTGGGGTCTTGTTGAATTGGTAGCGGGTTTTATTTATTTGATTCAGTTTATTGGTGTTCCACGCCTTACTCAAGAGTATTTCATTTATACCACAGCGGCCAGCATTATGGTGGGAAGAAACTGGGCAGAGCCCAGGGGAAACCCACAACCTTCTGAGGCTTGCTGCAGACCTTTCACATATGGCCGAAGAGGAGGACTCGAACTCACAGCGACCGCATTGGTGAGAGGTTCCTTGGTCATTATGCTGCGCTAGTGGGCTAGCCAAATAAGCCAAGGAGTTCCTCCCCCCCCCCAGCGAGATATGAGGGGGGGGGGGTTATATCACGTGAGTGGAGAGGGGCCATTTTTTACTCCGGCTATACCGGTTTCACTAAGTTCGAAACGCATGTGTTTTTTTTCACATGACAGGAAATTCATAATTGTGTCTCAAGTATATGCTTAGTGTCAAAGCATCTCGGGTTCAGTTACTTATGCATAAAACCACAAAAAACCTGTTATTTACCATCTAAAACTGTGTACGCATGGTTTGTTTTCCAAAACATTTCTTACCATACAACACGTTTCAAAGTTTGGCATTACGGTGGTACATTGAGACTGTTTTCTCCCACATTGCTTAATGGGAAGTGTGTCAGCAACCTGCGGATGGTCGTGGGTTCCCCCCCCCCCCCCGTACTGCCCCCGGTTTCTTCAGTACGGCGTAAACCACCAATCAAATCAAATAAATAAATAAGTAAATAAATTTACCAAGACAGTTATACCATTAAAAAGGCGATTGGCCGCTTGTTTGGGTTTAATATTAATTTTTGTTTTTATATTGAACAGTAGGAACAATATACAACTATTGCGCAAAAAGAAGAAGGACTTAAGTTTCGGAAGAGCCCCCGTTTCCGCCCTAGCAACGGAGACGCGTGATTCAAAAGTGGCCCATTGCAAAGATTCATAATTTCGACGTTATGATCCTTAATTATTTAAGCATAATATGGTGATATAATAATTTTTCAGATTACGAGACAAATGTTTTCGTCGCGTACAGATCTGAAACAATGAGGACAGCGCAGGTGAATGCGTTGGCGAATGCAGCGATTCAGCGAGCTTAATGTGTAGAGAGCTAAGCTGGGAAAATGGCCAACGGATCTTAGATTTACATTATAATCGACGTTCATTGGGGTTTTGGTCGCAATCAAATTTTTGCACACCACCAGAATTGTCCCTCATAATTTTGTTTAATTTCAAATTGTTTCATTGGTGATTTACTCCGATGCCTGACTGAAATATAATTCACTGAAATGAAAGCGCTTTCTTTTAGGAGAGAAATGTTCGCGTGGGCCCTTATAAAACCTTGGGCAAATTCAATTAGAGAGGACTTAATACACGTACTGACCTTACAAGACTTATTCGGTCCGGAAAAAATGCTAAATTACATATTAGTTTATTTACAATACATATTTACTCTCTTAAAGGATTTATGACCGAGTTGGTTATGTACCAGCACGGTGCAATGACCCAGAAGCCTCTCACCAATGCCGTCGCTGTGAGTTCAAGTCCAGCTCATGCTGGCTTTCTCTCCGGCCGTAAGTGGGAAGGTCTGCCAACAACCTGCGGATGGTCGTGGGTTTCCCCCGGGCTCTGCCCGGTTTCCTCCCACCATAATGTTGGCCGCCGTCGTATAAGTGAAATATTCTTGAGTAGGGCGTAAAACACCAATCAAATAAATCAAATCTCACCAAAGTGGTCGCTGTGAGTTTAAGACCAGTTCAAGTTGGCTTTCTCTCTGGTCGTGGCTGGGAATGTCTTACAGCAACCTGTTGATGGTCATGGGTTTTCCCCAGCGGATGTTTATCTCTTATTCACAACTTTTCATTACTCTCACTGTCTCGTTGTTCAGAGACAATAAGCCGATAGTCATAGAGGCTCGTGTGACCGTTTTGAGTTGACTGCAGTTCGTTCAATGCCACTTGTCTTCTACCAACAAACTGGTCAGTAACGTGCCAAAGATCGCATCGTGTCAGGAAAGTTGTTGAGTATCACATTAAGCAACTATCAAATAAAAAAAGAAAACAAACTAAATAGGCACATAATTTATTATCATTACAAAAGCCAATTTGTCCTGCATTTTTTTTTTTTGCATTACATTGCAGCTTTTAAAGCATGCATGCTAAACAGCCTCTTAGTCATTTTGCGGGATATAAGGAATAAAAGCAAACCCTAGTTTCCCCCGGGCTTTGCCCGGTTTCCTCTCACCATAAATCTGGCGACTGTTGTATCAGTAAAATATTCTTGAGTACGGCGTAATACACCAATCAAATCAATAAATAAATAAATAAATAAACGAATACAAAGGGCGTCCTTTAACAAAATGTTGGACCATTCGTAGGATTAATCTGTAATAGTTGCTTAACTATTTTCTCTCACAGTGAATAAACAAAGATTGAGATATGTATTTTATAATTTGATATTTCTGATAAAACCGATCTAGTGAACAAACCCTCATTAAGGCCTCACAGTCTCGTCCACATAAATAAACAGGGTATTGTTGACCGAAAATTACCGAACTGGGACAGTAAACTTTCTTTTGTTTTGACTCTGACAGTTTAGTTAATAGTCATAAGCTGATATTATGTCTATAAGGTTATGTTCCTGGAAACATAAATAAAATATTTGAAGTAGTATACATAATGCTTACACTGTCAATTAGACTGGGTTTCAGACTTAAAAATCATTTTAAACTTCTATGTTTCATAACAATTTACAAAATATAGCTAACTTTAAATATACTATTAAGAACAATTTCAGTGAGAAATTATTATTGGTGATGTATGTTACAACACTTTTCAAAAGTGTTTTGCTTATAAACACTGAAAATGTCTTTATAGTGCTGACAAGCTTAAAAACACTTTCAGTGTTTTCTTTAAAAACATTAGCAATCAATGTTGTTTAAAACGCTATTCCTATTTATTTAAGAGCACCATAGGTCTTTTATTTAAGGACACTTTTAGGGTTTTAATTAAAAACACTTATGTGTATTAAAGTACAACACGTGTCCTGCACAGTCAAACGCTTTGTATATAACCTTAAAACACTAAATGTATAAAATCGTAACAATGAAGTGTTTTCAAAGCGGGGGAAAAATGTACTATAATGTGTCTTATTTTTGGACACTTTTTATTTACAGTGAATTGATTTAAGATGATTGGTATCTGACGCCGTACTCAAGAATGTTTCACTTTTTATATGCCCGACTAGTTATGCGGCTAGATTTATGAACAGAGGGAAACCGGTATACCGGAAGTAGAAAATGGCCCCTCGCCACGTACGTGATATAACCTCATGACATGGGGGAGGGGGGCGCTCCACGGCTCAGTTAGCGCAGTGTAATGACCTGGGAGCCTCTCACCACCAATGCGGACGCTGTGACTTCAAGCTACCTCTCCGGCCGTATGTGGGGAGGTCTGACAGCAACCTGCGGATGGTCGTGGGTTTCACTCGAACTCTGCCCGGTTTATTCCCACCATAATGTTGGCCGCTGTCGTATAAATGAAATATTCTTGAGTCCGGCGTAAAACACCAATCAAACAAATCAAATGAATAAAACCCGCTACTGATCCAACAAGACACCAGTGGCCAAGTCAGTACCCAGAACATCCAATCCAGAGAGGGCCCTTCATGTAAGTAGGTAAAATATCTTTATTTGGTATGACATAAAACACCTATCAAATAAATAATATTTTTTTCCTAGGTCAAAAGCAGTGAAGAACATTTGCTCCGAGCCCAGTTTCCTCCCGCCATTATGCTGGCCGCCGTCTTATAGGAGAAATATTCTTGAGTACGGCACTAATAAAACACCAATAAAATCAATAAAATAAATAAAAGAGAAAGAGAACAAAACAAACATGGTAGTGGGAATTTTGACAGTAATTCAACCATTTTGAAACTTGCACACAGAACATTTTATGTTATTAACATACACTTTGTAAAATAATTAGCTTTACCTGTATATCTTTATAATTTGTTTCCTTTGAGAGAAAATGTTGCACATTAGGTATTACAGATAAAGACATAATTACATCAACTGGTTGTATTGTGGTTATAATATTGTATTCAAGAGTATGATGTTGCTTCAAGTCAACCCCGCCACCTGGTGGGACACCATGATCATCTTCAGCACTATCGCTGTCTTCTGAGTTGCTACTTTCCCCGCCTCCACGAAAACGACCGCCACCACCTCATGGTGGGGCACGAATGTTTCCTTGATCATCTTCGCCACTGTCGCTGTCTTCGGAGTTGCTACTTTCCCCGCCTCAACCAAAACCATCGCCGCAGATGCCATCACCTCCCTCCTCAACCGCCAACATCATGCCTGAGTGGGTGGGCCACGAGTGAGGCAAGCACGCACAGCAGCACAACACACAGCGGGAGAAGATATGCCCTCATCTTTTTGGGATGTTCAGTCTGCTCTGAAGGCAAAAATATTTTCCTGTTACCTCATTGTTTTGTCAAGCGTTAGGGCTACCGCTGTTTAAAAAGAAAGCCCCCAAATAAAGTCAACACCTGTTCAAATGCCACCAAAAGTTGTGTGATGTCATAGGCAAAATACACTACACTAAAACACTACCATCTGACAATCTACATTTTGACTGCAGTTCAGTTCAGCGAAAACAAAAATATAAAACAAGTAAGTAAAAAGTATTTTGAGATAAAGTTTTTCGACGCTATTTTTTTCTGATGTTTACTTAACTTTTTTAACATTTGTGTGTAAACAAACACATAGCAAAGACTTAACGATTTTGATTATATTGTTCGATAATGTTTAGCAAAAACTACATATTCATTTCACAAATGATTTTACGTCGATGATCTGCTAAAAAGACTGAGATTAATATTTTCTCAATACACCAGCTAAAGTGGCAATACTAACAATCCACTAAAGGTGGATGATTCATTTGCAAAAGGGATCTTTGCTTAGTCATAGTTAAGCCATGGAGGATTAGTTCTTAGAAGAGCAGTTTAGTAAAATTCACAAAAACATGATACAAGGATTTAAACAGTTCGAGAATACCCCGCTCTGTTCCTTGAACCTTGGTGACAGTTCGAGATTCGCCCACTATCTCTGTTCCTTGAACCTTGGGGACAATAAGCCGCCGACGGCATTAGTCGTAGCGTTTGCGCAGTTTTACTTTCATTCGTTTGATGCCACTTGTTTTTCACCAATATATATATTGCAAAAGTCCGTCATTAATTTGCTGGTGGTTTACCCTGGGGAATTCGGTTTTCACCATCCACTGAACTGACCAAAATCGTACAGGTGAAAATTCTAGAGAATGAAGTTAAACAAAAATCAAATAACTAGTCTTCTCTCATGAAGATGCGCTTCCATATCCTATTCAACTTGGAATCAGTTCTGAAACATTTGTAGTTATTTAATAAAACCCCAACCAAAGCATTACTGCAATCACCAACAAATAGGTATAATATATAATGGAATAGGTGTAATAATCAAACTGCATACAGATATTCAAACAATTTTAAGCAAATTTTATTTCAGCTGACTTTCCAGACACTCGCTGAAAATCTCGTCAGTTTTGCTGGCAACTGTAATAGCGCCAAAGTTATACAAGCGCATCCAGGGGAGGGAGGAGAGACATCATATTACAGTCACGTGTTTTGAAACTGAATACTTGAGTAGTGGCCGTGAAGTTCACCTCGCGTCATGGCGCTTAAGAGAATATTTCCAAACCATGGGTCACCTGATCGTAATCTTTTTTGAGTCCGAGGATTGGAATGTTTTTATAATTGGGTGCCAAACATTCAACACAAAAATGCGATGAAATTTTCGACCCATCGTTACGAAAATCCTAAAATTTCTCACTAGAACAACTGTGTCAAAGTTCAAAGAGAAATCAATGTCGTGTGAAACCATAGGTGGTAAATAGGACAGCTCACAAAATATAACTGAGCAATAACTGCTTGACCATAACAAGGGTCCCCTACAACTTACGAACTTAGCTGGAATGTAATACATTTTCAAGTATAGCAAGTAATGTTGTACAAGTCATAAATATTTATAAAAGCAGCAAAAAAGGAAACCATACGTTCGGTGTTTTATAGAAAGACCTACTTACGGTTTATGGTGGCTTATTAATTTATTTTAAACAATGTGGGTGTGTTGAAGTAATTACGCATCCTATTAATCCCACACTTCGCTAGAAACTTGAAGACACACACATCCCCTAAACACGCAGGCCTACATGTAAGTGTATTATGCAGATGTGCTTCATTTGAAAAGGATCGGCAATTAACCTGAACTAGGCACCAAAATTATTTTCGCTCCCATCCTGGACAAAGCCTTATGTGTAAATACTAACCTTAACTATTATAAATATATATATATAAAAAAAATCTAAAAGCCGCTTTGATGTTGTAAACTTTCGTTTTCGCTAGTACTTATCCCGTCGAGACGGGATTATAATCTTTTATGGCAACATTTTGGCATAGAGTGTTTTGGACTCATGTAAAATATAATAGATTCTTTGCACCAAAACATTGTTTAAGTAATTATTTATTCGAAAATTCCGAATGTTCAGTAATAGGGGTGTATGTGTGGGTTTTGTTTTTCCATGTATAGACTCAAGAAGAAATAACCTTTATGTAAAAACCTTTCGGTTCAGTAGAACCTTCCGTCACTGGAAGGCAGATGCCTTTTTAGCCCGGGGATATCCTATGTTGTAAATGAGCCATTTTGGTCAAGATAATATAAGAATGTTCCAGATGACAGATGTTAAGTTATGCGATATCCAATAGCAGAAGCCTTCAAAAAGAACACAATGAAGCCAACCTTTACTAATAATACTATAAATTATGGGTTTTGAAATTGATGAAACTGTTCCGAGGCTAACAATTTATTCTAAACTTTAGTTCAAAACGCCTAGTGATAAGGTTGTAAATATTTTTTTCATGTATCTAGACACATTTGAGACGTTCTTTACCGTCTTCATACGGGTGTACGCTTCATTTATTTTTAGAAGTAAGTATTCCATGGCAAAAACCGCCTTTCAAAGTCTGCCATTGTGGTTGAAGTATAGTCTACTGAGAAAAAATCCTCTCAATTTACTAAAACTCTGCCACTTCTGTTTGTTTCAGGATATGTAAACATGTATATGAGCCTGCATGTGGAGCTATAGGTTTGAGCAAACATTGCCACTATCAGGCTTGCTATCCAAGAGGGTTCTGTCGCCATTATGTTTGCTTGCTGTTAGACTTGACACCGCCAGGCTTGCAGTACATCAGGTTCCTGGCTGCCATCAAGTTTCTTGCAGTTTATCATGTTTCATGCAGGCTGCCTATGTAGAGCTTGCAGCTCACCAGATTTCTCGTCACCATTAAGTTTGATGTTGTTATCAGAAGGCTTACAGTACATCGCTTAAGTTTCTGTCTGCTCCGATCGGGCTTTAGCAGGGCTACGGCCGGTATTTTTCCATTCTTTCTTTTTTTTTTTTTTTGCCACTATCACGCTTGTCCTTCATCATACTTTTTTATATTTCTTTTATAGGGAAGTTACGTGTATGCCTGGCTTAAATATAGTTCACATAAATGATAACAGTTTCTATTGAAACGTTCCGCGTCACCGTTCATGTGGACATTTATACGCTGTTAGAAAGAGTCCGCGTTGTTTTAGAGATGAACTTGTACATATGCTAATCTCACAGCCACTGAATCGAGCAAGCTTTATTCTTCAGTTATCTCGTTTTATTTATTTAATTATTTGATTGGTGTTTTACGCCGTACTCAAGAATATTTTACTTATACGACGGTGGTGGGAGGAAACCGGGTAGAGCTCGAAGAAAACCCACGACCATCTGCAGGTTGATGAGGACGTTCCCACGTACGTATCTCGTTTTAGTTACAATAAAATAAGTATCTGATTGGTGTTCAAATACGAAACGAAGGCCTGTTATCCTATATCCTGTTAGTCTAATGGAATCTTTGTGTTGAATCAATAGAATATGTGTGTTACATTTAACAGAACAAATCCGCTGCCATAGCAAAATACATTTTAACATTACTCAGAAAACAGACATTCTCTTAAGATTAATTTTCTTAAGTGTAAATGTAAATTCCACTTATGTAATTCTCCTAAAGCCTGCGGACATTTAAGCCATAACTCATCTGTATACTGGATTAACTAAAGATTATACTATATCTTAATACGATGTCTCTCACTCTTTATAGTGTCTCTCCTTAGAAGTTTCCGACAATGACAGGCAGATGATTACAGGTTTGCCAGTCTGGGGATACCCTGTGTTGTAAACATAAAACGTGGTACGTACATCTGTGTAGGTGTAATTTAAAAAGATCTCCCTGGAGATTGTTAAAGTGATCGTGACCAGCCTACATAACACATATAAAGCTTAATCCAGTTATTCATAATGAGTTTTATCGAAACCATTTAATCCATGTTTTGATTAACGTCTGCACGCTATAAAAGAGCAACGATCATGGCGCCTGACAGGTTATTCAGTCAATCAAGATAAAAGAGAGACAAATGCAAAAGCAAAGGCAAGCTACAGAGAATTCGTTAGAAGACACCAAGAACAAAAATTTTCAGTTACTGAAGTATACAGATGCAAGACAGCTCTACGGTATCAAAACACAGCCTACAAGGCAATGAACATCCAGTAGGGAATCAACATAGAGATTTGCCAAGGATCGCCAATCCTAGTGTATCTCCCGCGTGAGATTTGCTCGATCTGGCAGGAGATCAGCAATCTTTAGGATATTACGAAAGGAACGATTTAGTTTATACTGAAGGGACTTTGACTGGATGAGTTACTTCTCTTGTATTAAACTGTACCTTAGCATTAAGGTTAGGTAGAAATTCCAGCACATATACCTATGGTAGAGACTGTTCACGTCCAGAGCCGTGTCAACAAGCAGACCAGAGTTATTCCCCCTAAAGCTCACTGTCACAAACAGTATTGCTGATTCTGATGGAACATTTGACTGTATATGTGTGAATAAATGGATTTCATTGTTTAGTGTTGGAACTGAAAACCAATTCAATGTAATAAGTACTGTAACAGTACAGACTGGGAATCTATTTCGTATGATAAATAGAACAACAGCATTGAATGAATCATTGCAGTGTTGAGAGTAAATTCATATCTCTGTAGTTCTGTGTCCAAATACCCGAGATAAATATCGGTCTCATACGTTACCAAAAGACTTTTTTTTATCTCGGAGTCGATAGAGATTAACTGGTGATAAACAGAGCAAAGCCTATATTCTTCATCTCTAAACGTCATAAGTCTGGGTTTTTAAAAATCCGCTGCATTACAATGGTTACACCACTGAAGCGATTCACTTATGCATCGGCTTTCTGCACTGAATTGTTGGGTCTTAGCAGGGTATATTCATTATATGGTTACTCAGTGATAGGATACGGAAATATATGGTGTTAGTAATCTTCATATTTAATGACAGCATATATTTGCGTATCCAATCACTGAGTAACCATGTAGCTAATATTACTCTCCTGTGAGCCACTTAACCACCATAATCATATGCAACGACAGCCGGCCCAGCCTAATATGTATGCGCACCGAAAAGCTGATAAGCCGTAAAGCTTGTTTATCGAGTGAACAAGATGATACGATGTCAACAGATTCTTTCAGCTATGCACCTCACGACAGTTCAAGTGCCGGGATCCCAATATACAAATTAACCCTTAAAAATAATTCAGTTTTATTCAACATGTTTTACTTAGTCCTTCTTGCAGGACGGATTTCCACCGCTCTTTTATCTAATGATGCTTCACGGAGAAGGCTTAACGAAGGCAAGTAAACCACCCTACCTGAGCTAACATTCTGATGCGAGTCAACCAGTTGTTACTACTTCATGCTGAACGCCAAGCTCTTAGGTGTGACCCGAGCCAGGACTGACCCTGGATCTACCACCTCCGATGTTCACGTTTTACCAACAGAACTATGCGGGCAAGTCAGTGTCACGCTTAAATAAATGTGGCATACCTAAAATTCATCTTAGGCTGGGTATACCCTGGGCATGCCTATCTCTCATCCCATCCATGAGACTCGATTTTGTATCCCTTTCCATTATACATAGTCAGAAATGAGTGCGACGTCGTTCTGAATTTCTTTTCATTTCACCGCTTTGGGGAAAACTTTCTTCATCATTAGACGCAATAAGCAACTTACGTCGAAATAATGTAAAATACATTCTTTTGTGTTTACACAGCGCTCGTGGAAAAAAGAATCTAGGTTATAGTAATATTAAATGTTTTGGCTCCACATATTCCATATAAACTGACAGCAGTGTACGCTCTTGTGTATTATCTTTATTGGTATATAAATGTCAGTATTTAACACCGCCTGGAGTTAACATACTCCTAGGAAGACCCGATATATGTTTTTAAAGCCTTGCCGTCCTCCAGATTGTCCCGCACTCAGAAACAACTCCGCCAACCGACTGGAACGCATGAGTTACCATACACCCTTTGACAAGAAATTACTCAGGCATGTAACCCTTGACACACTTATCAACTGGTGAATTACAGCGTCTAGCACTTCGTATTCCATATCTATATAGCGACCCCTCAAGCCACCAAGGGGAACTAATATGTCTTTCATTGTTGCTTGTGTGGAGAAGTATGCCTAGAAAAGAACAACGTTCCCCGAAAGCGCTTATCCGATTGCACTTGAAAATTGATATGCGTGTACACGTCTAAAGTGTGTATTAGGTCCCAGACTTTGTTTAGATAGGCCTACATGTGTGGATCCCATTTCACATATTTCTGAATTTTGAAAAAAAAATACAAGATAGCAGTTAGCTGAAGCTTGGCCTGAAGATTAATCTGTTTTAATTTTTTCCTACGATGGACAGTTTTCCTGCAAATTAAATCTCGCAGATGTGCGTTTTTGTTATTTTTTAAGTCACTTGAACGGAAACCACTGGTGCTCTGAATCTGATAATCGATCCGTAGATACATCAACTATTGCCCTTTATTTTTGTCTCTGGTAGCCCGTGGTAATTTTGTTGTAAAAAGTTTAAAAACATGTTAAAATAAGTGCGCTGAAGATCAAAAGTTGCAATATCTCTATTCTGGTTTTTTGCACAATATACCAAACATATCGTACTGCAGACTTAGCTAAATGGTTGATTTTTCTTATACTTTGTACAATAAGGTGTATATTATTGTTCTTAGACAAAAGAGGACATATGCAGTTTTCTGCTGTAATTGCCATTTTTATCCAGCCCAATTAAACGTGACAAACATTGCAATGTAGAAAGTCTTGGAATCCGTCGTTCAAAAATGCATTAACAGGCTTTGCATCGTAATGCAAAACTAATGGACTGTAAAGAGGGGCTAAAGCTAATACAGCTCTTAACCGCAAATACACATTTGAACAACCGGGTCCTGAACTAAGGCAGAAGCACCAGACTGTGTGAGAATACATCTTGGTAACCACAAACTGCAGACAGTTTTATTTTATTTGTTTGTTGCTTAAAGCCATACTCAAGAATTTTTCATTTGTGCGAGGCGGTCAATTTTACAGGTGGAGGAAACCTGAGTGACCCGGGATAAACCACTGACCTTTGGCCAGTTACTCAACAACTTTTTCCCGTGTGTCGTAAAGATATGCACACCATTTTTGCTGTAGACAAGCGGTGTACAAGCGTCGTGAACCGACAAGAGGGGCGGAATCTACAAATTCACCTGTCCAGGGCTGTGTTTGAACACTCACCTTGTGTGTCCTAACGATCGTTCTATAATGTATTTGACGCTTACAAGGCCACCAAGAAGAACCAGTCCGATATAATCCAATAATTCCATATCCATCCAGTGAGAACGATCAAGTAAAAGCTCAATCAAGATCAAGGGGCATCGTGTTGCTCCAAATATTACAATTTATGCAACCTGTGTATGTCTTCCTGGAGGAAGCTAGTTTGATTAAACTCAGTTAAGCGTCATTTGACATGTTAATGTTTAAATCATGATCAGTTTTGTGAGAGTAATTCATAAATAATGTTTACGAGACATTTTTTCTTAGTTTACCCTATGTCGGGAGGTTTGTCATCAACCGGCGGATGGTCGTGAGTTTCCACCGAGTTCTGCCCGGTTTGCTCCCAACATAACGCTGGCCGCCGTCATATAAGTGAAATATTCTTGAGTATTGCGTAAAACAACTATCAACTAAAATAAATAAATAAATATTATTGCAAGTGTTTTACGCAGTACTCGAGAATATTTCGTTGTATGGAACTCGTTTCTAAATATTATAAAGTCATCCAAGGCAATGAGCTGTTGGTGTTGAAACCAGGCTTTTCGGAATTTAATATTGTGAATTAGAAACAGGAAATATCTGCCTCAGAACCTCCTGAGAGCATTTTCCTTCCAGTAATATAGACGTACTACATATCAATATGTGGCGTTTGTGTTGTTTAACGTCATAAACTAAAGGCAATTTTGGTACCAAAAACAACGGATTTTATAGACAGCTGAATACAGACGACCGGCAAAAAGAAATAGACTATAGTGCATGGGCCAAACCAAATGAATAACAAAACGGTATCGGGATATTTTACTGTGACTGAAAGATTTTGAAACTTACACAGAAAACATGTTCACGGAACATTCCGGTTGTGACATTATCATGTTTACCTCCGTGGATGCATTTATAATTTCGACTGAGAGAAATTATTGTATAGAAGTATTAGTGATAATAGCACAACTTGATCTACTGATTATTTTGTCGTTGTCATATAGAATCAAAATGTGGAGCCTCCGATGCCACCTCTAAGTCCGCTAGGATGATATCCACCACGACCAAATCCAGTGTAACCACCATCAAGTTTCTCGATGTCTTTAGGTTTGTCATGACCGTCACCTATGTCATTGCCATCTGGTTTGTTACCATGTTCATCACCGCCCTCTGGTTTGTCACCTTCCCCGCCTCCACCACCACCGCCTCCACCTCCACGTCTGCCACCTCTACGTCCGCCACGAGGATATCCACCACGACCAAACCCATCAGGTTTCTCGCCGTCTTTAGGTTTGTCATGACCGTCACCTATGTCATCACCATCTGGTTTGTCGCCATGTTCATCACCGCCCTCTGGTTTGTCACCTTCCCCGCCTCCACCACCACCGCCTCCACCTCCACGTCTGCCACCTCTACGTCCGTCACGAGAATATCCACCACGACCAAAACCATCAGGTTTTCCGCCGTTATTAGGTTTGTCATGACCGTCACCTATGTCATTACCATCTGGTTTGTCGGCATGTTCATCACCGCCCTCTGGTTTGTCACCTTCCCCGCCTCCACCACCACCGCCTCCACCTCCACGTCTGCCTCCATTGCCACCTCTACGTCCGCCACGAGGATATCCACCACGACCAAAACCATCAGGTTTTCCGCCGTCTTTAGGTTTGTCATGACCGTCACCTCTATCATTATCATCTAGTTTATCGCCATGTTCATCACCGCCCTCTGGTTTGTCACCTTCCCCGCCTCCACCACCACCGCCTCCGCCTCCACCTCCACGTCTGCCACCTCTACGTCCGCCACGAGGATATCCACCACGACCAAACCCATTAGGTTTTCCGCCGTTATTAGGTTTGTCATGACCGTCATGTATGTCATTACCATCTGGTTTGTCGCCATGTTCATCACCGCCCTCTGGTTTGTCACCTTTTCCGCCTTCAGCACCACCGCCTCCACCACCACTGGCGCCAAGGGACCTTTTACCACGCCTGAAAGGACGGGCATCAGAGTGTGACGAGTAGACACGACAGCACCACACAGCACAACAGAAGACATGCCCTCATCTTGTTGGGATGTCCAGTCGTTTCTGAAGACAAAGACATTTCATTATAACCTCGTGATGTTGTCATGTCTCATTCAACTACCAAGATTTAAACGAAAAACACTCACATGAAGTAAACATCTGACATCTTACAAGCTGTGTGTTATGATGGGCAAAATACAGTATTAAAAAACATTACCACCTTACAATCCACACATTTGTCAGCATTCAATTAAGCGAAAACAAAATTCAACTATAAAGTCTGTCACTAACAAGCCAGGCGTATTTTGAGTATGTGATGGAAATAACGATTGATACAGGATGATTATGTGTGACAATCACATTTGCACCAACATCTGGTTTCATTTAAAAGTATTAAGGGGAATTATTTATTTATTTGATTGGTGTTTTACGCCGAGCTCAAGAATATTTCACTTATACGATGGCAGTCAGCATTAGGGTGGGAGGAAACCGGTCAGAAATGGGGGAAACCAAAGACCACCTGGGCGTTAATTCTAAGGAGTTTCTTTTACAAACGTAAAAAATTATTATTTACATATGCATCTACCTAATTCGGTATGAAAAAGAACACAGTGGCTTGTTACGGTATGAAGACACGCACAAAAGATAGATAAGTGACACGTGACTTCTTTTTTTTTTTTGAATTCATATCACATTTTTGTAAGCTAATAATTTGATTATTTGCTTTCATGGTCATAGTACATGTGTACTGAATGCTAGACTGAATGCATAAGGTTTTGTGTTCCTTGAATGGTAGAACAACCATATGCTAATGCCTGGTCATGAGCGTATCGAATGAGTAATTGGATCTTTTGCGTTTCAAGAGTTTACTGGCAGTATCAGGTGAATCGTCATTTCGGGAATCTCGTAATTTACTGCAAGTTATCGTAGTTAAAATACCCATTATACAGAAAAACTGCAATACTACAATAAAGGTTCTTTCATGCCAAAGTCATGCGTTTTTCCAAACACGAACATAGACAACATGTGCTTATGGCTTTGTAATAATTATAACACAAGACAAAAGGCATACATACGTTTGGCACTGATTCTGTATCAATGTATGCCCTATAGATGTAACGTGTGCCGGATTTGTAAATACATATGCAATTTTGCAATGGGAAGGTCTTTGTAAACTTTGTCATTATCGGGCTTGCTGTCCATCATGTTTCTGCCGCCATCAAAGTGGCTGCCCCTATCAGGCTCACTGTTCATGAGGGTTTTCGCCGCCATCAAATTTTGTGCCGTCGTCAGGCTCGCCGCTCATCAGGGTTCTGGCCGCCATCATTTTGTTTTATTTTTCATAATTAATTTGTTTTTAATTTCTTTCATCGGTTTCATCGGTAATCAGATGAAACATGGGGAATGATGCATCAGTATATGAAACAAATTAGAAATACTATACAGACGAGAAACAAACCTATGGGTGAAATTCAATTCAAAACCTCTAAACATAAAAACTGTTTACGAATCAGTCAAAGCTGGATGCGATCCCGAAGTCACAGTGGTCCATGGTTGGTCGAATAACGGGAATAACTCAATAATATCTGATACCAATGAGCCGACATGTTATATAAATGTTAGTACAGTGGTCTGTAATGGTATAACCAATAGTCTTATCACATCTACTAGTAAATCAGTTTGACGGAATACCTAGTTCCGGATAAATTTCACAACTAACGATGAACTTGTACGTTCCAAGATTCTTGTGTGTGAAAAGCAGCAGTTGTTTATCTCTTATTCTTAAGTTCTATTCAATTTGACGATATGGTGTGCATCCGTGTTTGTTACAGGTGAAAAGTTCGTCAATCTCTTGCCAAAGGCATAGCAAAACTCTTACAGGTTTAAAAGCGTGAATGCTGAACGTCCTGTTAATCATTTTGCATAATTGCACACAATGATTATTTTGAAAAAAAAACTTAAAGCGCATAATCGCATCAAGCTTTGGTGTTTTAAGCCATAGTTCTCCTGTATAGTGGGCAGACAATATCTTAACCTGTTCCGCGCAGTTTGATGTAACGCCTCAGTAGTTTCTGTCAACGACGGGCAGATGATTCACACGGTCTTCAGTTCAGGGATTCCTTTTGTGATAAATAAGACAGATGCGTCAAAGTGGCACATCTGTTTAGGTAAGGTTTGAATAAATCTGCCAGAAGCCCTACCCCTCTCCAACATTCTCCCCAAACACTTTATAAACCCCTTTGACTGTAAACCGCATCCTTACCATGGAGAGCTGCAATATTGGAGACCTGAACCCCATTGATCAACGGACGGACATCCGTTGGCCCTTCATATACGTGAAATGTCATTTGGTATGTCGTAAAATAACTATCGAATAAAAGAGGTTCAACTAATGGGTTAAACTTGAAGTTCTACTAATGGGTAAAACTTGAGGTTCTACTAATGGTGAAACTTTAGGTTCTACAAATGTGTGAAACTTTCAAGTTCTACTAATGGGTGAAACTTGACGTTCTACTAATGTGTGAAATTTGAGGTTCTGCTAATCCGTGAAACTTGGGGTTTTACTAATGGGTTAAGCTTGAGGTTCTACCAATGGGTTAAACATGAGCTTCTACTAATGGGTAAAACTTGAAGTTCTACTAATAGGTTAAACTTGAGGTTCTACTAATGGGTGAAACTTGAGGTTCTACTAATGGGTCAAACTAAATAAAGGACGAGAACGAAACAAAATGGTAGCGGGACGTTTTACTATAACTGAATTGTTTTCAAACGTACAGAAAACATGTTAATGGAAAATACGGATTGTGAAATAATCATGCGTGGATACGTTAACAATTAGATTCGATTGAGAGGAATGGCAGTATAAAAGTATTACAAACGATGAAAGTACAGCTTCATCCACTGATTATTTTGTCGTTGTCATATAGAATTAAAATGTATCGTGGTGCACAAAATCAACGTACGACACCCCTTATGCCAGCATTTTCCCGGCCTCGAACTTTACCGGCCTAAAAACACTACCCAGTTGACATATTGATGCAATAACTACTCTGCAAACAGACACTCTAAAATATTTAAACACAACTTACTTCAAATGAGGATCCAGACACTTGCAGAAGTTTTCTTGACTTTGCTGACGATTGTAAAATGTTCCAGGTTATACAAACCCATCCAAGGATCGATCCAGAAAGATAAAGAGAATGAAGAGAATGAATGCGGGTGGAGCGTGGGTTAGGGGTGGGGGCGGGGGGGGGGGGTATCATTTTACAGTCACAGGATTTGAAACTGAAGACTGAATAAGTGGCAGAGGCATTGTCCTCACGTCACGACGCATACAAGGTCCCTCTGAACATCTCCAACCGACTTACTATGCAGGTCTATGCGGGTAAAACCTTGTGTGTGAATATTACAACTTCATTATTATGAAGGCCCTTTGATGCTGAACACATCCGTTTTCTCTGATACAACCCTGGACAAGATGGGCTCATATAAAGCCTTAGAATCATTAGAATATGCATTAGCAGATCTGTCTACACGATCTTACAATCTGTTATGGCTAAATTATGTCAGAAAATTATGTTTGAAATTTATAAAACTATTTGCAGCTTAACGACGTATAACCACCCTATAAGTGTTTACTCTCAACTTGTGTGCGTGTGTGTGTGTGGTGGGGGGGGGGGGGGGTCTGTGTGGGTGGGTCTGTGTGGGTGTGTGTGTGTTTTCACATAACAGGAAATTCATAACTGTGTCTCAAGTATACGTTTAGTGTCAAAGCATCTAGGGTTCAGTTACCTATGCATAAAACCACAAAAAACATTTTAATCATCATTTCAACATGTGTACGCTTCATTAATTTTCCAAACCATTTCATACAATAGAACACCTTTCAAAGTTTGGCATTACGGTGGTCTATTGAAACTATTTTCTCCCATACGCTCTTTCTCTTCCATAAACTAACCGTCAGTTCCGATATGCATCACATTTGGATCGAAACCAAGTTACAGGGGCCCTCCGTGGCTCAGTGGATTAGCACTCTAGCGCAGCGCAATGACCCAGGAGCCTCTCACCAAAGCCGTCGTTCATGCTGGCTTCCTCTGCGGACGTTCGTGGGAAGGTGTGTCCTGCGGATGGTCGTGGGTTTCCCCCGGGCTGTACCCGGTTAACTCCCACCATAATGCTGGCCGCCGTCGTATAAGTAAAATATCCTTGAGTACGGCGTAAAACCCAATAAATCAATGAAATAAATAAAAGAGGAAGAGAACAAACAAAAAACTGTAGTGAGAATTGTGATAGTAATTCAAGCATTTTGAGACTTGCGCAGAGAACATTTTATGTATTAACATACACTTTGTGAAATAATTAGCTTTGCACATGTTGCAAATTAGGTATTAGTGATAAAAACATAATTACATCAACTTGTTGTATTGTGGTTATAATATTGTTTTCAAGTGTATGATGTTGCTAAAAATCAACGTCCGCCACCTGGGACACCACTATCATCTTCATCACTACCGCTGTCTTTTGAGTTGCTCCCTCCCCCCCCCCCCCACACACACCAAAATCACCGCCACCACCTCCTGGTGCGACATCAAAGACACCAACAAAACCACCGCCGCCTCCACCTTCCCCGCCTCCATCTCCACCTCCACCACCACCTCCCCCGGCCTCCACCTCCACCTCCCCCGCCTCCATCTCCACCTCCACCACCACCTCCCCGCCTCCACCTTCACCACCTCCACGTCTCCACCTCCACTTCCAACATCACGACTGAGTGGGTGGGCCTCGAGTGAGACGAGCACGCACAGCAGCACAACACACAGCAGGAGAAGACATGCCCTCATCTTTTTGAGATGTTCAGTCTGTTCTGAAGGCAAAAATATTTCCTTATGACCTCCTTATTTTGTCATGCGTCACAACTATTTATAAGGAACCCTCCCCCCCCCCCAAATGAAGTCAAACATCTGTTCAAATGCCACTAAAATTGTGTGATGTCATAGGCAAAATACACTACACTAAAACATTACATCTGACAATCTACAATTTAACCGCATTCAGTTGAAAAAAAAAATCAAAATATTATATTTATACTATTCAAGATATTTTTAACTGATGTTTACTTAAATTTTTAACGTTTCTGTGTAAACAAACACATAGCAAAGACTTAACGATTTTGATTATATTGTACGATAATGTTTAGTGAAAACTACATATTCATTTCACAAATGATTTTACGTCGATGATCAGCTAAAAAGACTGAGATTAATATTTTCTCAATACACCAGCTAAAGTGGCAATGCTAACAATCCACTAAAGGTGGATGATTCATTTGCAAACGGATCTTTGTTTAGTCATAGTTACGCTACGAAGGACTAGTTCTTAGAAGAGGACTCTGTACATAGCCATTTCGGCAGTTTAGTAAAATTCACAAAAGCACGATGTAAGGACTTAAACAGTTGGAGATTCCCTCACTATGTCTGTTCTTTGAGCCTTGGTGACAGTTCGAGATTCCTCACTATCGTCGTAGCCTTTGCGCAGTTTTACGTTCGTTCGTTTAATGCCAGTTGTTATTCACCAATATATATATTGCAAAAGTCCGTCAGTAGTATGCTGGTGGTTTAACCTGGGGAATTCGGCTTCCACCATCCATTGAACTGATCAGAATCATACAGGGGAAAATTCTAGAGAAAATCAAATAACTAGTCTTTATCTCATGAAGATGCGCTTCCATATCCTATTCATCTTGGATTCAGTTCTGAAACGTTTGTACTTATTTAATAAAACCCCCAACCAAAACATTACTGCAATCATCAACAAATGGCATAGGTGTAATAATCAAACTGTAAACAGATATTTAAGTAGAACTTACTTCAGTTGAGATTCCAGACACTCGCTGAAAATCTAGTCAGTTTTGCAACTGTAAGCGCCCAAGTTATGTAAGCCCATCCAGGGGTTGGCAGAGGGACATCATATGACAGTCACGTGTTTTGAAGCTGAATACTTGAGAAGTGGCCGCGAAATTGACCTCACGTCACTGCGCTTAAAAGAATATTTCCAAAAGACGGGTCACCTGATCACATTCATTTTTTGAGTCCGAGGATTAGATCGTTTTTGGTGTTGGGTGCCAAACATTCAACACAAAAATGCCTTGAAATTTTCAACCCATCGTTACGAATATCCTAAAATTTAAGACTAGAACAACTGTATCAAGGGACAAAAAGAAATCAATGGCGTGTGAAACTACAGGTGGTAAATATGATAGCTCACAAAATATAACTGATCAGTAACTGCTTGACCATGACAAGGGTCACCTACAACTAAGGAACAGTCAAGATAGTATATTAATGTTACAGATGGCAGATCCTAAGTTACAACATCTAATTGCGACATCTAATTTACAACATCGAAATAGCAAAGGCGTTCAAAAAGAACACATTCAAAGCCAATCTTTAGAGAGAGATTAATTTATTCAAAATACCATATATTATGGGGTTTTGAAATTGATAAAACTGTTCCGAGGCTAACAATTTAATCTAAACTTTAGTTTTTCAAAACGCCCAGTGATAAGGTTATAAATATTTTTTTCACGCATCGAGGCACACTTGAGATGTTCTTTACCTTCTCCAAAAGAGTGTACTCCCCATTTGTTTTTAGAAGCAAGTATTCCATGGCATAAACTTTTCAAAGTTTATCATTGTGGTTGAAGAATAGACTACTGTAAATACTTAAACTCTGCCACCTCTTTTTTTCCGGGATTTGCAAACACGTATATGAGCCTGCATGTAGAGCTATAGGTTTGAGCAAACATTGCCATTCTCGGGCTTGCTATCCAAGAGGGTTCTGTCGCCATTATGTTTGCTTGCCACTGTTAGATTTGACACCGCCAGGCTTGCCGTAAATCATGTCTCTGGCTGCCATGAAGTTTCTTGTCGCTTATAAGGTTTCTTGCTGCTCTGATCGGGTTTTAGCTGGCTCCAATGGGTACTTTCTTTTTTTTTTTTTTGCCACTATTAAGCTTGTCATATCTTACACTGTTAGAAAGAGTCCGCATTTTTAGAGATGAACTTGTACATATGCTGATGTCACAGCCACTGAATCGAGCACGCTTTATTCTTTAGTTATCTCGTTTTATTTATTTACTTACTTATTTAACTGATGTTTTACGTCGTACTCAAGAATATTTCACTTATACAGCAGCGGCCAGCATTGTGGTGGGAGAAAACAGGGTAGAGCTCGAGGGAAACCCACGACCAACCGCAGCTTGCTGAGAGACCTTCCCATATACGTATCTCGTTTTAGTTACATGAAATAAGTATTTGACTGCTGTTCGAATACGAAAAGAAATCGTAATTGTTTTTGTTTTTTTGTTTGTTTTTTTTTTGGGGGGGGGGAGAAACTTGCAAATACATAATCGTATGAAGCATTTACTATTTACACTTAAAAATCTTTTTTCACAGAAATTCTGGTGTCTGAGTGTTGCATTCATTTATATAGTGCACACAATATTACTTCATATTCAACATATTATTTTGTTAGCCTAATGGAATCTTTGTGTTGAATTAGTAGAATATGTGTGTTATGTTTAACAGAACAATCCGCAGCCATAGCAGAATACATCTAACATCACTTAGACAACAGAGTTTATGTTAAGATTAACAGACTTATATTTTGTAGTGTACATGTAAATGCTGCTCATGTAATTCTCCTAAAGCCTGCGGACATTTAAGCCATAACTCATCTGTATACTGGGTATAGCCCATATCTTAATACGATGTCTCTCACTCTTTATAGTGTCTCTCCTTAGAAGTTTCCGACAATGACAGGCAGATGATTACAGGTTTGTAAGTCTGGGGGTACCCTGTTTTGAAAACATAACTCTTGTAGGTACATCTGTGTACGTGTGATTTAAAAAGATCTGCCCGGAGATTGTTTAAAGCGATCGTGACCAGGCTATATAACATATATAAAACTTAACCCAATTACTCATAATGAGCTTTGTCGAAAACCACTTAATCCACGTTTTGATTTACGTCACGCCACATGTTTGTAATAAAGGTTTCCTACATTGCATGTGTGAGGCTATTAGCCTATATCATGAGATGTTAGTGGTTATAAATTTATATTATCCTATTATGTATAAAATTATTTAAATTTTTCAAACATACTGCGGGCTTGTGCGAGAACTAATACCTGTTTGTGCAAGATTGTGGTACGTTATTTGTCGGCTTGTTTAGCGGTGTTTGGTTCCTGGTTTGGATCAAACAGAAATTCACATTTTGTTCAACTATTTATATAGTTTCTTTGTACACTATATTGTGTCATTATGGCTGAGGAGTTTAATGTAGATTCATTCCTTGATTTCGAGGATTTGTCATTTGTTAAGCTGTCTAAGATAAGAAAGGCAGATTTAAGGAAAATATCTTAGAAATAGTGAAATGGTGGATGTTGCTGGCAAACACTTGAACTTAGGTCATACTTTGCCAATTACACGCCATAGTGGTGATACTGAGTGGATTAAATTTCGGTTGGAAGTGTAAGTTGGAAAAGGAAGAAAGAGAAAAAGAAAGAGAAAGGGGAAGAGAAGAAAGAGAGTTTGAGTTAGAGAATTTCAAATTAGAAAAGGAAGAGAGAGAAACAGAGTTCAAACTGAATGAACTCCAGGTAAAAAGCAGTGATAGTGATAGCCAAGGATTTGATTTCGCTCGAATCATTCGATTAATGCCCAGATTTAATGAAAAAGATGTAGAAAGGTTGTTTCTATCCTTTGAGAAAGTGACTGTTAGCTTGGAGTGGCCTAAAAGGTTTGTGTGTTTGTTTATTTATTTGTTTGTTTGTTTGTTTGTTTGTTCACCATTATAATATACAAAACATAAGATTCATATAAACATACAGAAATATACTGGTGGGAATAAAGCTCCATGGAGCTTTAACATACAATTTGTATATAATACAGGCATTGTGAACTATGTTGACTATAAACAAGGTGATTACCTGTTCCTGTGAAAAAAAAGTAAATAACTAACTAATATATACAGGTGCTTATGGGTAACGACTATCAAGTATATTATTTGTGTTAGGCTAAACGGAGAATAAGTCACGCAGCATATACGATTTCAGTTTGAATAAGGAAACTGACTGAATATTGTATAGGTATGAAGGGAGTTTGTTCCATTCCCGAGGGCCAACTACTTTAAGTAAATGACAGGACAGATTACTTTTAAAAGGGATTCGATACAGATCTAATGCCGACGTGCTGTGCCATAGTGACGGACGTTAATGTTTATTAAAGCTAGGTAGTAATACTTCGTGTGTGATGAAAAAATTTATGTAATATCATATTAGTAGAAAAAATGTGGTTCCTGTGTGTTCTAGGGACCTAGGCATAGTGACATTTCGAATAGCGCGTTTTTGCAATATTTGCAGAGGTTGCAAGTGAGACTTACACGCGTTTGCCATAAAATATTCCCGTATAAAAAATAAGGGTAGATCAAAGAATAATAAAGGATAAAAAGTGTTTTTTATTCACCGAATCTAGAATGTTGTTTAATATACCTAGATTCCTCGAGACCTTTTTACGAATACAATCCATGTGTGACGTCAATTTATCTTTTCGTTAAACATAAAACCAAGAATTTGAACTCCCTGACTTGTTTAACCTCTGTCCCAGAAACAGTCAAGGGAACAGTAATGTGTTGGTCTGTGTTTACTCGCGGGCCGAGATTAACATGTACTTTGTTTTGTTAACATTTAGTGAAAGGCGGTTTGCACAGAACCAAATGTTCAGCTTTCCTAGCTCGTAAGATGAGGTATTGAACAATGTTGTTGCAGAGTATATTAGAAGACAACGCTGCAGAGGTCTACTCTGCTTTGTCGGTAGGTCAGTCTTCAGATTACAACACAGTTAAGCCAGTGATCTTGTCTGATTATGGTTTGTGCCGGAGCCTATAGGCAGAAGTTGAGACAGTTAAGGAAACATTCTTGTGAAACTTAGGTGGACATGGGCCAGGGGTAAAAAAAACAATGTTTTATAGCTGCTACAGGGCTCTGAAGTACAAGTTTCCTGGCAAGAATTTAAGAACAGTGTTCCTAATGAGGTCAAGGTTTATTTAAGTGAACAAAAGGTCAAGGACGCCAAGACCGCAGCCAGTTTGGCTGACGAATATCAGCTAAATCACGAGACTTATGGACAATATTTCAGTCTAAATTTCAGAAGAAGTGGGTTAACGCGGATGATGCAGAGGGTGCGATTTTTGGAATTTTCCTTACACTTCACTTATACGCTCGAAATCGCCAGCGCGTTCCCATGTCAACCAGGTCCGCCTGTCATTGACTGTCTATACCCCAACCACGACCTGGCTACGAGAGTAGCCTCGTCAAGCGTGATGGTGAGGTTCGATTTTTGGAACTTTCCTTACACTTCACTTATACGCACAAAATCGCCGGCTCGTTCCCATGTCAACCAGGTCCGCCTGTCATTGACTGTCTATACCCCAACCACGACCTGGTTACGAGAGTAGCCTCGTCAAGCGTGACGGTGCAGTTGTACATGTCCTGTTGGGCCAGTCAAGCCGACACGCGGACCCAACTCATTTAGGTGCTTGTTGCCGGGCTGTCTTGAGCAATTGCTGGATGCCGCTGTAAGCCGCTCGGCTGTACAATGCATGGTGAGTGGCATCGAAGGGGTCTGGGTCATTGCCGACGAGCGTGCTCTGACCCTGCTTCCGCCCTTACCGCCGCGCCGCTGCTGCTGCTGTTTCTAGGTGGTGGTGGTGGTGGGGGGGGGGGGGGGGGGGGGCGTGTGTGTGTGTGTGTGTGTGTGTGTGTGAGGGAGGTATAGCAGGTGTGGTTTGGTGGAATTCACGTGTGAGTGGACCTACCCCAGATGTGTATTTTTTTTAATATTTGAACCCGGTCAAGTTGACTGGGGCTGCTAGACGATCTCGTCTCCCTCCTAAAAAAACAAACAAACACGCCAGTGTTCCGTGAACATAAACGGTATTGTATTTACATCAATGTACATGCATATCACACGGAGCCACATCTCACAGTAGTGACGCCTGGTTGGAGGGTCTCTAGTTGTAAATTAACGTGGGAAAACAGTCTCCAAATAATATTTCTTAATAAGGGCCTGTTTGTATTTACACCAATGTACATCCATATCACACGGAGCTTCTATACAATAGTGACGCCCTGTTGGAGGGTCTCTAGTCTTACATTAACGTGGGAAAACAGTGTCCAAATAATATTTCTTAATAAACGGCCTGTTTTGTATTTACACCAATGTACATCCATATCACACGGAGCTTCTATACAGTAGTGACGCCTGGTTGGAGGGTCTCTAGTCGTACATTAACGTGGGAAAACAGTGTCCAAATAATATTTCTCAATAAAGGGCCTGTTTTGTATTTACACCAATGTACATTCATATCACACGGAGCTTCTATACAGTAGTGACGCTGGAGGGTCTCTAGTCGTACATTAACGTGGGAAAAACAGTGTCCAAATAATATTTCTCAATAAAGGGCCTGTTTTGTATTTACACCAATGTACATTCATATCACGCAGAACTTCTATACAGTTAGTGACGCCTGATTGGAGGGTCTCTAGTCGTACATTAACGTGGGGAAAACAGTGTCCAAATAATATTTCTCAATAAACGGGCCTGTTTTGTATTTACACCAATGTACATTCATATCACGCGGAACTTCTATACAGTAGTGACGCCTGGTTGGAGGGTCTCTAGTCGTACATTAACGTGGGAAAACAGTGTCCAAATAATATTTCTCAATAAAGGGCCTGTTTTGTATTTACACCAATGTATATTCATATCACACGGAACTTCTATACAGTAGTGACGCCTGGTTGAGAGGGTCTCTAGTCGTACATTAACGTGGGAAAACAGTGTCCAAATAATATTTCTTAATAAAGGGCCCTGTTTTGTATTTACACCAATGTACATTTCATATCACACGGAGCTTCTATACAGTAGTGACGCCTGGTTGGAGGGTCTCTAGTCGTACATTAATGTGGGGAAAACAGTGTCCAAAATAATATTTCTTAATAAAGGGCCTGTTTTGTATTTACACCAATGTACAATTCATATCACGCGGAACTTCTATACAGTAGTGACGCCTGGTTGGAGGGTCTCTAGTCTTACATTAATGTGGGAAAAACAGCGTCCATATAATATTTCTGAATAGGCTGGGAATCCTTGACGTGTCGGCAGGACGGCTTCCGCGATGCTTGCACGATGTGCAGACGTCAATGATTGTCAATACCATCCTCAAAACATACTACGGAGTACATTTTATTCTAGTGCCGTTACTGACCGAGCGATAAAGTCATCAATGAAATCACTTACGGTGGACTACACACGCGGTGTAGGTGTAAAGTAACCAGCGAGTAGACCGGGGATTCAATGTCACATTTTTTTCTTTCTTTTCTTTCATTGCATATGGGTCTCCAAAATTGATGTGTGCATTTTATGCAGGGGGAACATGTCCGATCACCGTGGGAAATGTCTAGTGTTGGTGACGGCGGTGAATGAATGTGGATATTGAAGTCTTGGCAATGGTTTATGTTCAGAACTCCGCACCCTGGTAACGTCCCTGTAAACACAGGGGAAGAATGATCACCGTACGTCACGGCAATGGGTAATGGTGGTATGAACGACACGAAGGTTTCCAGGGGTGTCGGGGGCGGGGGGGCACTTTTTGTAGGCTTTTCCTGGGCGGTCATGTAGGGCTTCGTCAGGTTGGTTTCCACATACTCCACAAACATCCGGGAGAAGTGAGGGTTGGCGTTCTTGATAGGCGTCTCCTGCAATAACTGTTGCTGCTTCACTTCTTTCCCCGCCTCCAAGGTAGTGAGACCTTGCGGGCCTAGCGCATGAAATTGACGAGCCTGGCCCTCTCTTTCGGGTAACGGGGGTACGGGCGTCGGCCACGATGGTGACGGTCAGCTATCGGCCTTGCAGCAAGGAGGGAGAAAAAGTTTGATCGGTCTTGCCGTGCCGTTGTTTGTTAAGGCCTTCGCTTTGCGCTGCAACTGTATATATATGGGATGGATTTCACGAGGTTTTGCCGGTTGGTTAGGTATTTGAGGGTGACACTGCGGTATGCCCTCTATTTATTCACGTAGACGAGCATGGCGCCGTCAGAAATGGACACAGTAGACAGACACCAGCCGCCGGATAACGGATGGCGCACCGTCAAGCCGACCTCGGAGACATCTGCAGCCAGTTCCTTCAAGCTAACCCTGGCTATCAAGAACGGCACGCTTGGGTGGGGAGTCGGGGTCTATGGGACAATGTAGAATCTCAGTCATCTGGTCATCAAGCACGCCCACCCACAGCCAAGGTAGGAGGCAAGCTGAAGGCTGATCACGGTCTCACGGGGAGATAACATGCACACCTTCTCGTCAGGCCCTGGCAGCAGAGGGTTGGCAGTAGCGGATCGTTTCATAATGGCAGCGTCTTGGTGAACCTATTCTAGCATTGCTTAAGCAGGTATTATAACCGTAGTAGCTTACCACTTTAAGGCTCCCCACATCTCCAACACTGCGTCGTTACCCACTGGCCAATTTTGGCGCGAAAGAGCTGCTCAATCCAACTTTAAAAGCTGACGTTTCCCTCAACGGTCGCTCATTAGTTCGTCCCGTTCGTCGATCAAGGGAGGGCGCGACGCGAGTGTCAACGATATCCGAGCGGGGGAAAAATCCAACCCACCCACTGATCCGTTTTGGCGCACCACATCTCAACACTCAACTCTACAAGCCAACACATAAACATAGTATATATGTACTATGCTATGCTATGCTATGCCACATTATACTACACTCTACTATACTACACTATACTATATTATACGATACTATACCACACCAAACTATACCATGCCATGCCATGCCATACAACCAATAAAGACAAAGGAAACGAGCCTTGTAACTTATTTTCACCCATCTCTTGAATGACACAAAATCCACCCAACCTACCTCTGTTTTCCTAGGTTTCTAACTCACGCCTAAATCTCGATCAAACTAACAAAGCTGTGATCATCTCACTGCTCAAGCGCCTTAATATTAGAAAGGCCTGTGATATCGACATGATTGTCCCTTCACTGTCTAGGCTGTTTAGCTTTTAACTGTTAACAGGAACCTATCTGTGTGAACGGAGACTATCTTGCCTCAGTTCTGTATTTTACAAAGGGGATCGTTACGATGCTGTTAATTATACACCAATCTCTTTGCTATCATTGTCCAAAATTATCGAAAAATTTGTTTACAAACGACTGTACGATTATTGTAAGGACAATGATCTGTTAATCTCAGATAATTCTGGTTTTAAGGAGGAAGACTTCCAAAACAGTACCCGCAATATATACCTTAAATAAGCCTTAGACAGAGGCGAGGAAGCATGTTTGCAAAGCCTTTGGTAAAGTATGGCATGTTGGACTTTTGTATAAAGTTGGAATCGAAGACAGTTTGTTGAAGAGGTTAGAAAATTATTTGTGTAATAGATTAATTCGTGTATGTATAAATGAATCGAGTCAGACACTGAGTATATTTACTCCGGGGTGTCTCAAGGTTCAGTTCTTCGTTCACCTCTATTTCTCATCTATGTTGATGACATTAACATTATTATTGAATGTAAAATTAATACCTTTGCGCGTCTCTTTTTGAACCTGTAAAAACGATGACCAATTCTGAAGATAAAATGAATAGAGATCTTGAACGTTTATCAGACCGGTCGAAACATGGCTAGTTACCTCAATGCTCAAAAAACTGTATCATTGTTTATTTCTCCTAAAAGTAAGAAAGATCGCCCCCAGTTTGCATGAAATTTCTTATTGCATGACACAAACATGAAACATTTATAAGTGACGAAATGGTGAAAAGAGGGTAAGTATATACCAAGTTCAGAGTAATTAATTATGCAAATCACGAACTCCGTAATTAGCTTCGTGTATATGTTTTACATGGACGTACAAATTTTCTCATGACCTAATTTAGCCTAGCTCTGTCATTAGTTATGTAAGCTGTAAAATACAACGTATGGCTTTGTAAAACTAGACATGTCTTTCCTATACAGGCGGTTGGCCCCTGCTTCAAACCGTTAAGATCAGCATACCGATTTTTTTATTAGTGTGTGTCACGTCGTACTCGAGAATATTTTATGCATAAGACAGCGCTCATGTTTATGGGTTTGTCAGGGCAAACCACTACAGGTACCACACTAAACCACTCACTTGAAATCTGAGCTGAAAGAGCAATAGCGGGATTTGATCGCACGGACTCACTGGTAAAGGGCGAGATCTATTATTATTAATTATAATAATATAGAGTTGTCTCGCCGCCACGTATGCCTACTCTACAATTTGTTAGTTCTGACGGCCGTACCACGTAGGTTGATGTGTTCAAGCTAGATGATCAAACGGTTGAGGACGGGTGTTCAAGCGACGTGAACGAGCGTCACCTATATATTTCGCACATTCCATTTAAAGATTGGGTGCTTCACTCAATGGAATTTGAAATTGGATCTTTATATCCGAAATGCAACTCTCTAGGATTTGAGCTACTGGGTTGTTCGCGATTCCTGCTGGGTTGGTCACGCTTGATCCTGGGTTGTTCATGACCCATACTGGGTTGTTCACGATTCCTGCTGCTAATATAAACACTTGAAAGCTGCTCCCGTAACACCTTTCCACGGAACCTGATAAGGCCATCATCATACCATCTTCACGGTACTGATACTTTTCAACGACAACAACACCTCATCTATAACACCCTTCGTCCCAACTATTTAAAAGAACTAAAAATTAACTAAAGATAAAAATGTCACCAGTTTGAGTATAGCTGACTAAGTTTTACTGGATACTGGATTCATTTTTCAAGCAAATTTCTTGTTTGCAATAATCAGAATATTACTGACCCGTATATAAGCAATGCACAAAACAATTTTATTTTGTTTTCTGTCAGTATTAAATAACGATACGAGTTAAATCTTACACATTTGCTTTTTGAGAGTAATACTGTCCGCCATCGAATAAGTAGGGTGTACATATCTCGCCTTCTGCCAGCAACCTAAGGATTAACATGCCTTTCCGTTTGGCCTTGCCCGCCATAATCATTCTACCATAATGCTGGCCGCAGTGGCATAAGTGAAATAGTCTTGAGTGCGACCTAAAAACACCGAAGCAAACGAATCCTATATCATGTAGCTTTTGTTAGATAGCGTGGTGATTTCACCCAGCATCGCAAGGTATGACTGAAAAAAGGATACTCCATCAAACCTTTTCAGTAATTCTACCGCCAATTATCACGCTGCCATCGCTGCCCTGGTTTTACTTTCTGTGCTGTAAGTCTTATTATATTAACTCTTTATATTAACTCCTGAATTTGGGGCATGTCTCTCTTTACATGACTGTATTAATTGTTTAAATATATATCCATTTCATCCATTTTGTCAGTTTCTGTTGCACATTGTTTTGTAAACTGGTCATGTGATTATTGACCTGGAACGTCCAAAATTGTTGACAATTTATATACGAATGTAATGACGCCTAGATCTAAGCAGAATACAATACACTAAGGTCAGGTAAATGATTGTACTAGCTTCAAAAAAAGTTATTTGATATCCCCTGTGTAGCCACTTGCCTTATTTGCTTATATGTGTGCTTAAGGCTTGACCGCTGTTGATTGGTTTATTAATGGTCATTAATTAATCCACGGATGTGTCTCATATACTATATTAGGAGTTATACAAATACACACACGCTACACCAAAAACTACATTTTACATTGAACCATAGCTCATTGTTTTCGGCTCAGTTCTTTATTAATAAATTTAGGAAAGTGGAAAGAGAATAAAAAATACAATAGCTCATTGTCCCCTCCGTTATCTCCATTATCTCCGTTGTCATTTCCGTTATCGTTGTCATCGTCGTTGTCTTGGGCAGCCGTCTCAGAATTCTGAATATAGCACTAAATACGCATGGAGTCACGCGCACACAACTAGGTTTTTTTCTCATCTTGCCGATTGGAAAATACTCCGATCTGTAAACAAGTCATAGATCTTTATTGTACTTGGCCATATTGTCAGTGAGCATATACATAACATAGTAAGGAATAATATAATTAGAAATAGATAAAAGCATTGTCAAACCCAGATCACTTCGGCACATTTGTTGGCAACTCTTACGTAATCCTAAGAAATCTGTAAAGGTCTTGCCTTGTGTTTGCTCTGCAAATTTTAACAGTTTACATTTCCAGAACAGTTTGCAGAGAGACATATGCATTTATACTTGCAAGCATATTTTTAATGCCAGCTGTACTGTTGTCTGAAAATCACACCTTGATTTTGTTTTTCTCTACGTATAGATTGATTGAGTGGTTGATTCCTACATTCCTCCACTCATTCAATTCATTCTATGTCAAAGAGTAATCTTTAGCGGGGGAAAAGCAAGGGTGTCGCGCTAAGAGATGTATCATCATCACAACGAGATCGTAATTCCGAAAATGATATCTGGATATTTATATACATCAGCCACCATGCAACCACAACGAAGAAAAAAGGGGACAGCTTTAAAGAACAAACTACTTGTATAGCAATGGCAATATGCTTTATGAGCTCGTGTGTCTTGGTCACTATACTGGATGGATTATAGCTTCTTGTAGGGCAGGCTTCCGAGAAATACAGAAGGCCCTTTCGAAATACCGCTCTCGAAGTCAGTTGAAATGGTGGGTTTCTAAGTACATGTTGTGGTTAACTGGCTCCTCTGGAAATGAGCAGTGGAGAGTTTTGAAGGCAGGGAGGTTAGTTGAAGACCTACCTTCCAAAATAATTTTGTAAAAAGACTTGGAAAGCTGAGGATAAACGTTATATAAGTTTTCAAGCCAAGCGGACGGGATTTGAAGATTTAATTTTGGACAAGGGAGGTAATTCAGAGGATGCCAATTAAATTTCCATAATGTGAGAATGTCTTGTGGCCGTGCAAAGGTCGCCATTTCCAAAGATTTTGAAATTCACAGCTCTCTTCTGAGAGTTTTCTTCTGTTTACAACAAAAAAGCGTAGTTACAAGATGCTGTGAAAGTACATCATCATCTCACGTTTTACCGCAGTCAATGTGTTACAAAATTCCCACCACTCATGCACCAAAATTATGTACAGTTACAGATAAAATGACTAAACGTACTAATTAAATGGTAAGTCGATTGCTGTAAACATAGGGTTGTAGTTAATTGCATTTATAGAATACTTTTTTAAATATTTAATTCATTTGTCATGGTAAAGTATTTTCAGTGCTTTGCTGCGTCGAAAAAATTAGAAAAATATTGTGTAACATGTACAGCGAATCGATACAGCGTATGTAGCTAGCTGTGGTTAGGTTTATGACAAACTTCCAAGCATGAAAACCAAGCTCAAAAGGGGAGTTGGACTCGAACTCGCGCTATCATTGTCATAGGTTTCCCCATGTTTCCTCCCACCATCTAAAATCAGTTGAATACAGAAATACACATGATGTGTACCACAGTCGAACATTAATTCTTGCAAACTTGCACACAAACATTAATAATGTACCTCTGCACACATCGTCTTTTATTGTGTACCTACACGTTACTTTTTTACACATTTTTAGAGTAATGTTGGCCGAAATCGCATAAGTGAAATATTCTTGAGTACGGCGTTAGTGAATATATAAAATCATTGTCCTTAGACTGATCGTCTTCCTCAATAAACCTATTCTAGATTTTAAAAGACTTTGATAATGATGCTAATACAGTAATCCGTCCGCATGAACACATTTTGTCCACCTTTCCTAATATTTCTTTTCAATCTCCGGGGATGCATGCTTATTCTTATCTCCAACTGCAAAAGTACAAAGTATGAAAATCAACCTTAACCGAGAATCTCGTAAAAGATTGAACCGGTTGTAAGACCGGCCCGACAGCACAGTTTGTAGAGCGTTCACTTCGGTAGCTGTAGATCCAAGGTCAATCCTTGATCAGGTCAGACCAGAGAAAGCTGTATCTTCCTCGTTCAGCGTTCAGGCGTTCAGCATTAAAAGGATAGTGCAACGACTGGTTGACCCGTATCAGTATAATTGCTCGGGTGGGGCGACTCATCGGTAAGTCGTCTCAGTGAAGCAGCACTAGATAAAAGAGCGGTGGAAATCCACCCTGCAATAAGGAGGCATATTACATGCACTCTATGGATTCCTTCGTCGTCATGCGACTAAAATTGTTAAGTGCGACATTAAACCCTAAGCACTCATTCACTCGCTCACTCAAATGGCCGTTGACTTTGGGAATCGTCAGTAACAAGTCATGACCTGAAGAAAAGCACCAGAAATATCCAACAGGCACTCAGTAATATGCTTGCTCTCTTAGGTTATGAAAGAAAAAAACGTCTTTGGCTCAGGACATCCTTTAATTTGAAAGGAATGATAAAGATACCTGTATATGAATTGGCTGAAAAATATGAGCAAGAGATATTAAAGGTTTTAAAATAACTTACCAGTTAAGACTCTGGTGTTATCTGTATGACCTTAATCAGACAGACGTTCAGTAATGCAACATCGTGAAATTCATCTTCATTAACTGATCAAAACTGACTGATGAAGATTTAAGAGATACCAGAACAAAACCGGTTGCATAAATGAATTATAAATCTATATATATGTGTGACATGAGCGTCATGGAATCATTGGCGACATTTTTTAAGCTTTCAAAATTCACAATAGATTGTTACTGGGAGTTATTATTTACGTTATTATGGTACGTGATTTACGGTAAAACTTTATGCATGCAGGTGTGTGAAAGTGTATGGTACATGATTGACAATAAAACTTTATGCATGTCGGAGTGTGATACGTGATACGTAAACTTTTATACATGCAGGCGTGTTGAAGTGTGTGGTAAGTGGTTTACCGTAAAACATTATGCATGTAGGTATGTTGAAGTGTGTGATACATGATTGACAATAAAACTTTATGCATGTCGGAGTGTGATACGTGATACGTAAAATTTTATACATGCAGGCGTGTTGAAGTGTGTGGTAAGTGGTTTACCGTAAAACATTATGCATGTAGGTGTGTTGAAGTGTGTGATACATGATTTACGGTAAAACTTTATACATGTCGATGTGTGGAAATGTGTGGTACATTTTTGTTTAAATACTGGTTTTAGGGTCACTTTTCTGGCGGATATCGTGGCCCATCAAATCAGTGTTTTTTTTTTTTAACACATGAATATTTTGGATAGATAATGGCAGTGCGTTGGTATACTATTTACATATGTACATGAGTCAGTTAGTGGAATTAATTCTTTTTGTGGTAGCATATGTATGGTTTATTGTATAGGTTCAAATATAGCCATGGTCAATTAACGGAAAAGGGATAAATAATAAGCTATTTACAGAGATTAACGTTATCTTTACATTAGAAATACGTAGATCTACATTACAGAATTACATTGAGTTGCCTATACAGAAATTTAGACAGAGAGAAAACAACAGTAGTGCTTTTATTTATTGGTTAACAGTTTTTTTTCTCTTGTTTCCTCCTCTTTGACGTGGAGTTTAGGAGCTCCCGCCGCTTATATCGGACGCCGTCCAGGAAAAACCAGCGTACTGGAAACATGTGCCTGTAACAGGTGCGACAAGTATAGTTGAGGAGCAAGGATGTCAGGCCTCATCCACTTAGTTGAAGCAAGAGATAGTCCTATTGTTATTATATCTTTCATGTTTCTGGTCTTATTTTCCTTGGTGTTAATTTTCTTTGGTCCCATGGGTCTTCTTGTTGTGTTTCCTGTCTTCTTCTTTACTTGATTTCCTTTCCTATTTCCAATTTTTATTCGTGGCCTCCCATGGCGGCACAGAAAGCACGTTTCATAGACCGGCAGAACAGTTCCTGGACAAGAGTGTTTAGGTGCACTCCGTCGTTGGCTAGAATTTGCTTTTGTTGTCGGATCAGTCCCCTAGGTGGCCAATTGGGTGTTTGTCAGCTTCTTGTTAATTTCATGGATTTTTGTATTATAAATGTGGACCAAAATTCGCCAAGTTACCTGACGGTAAAGAAGCTGGCTGATGTAGATCCTTGGAATTTGGAATTTCGATTTAAGTGCACCAACATAGTCTAAAATATCAGCGCAAATTGCTGATGCTGATTTGTGGGAGTCCGCATCGTTTCACCCAATGTGTGGTACATGATTTACGGTAAAACTTTATACATGTGGGCCTATATTCCTTCACTCGATCTGTGACAACACACCATTTTTAGTATTTCCAGACCAGTGACGTCTCAAAAAAAAATTTTTTTTCTTTGTTTTTTTTTAAATATACGTTGTGCAATGTTTTAGCTAGTAGTGTACGTGCAACATTTCAACAAATTGTTTCACAGAGTCTGGCTCTAAATCCATACTGATATTATGGTACATAATGTTAGTTAATTTTTTTATTGACAACTCCTTTATCAAAACGCGACATGATATGATTTTAAGCCTATATTGGCTACATTTATTCACAGTTTAAAGCTTTTGCTTAAAGCTTTTCGATTGAAATCTCATCTAAATTTTGAAGGTTTTCATTTCACATATACAGTACAGTTACTCTCTTGACTAACAACTGATTTTTAATAAGTAGACTGCTTCGATTGCCTACTGGTTAGAGCGCCCGCCTCGAAGTCTGGAAGCCTGGGATCAAACCCGGGTCGGGTCATACCAAAGGCTTTAAAAATGGTCAAGTTGCTGCCTCGCTTGGAGCTCAATACTGAGAGGTTAGAGCAAGGAAACAGGATTGGTTGGCCCGGTGTCAGTGTAATGTAACTGGGTGGGGTGTCATGTCTGGTGTCTTCCGCCTGATGCTTCAGTGGTATTTTGGCCACATAGACACGCCCTGCCACAAGAGTCTACAGGCTTATACTACAGCCGACGTCTACAGGCTTATACTTCAGCCGACGTCTACAGGCTTATAATACAGGCGACGTCTACAGGCCTATAGAACAGCCGACGTCTACAGGCTTATACAGCAGCCAACGTCTTCAGGCCTATACTACAGCCTAGATCTACATGCTTATACTACAGCCGACATCTGCAGGCTTATCTGCAGTCTATGACTTACACTACAGCTATTCAGTACAAGCTTAATTTTACCAAAACCTATATTTGCATGAATATGCCAGTCTAGAGGCTTATACTAGAACCGATGTGTTTGTAGAGGATATTACACGGTGACGACTGAATACCATAGACATTTTGAGATATGCTGAAATAATAACCCACGAGACCCGCGTTGATAAACTACCCAGCATGTTTCTTTCTTCTGATTTTGAAGGATGTGATCAAATCTGTTGAATACTTTATAAGTGTTCAGAATAAAAAAAAATGCATTGGAGTCAAGTTCTTTATTTTGGAGCTTTATCCCTTGAAGCGGTTTGACCCAGAGGCCTCTCACCAATGCGATGGCAGTGAGTTCAAGTCCAGCTCATGCTACCTTCCTCTCCGACTGTGCACTCTGCCCAGTTTCCTCCCACCATAATGCTGGTTGCCATGGTATATGAACTAAATATGTAACGGCCTCTTATGAAATTTCATAACATCACGATCCATGCGATCTGATCATTATATCCAAGTGAAATACAATAAAGTAAGAATCCACTATGTGAACAATTGACAAACCTGTTTCTGACGATAATAAAATTAGATAGATAATCATTCCTTGGTCATTTACACTATTTGCTTAAATGTGTTCTGAATGCTTGTTTGCTGTTGATTGTTTTTATTGCGCTTCATCCATGCTTCAGCTCCCTAGGGAGCTGCAAACGACACACAAACCACCCCGAAATCTGTGTTGTGCACTCAGAAATATTTAATTGTTTTCATTATGATTCTTTGTGAACAGGTTAACAAAGGTAGAAAGATAAAAAAAAATAAAAACAGTGGAAAGTCATCCTAATTAAAGCACTGAAAGTGGTAGAAGAGTAAACCGATACTATGAGATCGCGTTATCGGTATAGAGAGAGTGAAACGATTCAGAAACATTTCCAGCATGAAACTGAAACTTATGAGAGTTCAAACATTGGAAACCATGTACGGCTGGGATTGACAAGATGGTCTGTTTGTTTCATTTCTCTAACTATCGCCGTCATTTCCACCGTTGTCTCCACCGTTGTCTCCGCCGTTGTCTCCACCGTTGTCTCCGCCGTTGTCTCCACCGTTGTCTCCACCGTTGTCGTTCCCATTATCGTTGCCGTTGCCATTACCATTGCCATTCCCGTTGTCGCCGTTGCCATTTCCGTTGCCATTGCCGCCGTTGTCTCCATAGGCGGTCGTCTCTGAAGTCAGCAGTAAACATACAAGGAACACGGCACACAGAATAATGCTGGTTTTCATCTTGCCGATTGGACGAATTGCCGATCTGTAAACAAACAAAACCAGTGGTGAAATAAAATGACACATTTGTTTTTACACCAAAGAAATAAGTTGCCACAGAGATACGATTACGGTGGTTAATCTGTGTTTTCCTGTACAGTAATTTCAAGTCGCCTTCAACATTAGTTCTGTCATCTTGTCATGATATTTGTTTGCTAGCCCTATGCGCGCCCAGTTATGGACATAGTGCTAGCTGTATCACTGGATTGAGATGTACTAGACAGTAACGTAACACAATAGCGACGGAAAAAGTAACTTGGAATGAGAATAAATTTCAACCTGTAAAGGTAAGTGAGTGGGTGCTTAGGGTTTAACGTCGTACTTAACAATTTTTCAGTCATATGACGACGAGAATCTGTAAAGGAAACACAACCAAATTTTGATCTTTCTCATTCTGAATTTTTAAGGATGTGGAGGACGACGCAATGAAGGCATTCCACTTGTAAGAGCACAAGTGCTGTTTATTCTTCTTTATGTCAAGATTGGAACCTTTAGAAAACCAAGCGGTTACATTGCTTGTCCAGTACCCTTCTCAGTCAAGGAGTTTTTATGAATCTAGTGGTCAAGACCGACATTCATTAACAACCATGAAGGTCCGTTCCAATTCGATAATAGCAAGACACATTTCCCAAAGAATCTGTTACACCATTTCCTTAAGAACCTGTTACACCATTTCCTAAAGAACTTGTTACACCATTTCCTTCAGAACCTGCTACACCATTTGCTAAAGAACCTGCTACACCATTTGCTAAAGAACCTGTTATATCATTTCCTAAAGAACCTGTTACACTATTTCCTAAAGAACCTGTTATATCATTTGCTAAAGAGCCTGTTATATCATTTGCTAAAGAACTTGTTACACCATTTCGTAAAGAACCTGTTACACCATTTCCGGAAGGAATATGTAAGAAATATTACATAAATAGCAAATAAGGCAGGTAACGCTGAAGAGAGAAGTACTGCCCACTTTCCAGTGATGCGGGGAAACAATCGATATTGTAGTCCCGTGATTACATGTTCCTAGGTTACTCCTTCGGTGGCCTAGTGTTTAGAGCGTCCACCTCGAAGTCGAGAAACCTGGATTAAACCCGGGTCGGATAATAGGAAAGACTTTAAAATGACATGTAGTTCCTGTTGTTGCCTCGCATGGCGCTCATCACTTCGAGGTGAGACTAACGAAATGGGGCAGGCTGATGTCAGTATAATGTACCTCGGTGGGGTATCATGCTTGGTGTCTTCCGCATGATACGTCAGTTCATCCATTCATGTGCCTTGGGCCTTGGTGACAAAACACAGTGGTCTGTTCTCTTTCGTGTAGTGTTACAAAACGTTCGCTTGAGGCCACTTGCCTTCCATTCATATGACACGTCACAAGCGGGAAAGTTTGACAATATAACTGGGCAAAGATTACGCGAAAAATTCTATAGTATGGCGCTTAAAAACAATGCAGTAAAAATATCACATTTAGAAAAGAATATTTTAGAGCTTACCTTTTACAAGGAATTTGTAGAAGACAGAACTTCAATGGGTCGTCGTCGGGTGAAAGTCGGGTGTATCGTCTGGTAGCAGCGTCAAATTTCCCACCTTTTATAGAGGCAATATACAGTAGGACATTGTCAGGAAATCACGCGGATGACATAAATATTAGGTTAATAAGGTGCTCTATGTCTTTAAAAAATATTGGTTATTATTTTCGTGCTGATTTTATATAATTAAATGATATAACTCATTCAAGGTGAAGGTAAGTCCTCACAAAGAAATATCAGACTTTGGTTGGAAACAATGCTTTTCTCTCATTCATAATGCCTGTAGGCGAATATCGTACAAAATTATTCTACGACCTTTTTTGAGAATATGTTCATTATGTTAGGATTTTGGTTCACGCTTCAGTGAATTAGAACGCCATGGTTTCCTACAGAGGATGCATAATAATGAAATGTTTTAAATCACCACCAAGAGATGTTCAGAAGAGCAATTTGGTAGCACGTAACATACATCTAATTAAGGCCAATCTTTATTAACTGATTAGAGTAAGATTTATTAGGTGTTCAAAAGATGATAGAACAAAAGGGACTGTATATATTATGAAGTGTCTGGCATGACATAAACATCACGAAATTCCATCAGTTTTTTTCGATAAGTTTCAAAACAACAGATTTCTATGAAGAAGGTAAGGTTTTCTGTGAAGTGTTTTTGTATATGGATCACGCTATAACTTGGATAACATCAGGATTCAGCCGCTCTTATTGACACGAATATTTATAGAAAACCTTAAATATGAACTGTTTAATAATTCAGTGGCCATCCGGAGAGAAAAATATGAATTTTTTTTCTTTAACCCTACACATAAGAGCAACTTTTACTTTCCGGAAAGAGCCATTCTGATTAACATAAATGTATCCATGGAATATCATCCAGTGTGTCATAGGTTATCCCCAGGAGGACCACCATATGTATTAAAAGAGGACTATAGTCAATTCTATTGGACGCGGAGAAATCAGTCCAGTTGCTTGACAAACAAAGTGAGGGCCTCTGTGTTCGAGGATGTGAGCACTTCAACGCGGCGCTATGACCACGGAGCCTATCAGCAATGCGGTCGCTGTGAGTTCAAGCCTAGTTCATGCTGGCCTCCTCTTCAGCCGTACGTGGATGGGTCTGCCGGCGACTTGTTCAAGCATCTTATGTACAAATCGTGTTGAATAGGCCGAGCCTTGAGTCGAACGTATAAATGCATGGGTGACTGAAAGACACATAATATACCAATCGAGTGAAATAGATCGAGCCTTGAGACGAACGTGTTAATGCCTGGATGACTGAGAGACGTCGTATATACCAATCGAATGAAACAGACTGAACCTTGATTCGAACGAGTTAATGCCTGGATGACTGAGAGACATCTTATATATCAATCCAGTGAAACATACTGAGCCATGAACATGTTAATGCATGGGTGACTGGGATACATCTTACGTCTTACAATCGAGTGGAATAGGCTGAGCCGTGAGTAGAACGTTTAAATGCGTGGATGACTGAGAGACTTTATTCTTACACTGTCCAGTCTTCTAATATACAAATCAACTTGAAACGATTGATCCCTGTTTCGTATGTGTATACACCGGTATGATGTAAGCCTTTATTCTCACACTATACAAAATCCAGATGAAACCTTTGTGTTGTATGTGCACATACCAGAATGATCGAAGCCTCTTTTCCTCACAATTTGTAATATTAAAATCAACTTGAAACGATTAATTTTTGTGCTCTGTATCAATGGAAACCTTTAATATCAAGTTTTCCAATATGAAAATTCAGTCGAAAAGGTTGAGCTTTGAATCGAATGTTGTTATACAGCGATGACTAAACATTTGTTACGACCCAAACTGTCTGTATTATAAAGAGATGGTTTGTTCGAAATACACGACAGTTTAGCCGCACAAAAAAGTAACCAAAACCAGCAGATTTTATTTTACAACAATTTATTATGTTTAACAAGAACAGATAACAAGACTTTTACAAATACTAAAGTACTTAAGTTTAACAAGAAAGGATAGCAGTATCTATACAAATACTAATGTAATTACATGTACAATGGTGTCAAGTCCAAACGGACGCATATATTCCACAATGCGGAAAACCATAAAGGCATAAATGCACAAATAAGAGGAAAAATCCACAGTATAACTGGGTGTATGACGGAATATACACAAAATTCCACAGACAGGGCCCGTGTACTAATAAGCACTGTGTACACAAGGGCACAAATTAAATATACAAGTCCAGACTGAACAAGTGCTCGGTGGAGATATGATATAACAAAGCCAGAGGCTATAAAGACACCAAAATTCAGCACAAAAGGCGTACTAAAGTAACACACAGCGAAAGCATCCAAAACTCTCAATAATTCTCCTTTCTCCTCCTTTGACCTGCTTTCATAGGTCTTATATAGACTGGTGGAATTTTCTAGAATAAGAAAATGTGGAGGGATGCGAGGACGCCCCATTTTTATAAAAATGCCCGAGTCGCTCAGTTTCGGTTAATTTCATCAGGCATATGAAGCGCCAAGGTTTATACCAAAGATGATAAAGACGATGTCCGCATACTGATACTGCTGACTCTCTAGGTTTATGCTTCAGCTCATGTCTACAGGCCTGTATGTATAGCACAGGCCATGTCTACAGGCCTGCATCTATACCACAGCTCATGTCTACAGGCCTGCATGTATACCACAGGTCATGTCTACAGGCCTGCACCTATACCACAACTCATGTCTACAGGCCTACATGTATACCACAGGTCATGTCTACAGGCCTGCACCTATACCACAGCTCATGTCTACAGGCCTACATGTATACCACAGCCCATGTTTCCAGGCTTACATGTATACCACAGCCCATGTCATCAGCCTTACATGTATACCATAGGCTATGTCTGCAGGCTTACATGTATTCCACAGTCCATGTTTACAGGTTCATGTGTATACCACAGTCCATGTCTACAGGCTTACATGTATTCCACAGTTCATGTTTACAGGCTTATGTGTATACCACAGCCCATGTCATCAGCCTTACATATATACCACACCCCATGTTTACAGGCTTATGTGCACACCACAGGCCTACATGTATGCCACAGGCCATATCTGCTAGCCTACATGTATACCACAGCCCATGTTTACAGGATTACATGTATACCACAGGCCATGTCTGCAGGCTTACGTGTATACCACAGGCCATGTCTGCAGGCTTGCATGTATACCACAGCCCATGTCATCAGCCTTACATGTATACCGTAGCTCATGTCAACAGACTTACATGTATACCATAGGCTATGTCTGCAGGCTTACATATATACCGCAAGCCATGTCAGCAGGTTTACGTGTATATCACAGCACATGTCAGCAGGCTTACGTGTATTCCACAGGCCATGTCAACAGGCTTACGTGTATTCCACAGGCCATGTCAACAGGCTTACGTGTATTCCACAGGCCATGTCACCTGGCTTATATGTATACCACAGCCCATGTCACCAGGCTTATATGTATACCACAGCCCATGTCACCAGACTTACATGTATATTACAGCACATGTCAGCCGGCTTATATGTACACCACAACTCATGTCACCAGGCTTATATGTATTCCACAGCCCATGTCACCAGACTTACATGTATATTACAGCACATGTCAGCCGGCTTATATGTACACCACAACTCATGTCACCAGGCTTATATGTATACCACAGCCCATGTCACCAGACTTACATGTATATTACAGCACATGTCAGCCGGCTTACATGTATACCACAACTCATGTCACCAGGCTTATATGTATACCACAGCCCATGTCACCAGACTTACATGTATATTACAGCACATGTCAGCCGGCTTACATGTATACCACAACTCATGTCACCAGGCTTATATGTATACCACAGCCCATGTCACCAGACTTACATGTATATTACAGCACATGTCAGCCGGCTTACATGTATACCACAACTCATGTCACCAGGCTTATATGTATTCCACAGCCCATGTCACCAGACTTACATGTATATTACAGCACATGTCAGCCGGCTTACATGTATACCACAACTCATGTCACCAGGCTTATATGTATACCACAGAGAATGTTTGCAGGCTTGCATGAATATTACAGTCCATATTTACCTATGACGTCTAAAGCCTTTTACCGATGTCGTGACTTTTTTCTTTATTTGTTTATTTATTCATTAATTGATTTAATTATTTGATTGTTTCTTAACGCTATACTCAATAAATTTTTACGTATATGATCGCTATCAATTTTATGGGTGGCATAAACCGGAGTGTCCGGGGTAAATCCCCGACTTTTGGTAAGTCACTGACACACTTTCGAACATGTGACAGCATACAGATATGCACACCATATGGATGCAAGACAGCTTCAATGAGTGTTAGACTGCCCAAATGGAAACTCGTCAGCTTATTGTCACCAAGGCCTACAGGAATTCAGAGACAGGGATTTATTGTCTAAGGCCGGATTTGAACTCGTACATTCACCACAAATTAGAGCCGCAGACTAAACAGCGCCACGTTGACTGGAACACGAGTCAATACTTTAATATAATTAACCAGTCCACTGAAGAAC